>NC_053494.1:71303019-71643734 GCF_905171775.1 Rana temporaria
ATGAAGCAATTTAAATCTACCTCTATGTTTAAACCCCGTGGGAAGAGGCATTTTAACAAAAATATCCAGTGGGTTTCACGTTGTGAAAGATCCCGAACTCTATGGGACCCCCTCCAGGACGGATAGACACAGTCTATACCGCAAAACTGGGCAAGGGTGGGGTCCTTGTTGTGTTTGCTTTTAAAGTGCATTGAAACACTATGTTCCTCAAAACCTTTTTTAATGTTGGCTAGGTGCTCCGCTATGCGAATTCTCAATAGTCTTTTTGTCCTCCCAACATATAATAACCCACATGGGCACCATAACAAGTACACAACATATGAGGAGTTGCATGTGCTAAATTCTTTAATGTCAAAGACTTTGCCATCAGTGCTATCTACTTTGTTGATCCCTTTGTTGTGTACTTTTACTGTACGGCAACAGATACATTTTCTGCATAGAAAAAATCCTTTCAGATCAATTTTCAATTGGCGGTCGGGTGGATCCAATATTTTGCGAACCACTCTGTCACCAAAATTTGGCGCCCGTCTATAAATAAAACGTGGTTGTTCAGGAATAGCACCGCCTAGGTGTCTGTCTCTAATGAGGATATGCCAATGTTTTTTGTATACAAAATATTTCCTTATATTGGTTGTGGAAACCTGTTAGGAAACTCCACTGATGTTCATTTGTGGATGGTCCTTCCGTTTTCTTCTTAAAACAATTTTCCCGAGGTTTCTCTGCGATCTCTTGAATGATCAAATCTAGATCTGTCTCCACATATCCCTTCTGGACAAACCTACTTTTCAGTATATTTGCCTGCTCAAAAAAGTCCCTGTCTTCAGTACAATTACGTCGTACCCGTAAAAATTGGCCTTTGGGTATGTTCCTAATCCAGGCAGGGTGGTGCCCACTCCTGATCGATAAATAGCTATTTCGATCAGTGGTTTTAAAGTACACTTTTGTTTTCAACTTATCATCACATATTTCTATAGTCACATCCAAGAAATTCACCGAACAAGCACTGATCACATATTCCAGTTTGATATTATTCATGTTATTGTTCAGATCTTCCAGGAATGCTCTGAGATCCGATTCTGATCCTTGCCAGATCAACAGAATGTCGTCGATAAATCTCCGATAGAAAACAAGTTGAGCCTTCTGATTTCTAAAGATGCACTTATCCTCCCACTCCGCCATAAACAAGTTGGCGAGGCTGGGAGCATATTTAGCTCCCATTGCCACGCCAACTTGTTGGGAAAAAAAGAAACCGTTAAACCAAAAGTAATTGTGTGACATACAAAAATCAAGGGCTTGACCCAAAAACCTCTTTTGTACATGCGGGATCTCCTCTCTCCTACTCAATGCCCGATTGAGTGCCAAAGCCACGTCCTCGTGTTGTATTATTGTATATAATGAGGCGAAATCCGCCGTTACTAGGAAGGTCTCAGAATTTGGATTGATTTTAATATCCTCCAAGGAGACAAGCAAGTCTGCTGTATCCTTTAAGTATGCTTTTGTTTCACGCACACTTGGAGGAATTTATCCAAATATTCACCTAATCTTGCAGTAACAGATCCGATGCCATTTACAATTGGTCGGGCAGGTGGCACTGTTGCATGTTTGTGTATCTTCGGTAAAGTGTAGATAACTGGAATTCTACATACAGAAGGTGCCAAATAAGCTTTCTCTTTAACATTAAGTGCATTAATCTGGAATCCCCATTCTACTAGAGAGTCAAGTTGAGCCTTATATGGTTCAGTAGGATCAGAGTTCAACCTTTTATAGGTAGAGCGATCTTCCAGCAATAAGGACAGTTGGTCCTGATAAAACACTTTGTCCATCACTACAACTCCGCCCCCCTTATCTGCAGGGCGGATGATAATGTTCTTCTTGTCTTCCAGAGATTTTATACCTTTTTTATTTAACTGTGTGCAGCTATGGAAGCTATCAACTTTTTATCGAACAGACAAATTAGTGCTGACTCCATTTTTTCCTGCAATCATGAAATGACTGATTGTGAGGAAGATTATCCAAGCATCCTGAAGGCATTAGAGAATCTGCTAGAAAACCAGGTGAAAGCCTGGAGGGATGTTTTTACATTCGAACATTACAACAAAGAGGGTTTAATTTTTAGAAGTCTGAGGTGGGAAGTGACACCTCAAGATGGTCTTACTGATATTAAATATATGGATGAATGGCGGAATATTTTTAATAAGGTGGGGAAGGAGCTACAGGTTTTAGTCCTGAAAAGGAAGCAAATTAAATTAAGTTTAATTAATGAAAAAATTAAAACCATACAAACGAAGCTAGAACCATTCAATGAATCAGAAATAATTAAAAAATTTAACAACAATATGAAAAAGAAACTAGAGAAGGTAGATAGGGATACTCAAAAAAGGAAAGTCAAAAAGTATTATCGAGATTCTGAGGATTTTAAAAATAATAAAATCTATGCATGGCAGAATAACACTGGATTTGAAGGAGATACAGTGAATGATACAACGGAACAACAAAATACGAATACTAGTGCTCCAAAAAAAGATTCAGGAAAACCTAAGGGAACTCTGAAGAAAATAGATAACACAGTAGGGAACCACCCACGAAAGACTACGGCACAAGGGGCCAAAGGTGGACAACCGGAACCATATTATGGGTCACCTGGTGTACAGTGGCAAGACAGGGAGAATGGTCAGTACAGTGCATACTATCAGTCCCCTCGCCCACATCAACAGCTTGGTAGAAATGACCAATCTAATTATTTTCCCCAACAAGTTTACCATCAATGGTACCAATACCCTCCGTCTGATCAATATTACCATCAATCTCAGTCTTTTTTAGGCCAGCGAGGGAGGGGAGGCAGAGGAGGTACTCCGAAGAGGAACCCACAACCTATGAACAGAGGATGGGAGAAGAATGGTCCGCCTTATATGGTGAACAGGACTGGGGAATACCCCCAAAGAGAAGAAGGGGGTGCAGGGCGGGAAGACGCAAGCAACCCAAAAAAAAAGAATGAGGAGAACGTAGGCACCGGAATTTATAACCTCAGTCAGGTGACGTTGAGTGCGAAAGAACTCAACGTGCTGAACACGGGTTTAAAGTGTGCCCCCAGGAAGGCCATGAATAAATTTGACATCTATGTTGATACTAGGGATGAGCTCCGCGTTCGATTCGAACGTATGTTCGAATCGAACATCGGTCGTTCGATCGTTCGTCGAAAATCGAACAAAACGGGTCGTTCGCGCCAAATTCGAATGACACAAAACGTCCCATAATTCACTGGGGCGTTGAGCGCTGATGATTGGCCAAGCATGCTGTATGTCCCGCATGCTTGGCCAATCACAGCGCTCAAAAAACGAAGAGCCATAATTGGCCAAAGCCAGGGTGGCTTTGGCCAATTATGGCTCAGGGGGATTAGTACACGCCCCCCACTATAAAAGGCAGCCTGCACGGCTGCCTAGTGTAGTGTGTTGGCGGTTCTAGAGAAGATCAGTCAGTCAGACAGAGAGAGATAGAGAGATAGAGACACAGTGCCTGATTTACCAAGCCTTTACTCCATGACTCATGGAGTAAAAGCAGGAGTAGCAGCCGTTTGGCCATTTACTAAAGAAATACGCTGCTAGTGCAGTGTATTTCCCTAGTTACTAATGTGCTCCGTGCGCCCAGGAGAGGGTGCATTGTGCACCAGTACAGACCAGGCGCACGGCACATTAAACTGTAAATTGCGGGGGTTTGGGCGGGAGTTTATTAGGGGGGGAGGTGGGGGGATGCAGGGGAAGTGAAGTGACATGTGTTTTGAAGTGTTTGGCGGGCCGAATTGAAAGGGAAAGTGTTTTTTGAAAACAGATCCCCGTACGCTTGCACAGTGCGCCTGAACCTCGGGAGGTTCATTTGCATACTGGGCATGCGCAGAGAGAAAAGTCAGGGATTCCCGTGCGCCTTGTCAGTACGCCGTGAAAATCTTGGTAAATACCAAGCGGCGTACCCGTGAATGCGCTGCGTGACGCGGCGCACGGGAATCTCCGAGCTGTTTTCAGCCCTGAAGGGGAACTCGGCGCCAAATTTCAAACTTGAAATCGGCGCGGGTCCCCCTTCAGGGCTACATTAGGCTCTTAGGCTTGGTCCGGAACGTGAGGGTTTAAACCTGCGCCGATTCGGCGCGGGGGTCCCCCCCAGATCCAAACCAAGCCCTCATCCCAAGCATGCAGTCTGGCCCGGACAGGAATGGGGGTGGGGACGAGCGAGCGCCCCCCCCCCCTCCTGAGCCGTACCAGACCGCATGCCCTCAACATGGGGGAGTGTGTGCTGTGGGGGAGGGGGGCACTGCCCCCCCACCCCACAGCACTCTTGCCCCCATGTCGATAGGGACAAGAGCCTCTTCCCGACAACCCTTGCCATTGGTTGTCGGGGTATGCGGGCGGGGCTAATCGGAATCTGCGAGCTCCCTTTAATAAGGGGGCCCCCAGATGCCGGCCCCCCACCCTATGTGAATGAGTATGGGGTACATCGTACCTCTACCCATTCACCTGGGGGAAATGTAAAGTAAAATAAAACACCACACAGAATAAAATATTTTATTGATCTGCTCCGGAGCCCCCCCTTTCTTCTTTAGCTCTCTTAGAAGGGGGGGTTTCTTCTCTCCCGATCTTCCGCCGGGACCCTGGGCTTCGGTGATTTCTGCCGGGGGAGGGCGCCATCCCTCAGTCCTCTCCGGAGCCTTCCGCCGGATGCCCCCACCCCATTTAAGCTCTTTTTCATTAGGGAGGGGCATCCGGACTTCGGGGTCTTCTGCCGGGGGATGGCGCCTATCCCCCGGTCTTTCCGGTGCCTTCCGCCAGGGTTCCGGTCTTCCTGGTCTTCTGCCCGGGGTGCGCCAACTCCCCGGTCTTTTCTCTGCTCCCTCTTCTGCCTGGCTCCCCCGCGGAGCCAGGGCTTTCTTCCGTCTTCTTTCTTCTCTCTTCCTTCTTCTGCCTGTCTCCTCCGGGAGCCCAGGGCTTGTCTCCGCTGTCTTCTTCCTTCTCTTCCATTGGATGTTGACACGACGAGGTCCGGCGCTGGAATGCCGTCTGAGCAGTGGGCATGGACTTATATAGGGCAATGCCACCATGTGACCTCAACCCATGTGACATCACATTCCCATCATGCCCAGGGAATGTGATGTCACATGGGTTGAGGTCACATGGTGGCATTACCCTATATAAGTCCATGCCCGCCGCTGACACGGCATGTCAGCGCGGAACCTCGTCGTGTCAACATCCAATGGAAGAGAAGGAAAGAAGGAAGAAGACAGCGGAGACAAGCCCTGTGCTCCCGGAGGAGACAGGCAGAAGAAGGAAGAGAAGACGGAAGAAAGCCCTGGCTCCGCGGGGGAGCCAGGCAGAAGAGGGAGCAGAGAAAAGACCGGGGAGTTGGCGCACCCCCGGCAGAAGACCAGGAAGACCGGAACCCTGGCGGAAGGCACCGGAAAGACCGGGGGATAGGCGCCATCCCCCGGCAGAAGACCCCGAAGTCCGGATGCCCCTCCCTAATGAAAAAGAGCTTAAATGGGGTGGGGGCATCCGGCGGAAGGCTCCGGAGAGGACTGAGGGATGGCGCCCTCCCCCGGCAGAAATCACCGAAGCCCAGGGTCCCGGCGGAAGATCGGGAGAGAAGAAACCCCCCCTTCTAAGAGAGCTAAAGAAGAAAGGGGGGGCTCCGGAGCAGATTAATAAAATATTTTATTCTGTGTGGTGTTTTATTTTACTTTACATTTCCCCCGTGTGAATGGGTAGAGGTACGATGTACCCCATACTCATTCACATAGGGTGGGGGGCCGGAATCTGGGGACCCCTTTATTAAAGGGGTCTCTCAGATTCTGATAAGCCCTCCGCCCGCATACCCCGACAACCAACGGCCAGGGTTGTCGGGAAGAGGCTCTTGTCCCTATCGACATGGGGACATGAGTGCTTTGGGGTGGGGGGGCAGTGCCCCCCTCCCCCACAGCACACACTCCCCCATGTTGAGGGTATGTGGTCTGGTATGGCTCAGGAGGGAGGGGGGCGCTCGCTCGTCCCCACCCCCATTCCTGTCTGACCAGACTGCGTGCCTGGGCTAAGGGCTTGGTTTGGATCTTGGGGGGGACCCCACGCTATTTTTTTTTTGCGCGGGTTTAACCCCTTATGTTCCAGACCAAGCCTAAGAGCCTGGAGGGAACCCACCTTATTTTTTTTGGGGGGGTCTGGAGTTCCCCTTCATGAACAGCGATCTGTCATTTACACATGTCAGTCCCACCCCCCCCCCTACAGTTAGAACACACCCAGGGAACATATTTAACCCCTCCCTCGCACCTAGTGTTAACCCCTTCCCTGCCAGTGGCATTTTTAGAGTAAGCAATGCATTTTTACAGCACTGATCGCTAGAAAAATGCCAATGGTTCCAAAAAAGTGTTCGATGTGTCCGCCATAATGTCGCAGTACCGATAAAAATCGCTGATCGCAACAATAACTAGTTAAAACAAAAAAAAAAATATTTTGTAGACGCTATAACTTTTGCAAAAACCAAACACTAAACGCTATTTGCGATTTTTTGGAACCAAAAAGATGTAGAATACGTATCGGCCTAAACTGAGGGGTTTTTTGTTTTTTACAATATATATTTTTGGGGATATTTATTATAGCAAAAAGTAAAAATAATTTTTACATATGTGGGCGGGACTTACGCAAGTCCCGCCCACATATATAAACATCGTTCAAACCACACATGTGAGGTATTGACGCGTGCGTTAGAGCGAGAGCAATACTTTTACCACTAGACCTTCTTTGTAACTATAAACTGGTAACCTGGAAAAAAAAGAAAAGGGTCGCCTATGGGGATATTCACGGAATTCATTTTGGCCCCATTGCAGGAGTGTTTCCAATAGTAAAGCGTGACATGTAAGGTATCTATTTACTCAGTGTAACATCATCTTTCACATTATCCCCAAAAATTGGGATCACTTTTGTGTTTTGTTAATTTTTAACCACTTGAGCCCGGACCATATTTCTGGTCAATGACCGGGCAAGTTTTTGTGATTCGGCACGGCGTCGCTTTAACTGACAATTGCGCAGTCGTGCGACGTGGCTCCCAAACAAAATTGGCAACCTTTTTTTTCCCACAAATAGATTATTAAATGTGCGTGTTTACTTCTGTCTTTAACACCTCCCCTTCAGGCTGGAAAGCATCAGATCAGGGGAAACAAAAAAAAAAAAAGCTCTCATTCCATTGCAGCTTGGTTCCTACATGTGTGATGAACTGAGCATGCTCAAACACTTAGAACAAAAATATCCTTTCTTTTTAAAAGGTGAAAAACACTCCTTGGATGCTCATAGAGCGTGGTTTGGGTTAATTGCAGGTGTGCCCAATTACAAGCTCACCCAAACTAGAGACTGCAATTTGTTCATGTGATTTCAATTGCTTCATTACTAGCACTGTTATAAAAAGCTTGGATCGATCAGTCCTCAGCTGCCCTCAGAAGGGGCAGGCTGGCAGAAATGCTGTTGCTAAACACAAATGTGGTTTGTTGCATGGGTTTTGTTTTGCCAATGGTTTTGGTTTATTTTTAAATGATGTTCACTTTGATGTATTTGTCTATGTGGCCTTATTTTATGAAAAATGTGTGAAGCTATGGTTAGTTAGAATTTTGAAATGTATTTTTGTTTGTTTGTTTGTCTTTTTTCGCTTTCCTTGTTTTGTTGACCAATAAAAATTATTTTAAAATTGTTAAGTTTGTCTTTTGTTACTTTTTCATGCTACATATGTTGACAGCTGCAGCTGAAATCAGTTTGGGCCTAACAAATTATGTGTGATTTTTGTCTAAGCTTCTTTCCTGGTGTGTAATCATGAAATGTTTGCCATGTTTATTCTCCATGACTTTAAAGAGAAAACTGGTAATTATTTTATTTTTTCTGCAGTGGTCCTCAGCCCTCAAGTACCCCCGACAGGACATGTTTTGTGGATTTCTCTTATCAAGAATTGCTGTCCAGACTGTATTTTAAAGCACATGTACAAGATGAAGGAAAACCTGCAAACATGGCCTGGGGGGGGGGGGGTTGCTATTGGTGGACAGGCTTGACGTGCTGATTTACAGCACTGTGCTTAAATCTAGCGCAAGGCAATCCTATTCAAATTGTGGGTGTTTGAGGGAAGCCAAGTGAGTGTTAGAACCCCTGCTTTGTGTTTTTTTATTTTTGTGTTGAGCTTTGTGTCCCTTTTCTTAAAATTGGCTTCACTTCCTGTCACACAGCTGAACAGGAAGTGAGGTTAAAACCCTACCAGTGTCATTTCTTGGGGACACAGGTCAATCTAACTAGTGTCCCCATTAAGCAAATTGCACTCCAGCACTGTTGTGTACACCCCAAATCATGGGTCTTCAAACTACGGCCCTCCAGTTGTTCAGGAACTACAATTCCCGTCATGTCTGTGAATGTCAGTGCATTACAAGGCCTCATGGGATGTGTAGTTCTACAACAGCTGGAGGGCCGTAGTTTGAGGATCCCTGCCCCAAATGATTATTTCTTCCTTGCTTTGCACTTGTAGGAGTGGATTTGCCTTTAGTAAATGGACCCCAAAGTCCAAGATCCCTAATAATTTGGGGTGTACACAGCAAAATGCTAGAGTGCAATTTACATAATGGGAAACTATTTAGATTGATCTCTGTGTCCCCAAGAAAATATATTAGTAAGGTTTTACCCTCACTTCCTGTTTGGCTATGTGACAGGAAGTGAATGAATTAGAAAGGGTGAAGACACCTCACAAATGTTGTCACTATCAGGGGTGCAGACATCCCCAAAAAAATTAGCAGATAATACTTATTTGCAAATTAATAATTTTTTAGTTAACATTGGGTGGGGTGCTCTAACACACATATTCCTACATATTAGCAACGCTCTATCCTGGCCTATTGGCATGGTTATATTTTCTTAGGGCTCTCAATAAAACTCTATGAAATTTGTGCTTAAACTAGAACCAGGGGCGGACTGACAACTCATGGGGCCCCTGGGCAATAGAAGATTATGGGGCCCCTCTGGCTTACAGATGGCCACCACGCCAGGAGGTAGTGCAGAGGCGGGCAGCTAAAATCTTGGGATATTCACATTAAAAGCATGTCATTTTCGGACATATCAGGGACAGATAAAAAAAAAACACAGATTTTTACATACTGTCCCTGGTTTTACTGAGCCTGGCAACCCGGATGGGGCCCCCTAGTGGCATGGGGCCCTCGGGCAGTGCACGAGTGACTCAATGGTCAATCCGCCCCTGACAAGAACTATAATCAACAAGTTTTATTTTCTTTAATTTTGGATAGTGAGGAAGGGTTATAGGCCCTGTCAGTTTATTTTGTATTATCTGTGTCCAATTGGGGAGATTTGCCTTCACTTCCTGCCCCATAGCCAAACAGGAAGTGAGAGAAAAACTATGCAAATTAACCACTTCCCGCCCAGCCTATGGCCGATTTACGTCCGGGAAGTGGTTACACAATCCTGACAGGACGTCCTGCAGGATTTCATGCCGCGCGCGACTGTGGGGGCACGCAGCGCGGCGATCGGTGATGCGGGGTGTCAGTCTGACACCCTGCATCTCCGATCTCGGTAAAGAGTCTCTCACGGAGACAGACGCGAGTATAGGAGAGCCGATCGGCGGCTCTCCTGACAGGGGGCGTTCGCGCTGATTGTTTATCAGCGCAGCCCCCCCTCGGATCACCACACTGGACCACCAGGGATGCCCACCCTGGACCACCAGGGTGTGCAAAAAAAAAAAAAATATATAAAAAAAAAAAAAAAAGCATTAAAAAAAAAGAAAAAAGATGCCAATCAGTGCCCACAAATGGGCACTGACTGGCAACCTGGGAAAATCAGTGCCACCCCACAGTGTCCATCAGTGCCACCCCACAGTGTCCATCAGTGCCACCCCACAGTGCCCACCTATCTGTGCCCACCTGTGCCACCCATAAGTATCCATCAGTGTCACCCATAAGTGCCGCCCATAAGTATCCATAAGTGCCGCCCATGAGTGCCCATCTGTGCCGCCCATGAGTGCCCATCAGTGCCGCCTATGAGTGCCCATCAGTGCCGCATAGCAGCGCCGCCAATCAATGCCACCTCATCTGTGCCCGTCAGTACTACCTCATCGATGTCCATCAGTGCCATCTCATCGGTGCCCATCAGTGCCGCCATATCAGTGCCCGTAATTGAAAGAGAAAAACTTATTTACAAAAAAATTAACCTAAAAAAATAAAAACGTTTTTTTTGTTTTAAAATTTGCAGTATTTTTTTAGTTGTTGCGCAAAAAAAAAAATCGCAGAGGTGATCAAATAACAAAAAAAGAAAGCTCTATTTGTGGGGGAAAAAGGACGCCAATTTTGTTTGGGTACAGTGTTGTATGACCGCGCAATTGCCATTCAAAGTGCGACAGTGTTGAAAGCTGAAAATTGGCTTGGGCGGGAAGGTGCGTAAGTGCCTGGTACGGAAGTGGTTAAGGGAATCCAGTGCCCCCCCAGAACTAGTGTGTGGGTCCCCTGAAAATTACTGGGCGAGTCATACAAAAACAGGGTGTGGCTTTGACAGGAAGGGGTGGGTCATTTTTCTATTAGGAGGTGCAGATATGTAGTCAGGCCTAGGGCAGAACAAAACCTAAATATACTACTGCATATTAGGGCTTATTTAGACCGGATCCGATTTACAGCGTGTTTTTATATTGTGGGAGGAAACCCACGCAGGCACAGGGAGAACATGCAAACTCTATGCAGATGCTGTCACGGGCGGGATTCGAACCAACGACTCTTTTGCTGCTAGGTCAAAGTGCTATACACTACACCACTGTGCTGAACGAACATGATTGCAGCTGAAAGCATGAGAACTTTTTTTTTTTTTTTCAATACCATGCTTTCCAGCCTTATTGACCCCGCCTCTCTCCATAAAGAGGACCTGTCACACACTAGTCCTATTACAAGGGATGTTTACATTCCTTGTAATAGGAAGAAAAGTGATCCAAAATCAAAAAAAGTGTCAAAAAAGTGCAAGAATAAAAATATGAGGTAAAAAAAAAAAAAAAATAAATAAAATAACGCCCCTGTCCCTAGAAGCTCGCACTCAGAAGCAAATATGCATGTAAGTCCCGCCCACATATGTAAACACCATTCAAACCACACATGTGAGGTATTGACGCGTGCGTTAGAGCGAGAGCAATAATTCTAGCCCTAGACCTCCTCTGTAACTCTGAACTGGTCACCTGTAAAAAAAAAAACAAGCATCGCCTATGGATATTTTTATGTCCCGAAGTTTGGCGCCATTCCATGAGTGTGTACAATATTAAAGCGTGACAAGTTATGTATCTATTTACTCGGTGTAACATCATCTTTAACATTATCCATAAAAATTGGGCTAACTTTACTTTTTTTTTTTTTTTAATTCATGAACCGTGTTTTTTTTTTTGGGCCAAAAAAAAGTCGTTTGAAAAATTATTGCGCAAATACGGTTGGAAATCAAATAAAAAATGACCGCTAACTTTATTCCCTAGGGTGTCTGCTAAAAAATTATATATAATGTTTGGGGGTCCTGATTAATTTCCCAGGAACAAAATATAATTTTTACATTTTGTTTTTTTTTCAATTTGGGGTGGAGTTCCCCTTAAAATCCACACCAGACCTGAAGGGCCTGGAATTGATATTTGCCGGGAACCGCACGTCTTTTTTTTTTTGTTTTTTACGGCGGGGTTCCCCTTAATATCCATTCCAGACCTGAAGGGCCTGGTAATTTAATTTGGGGGAACCCCTACACATTTTTTTGTTTGTTTTATGAATGAATCCCTTTAGAATTGTCAGAGCCGACAATTCATTATAGCCGCGTGTGAATTTTTAAATGACTTTTTTCCTTCTGAATGTCATTTTGTGCAGGGGGAGTTCTAAGTGCGGGAAAAATGCGCTATTTCACATGCTGACATTACACCCCCCCTAGGTACGAAATTTAAAGGAATATTTCACTTTTATTGTTTCACTTTAAGAATTATTAATTTCACTGCTCCCGAAAAAACGGCCGTTTTAAAAAATAAAAAAAGCATTGATACATGTTCCCTGGGACAGGACTGAGGTCCCCAAACACTTTTTAGGACAAAACTAGCAGATTAGCCTTTAAAATTAACACTTTTGATTTCTCCCATAGACTTCTATAGGGAGTTCGGCGCGGCTTTACATATTAGTTTCAATGCGCCGGCTGCTACGCTGGTTCATGCGCCCAATTAAGCCTCCACCCGGAGTACTAATTAACGCATGAACCAGCGCAGCGCACAGAGCATAGTAAATCAGGCCCACAGTGTCTTAACTAGATAGATAGATAGATAGATAGATAGATAGATAGATAGATAGATAGATAGATAGATAGATAGATAGATAGAGTAGGAAGTGTAGTCAGTATAGTTAAAAGTACAGTTTGTAGAGAATATATTCACATCCTTAGGCGTTGTCAATATATTTATAAACTGTACAGCTCAGCTAGTTTATCTATTAGTATCTGTCAGGCAGGAGATTGTTCTACATGCAGCGCTCTAACGTGTTGTATTGCCTGCATTAGGGATTTACTTTAAATATAATTATTCTGTGTTATTTAACGTGTGCTAGTTAATTGCACACACAGACGCATTACCTGTTACTGCACGTGTGCAATTTATTTGCACAGAAGCGCAGTCGCTGTTAATGCAACTGGGCTATTGAATTGCACAGAAACGCAGTCGCTATTACTGCGTGCGTGCTGTTTAATAGCAACTAAAGGCAGTTGGTGTCACTGCGTGCGTGCTGTTAAATCGCATTTGACCGCAGTCGCTATTACTGCGTGCGTGCTGTTTAATAGCAACTAAAGGCAGTTGGTGTCACTGCGTGCGTGCTATTAAATCGCATTTGACCGCAGTCGCTATTACTGCGTGCGTGCTGTTTAATAGCAACTAAAGGCAGTTGGTGTCACTGCGTGCGTGCTGTTAAATCGCATTTGACCGCAGTCGCTATTACTGCGTGCGTGCAGTTTAATAGCAACTAAAGGCAGTTGGTGTCACTGCGTGCGTGCTGTTAAATCGCATTTGACCGCAGTCGCTATTACTGCGTGCGTGCTGTTTAATAGCAACTAAAGGCAGTTGGTGTCACTGCGTGCGTGCTGTTAAATCGCATTTGGCCGCAGTCGCTATTACTGCGTGCGTGCTGTTTAATAGCAACTAAAGGCAGTTGGTGTCACTGCGTGCGTGCTGTTAAATCGCATTTGACCGCAGTCGCTATTACTGCGTGCGTGCAGTTTAATAGCAACTAAAGGCAGTTGGTGTCACTGCGTGCGTGCTGTTAAATCGCATTTGACCGCAGTCGCTATTACTGCGTGCGTGCTGTTTAATAGCAACTAAAGGCAGTTGGTGTCACTGCGTGCGTGCTGTTAAATCGCATTTGACCGCAGTCGCTATTACTGCGTGCGTGCTGTTTAATAGCAACTAAAGGCAGTTGGTGTCACTGCGTGCGTGCTGTTAAATCGCATTTGACCGCAGTCGCTATTACTGCGTGCGTGCTGTTTAATAGCAACTAAAGGCAGTTGGTGTCACTGCGTGCGTGCTGTTAAATCGCATTTGACCGCAGTCGCTATTACTGCGTGCGTGCTGTTTAATAGCAACTAAAGGCAGTTGGTGTCACTGCGTGCGTGCTGTTAAATCGCATTTGACCGCAGTCGCTATTACTGCGTGCGTGCTGTTTAATAGCAACTAAAGGCAGTTGGTGTCACTGCGTGCGTGCTGTTAAATCGCATTTGACCGCAGTCGCTATTACTGCGTGCGTGCCGTTTAATAGCAACTAAAGGCAGTTGGTGTCACTGCGTGCGTGCTGTTAAATCGCATTTGACCGCAGTCGCTATTACTGCGTGCGTGCTGTTTAATAGCAACTAAAGGCAGTTGGTGTCACTGCGTGCGTGCTGTTAAATCGCATTTGACCGCAGTCGCTATTACTGCGTGCGTGCTGCTTAATAGCAACTAAAGGCAGTTGGTGTGACTGCGACTATTTTGTTACTTTACACTTAAGCCAAGTCGCTCTTACTGTGTGGTTGCTGTTTAATACCATCTGAACGCAGTTGGTGTGACATCGACTATTTTGTTACTTTACACTTGAGCCAAGTCGCTCTTACTGTGTGGTTGCTGTTTAATACCATCTGAAAGCAGTTGGTGTGACAGCGACTATTTTGTTACATAACACTTTAGCCAAGTCGCTCTTACTGTGTGGTTGCTGTTTAATACCATCTGAACGCAGTTGGTGTGACTGCGACTATTTTGTTACTTTACACTTGAGCCAAGTCGCTCTTACTGTGTGGTTGCTGTTTAATACCATCTGAAAGCAGTTGGTGTGACAGCGACTATTTTGTTACATAACACCTGAACGCATAACTATGGCTGGAAGGACAAAGAGAGGCAGAGAGTCACGAGGGCAAGCAGGCTCTGCATCTAGAGGTAACGCTGGTGATGGATGTGGTGCATCCTCTTCAGCACGTGGCCGTGGCCGCTCGTCCTTCTTTTCGGGAGCTGGCCGTGTTGAGCCTCAACATGCTGAGAAATTAGTTGAGTGGATGACCAAGCCGTCCTCATCCTCCTCATCCTCTCTCACACAGACTGATTATAGTTTGTCTGGCAAAGCAGCTGCCAAGGCATCCTCTACCCTCTGCACAATGGGATCACACAATCCTTCCCTAGTCCCACCGTGTCCTCCTGAGGAGTCCCCCGAACTGTTTCAACACAGTGTTGGGTACATGCTAGCTGAAGATGCACAGCGTTTTGAAGACTCCGATGACGGAACACTGATAGAGGAAGGCATTGATGTGAGCCCAGGGAGAGGGGGTGGCCGAGAGGGACAACAATCTGGGAGTGATGTTCCCCCAGCTGGAGCATACTGCCAGGTTGTCGCCAGTGATGATGAGGAGGGAGGGGATGATGAGGTCATTGACTCTACCTGGGTGCCTGGTAGGAGAGAGGAGGAGGAGGAAGAGGACGAGGCACAGGCACATCTTCAAAGAGGCAGGAAGCCCTCCAGGGGTCAGCTTAAGGGCAGTACACCAACTGCATTACGTGGCGCTGCTGTGTCTCAACGGTACAGCAAAAGTTCTTTGGTGTGGGCCTTTTTTGAAACCTGTCCATCAGATGCTACCTTTGCTGTTTGCAACATATGTCTCAAGCGTATCTCGCGTGGCCAAAACATCACCCGCTTGGGCACCACATGCTTGTCCAGACATATGTCGACCTGCCATGCAGCTCGTTGGCAGGCATACCAGAAAGACCCACACCAAAGACCAAAGCGGTCCTCCCCTTGCCCTTCTGTGACCTCAAACCCCACTAGACCCCTAGTCCTCTCTGCAGCCTGCACCGAAGGTGTAGAAATAGGTGTGTCACAACGTAGTAGTGGTAGTACATCCGGCCAATCTACTGATATTACCAGACAAATTTCCCTGCCCCAGCTGCTGCAGCGCCGAAAGAAGTACGCTCCCAGCCATCCACATGCCCAGCGGTTGAATGCTAGCTTAGCAAAATTGCTAGCACTTCAACTGCTACCTTTTCAGTTGGTAGATTCTGCCCCCTTCCGTGAGTTTGTGGAATGTGCAGTACCTCAGTGGCAAGTACCCAAACGCCACTTTTTTTCACGGAAGGCGATTCCCGCTCTCTACCGGCATGTGGAAGGCAATGTCCATACCTCGCTGGACAGGGCGGTCAGTGGTAAGGTGCATCTTACCGCTGACTCATGGTCCAGCAGGCATGGACAGGGACGTTACCTGTCTTTTACGGCCCATTGGGTGACTCTGCTGGCAGCTGGGAAGGACGCAGGTCAAGGCACAGTAGTTTTGGAGGTTGTTCCACCACCACGCCTTCAAAACACTACAACTGCTTGTGACACACCTCTCTCCTCCACCCCCTCCTCTTCTTCTTCCTCTGTGGCCTCTTCCTGTGGTGATGTTGGCTCAGAACCAGCCGTGCTCCGTAGGCGTA
This sequence comes from Rana temporaria, assembly GCF_905171775.1. Classification (NCBI taxonomy): domain Eukaryota; kingdom Metazoa; phylum Chordata; class Amphibia; order Anura; family Ranidae; genus Rana; species Rana temporaria. The sequence goes on from NC_053494.1 coordinate 71,318,998, forward strand.
CGACGGGCTACGCAGGAATGCAGGCCAAGAGATGCCATGCGGTCCTAGAGCTGGTGTGCTTGGGAGACAGGAGCCACACTGGGGAAGAGGTTCTTTCAGCTCTGCAGGGGCAGGCTCAGAGGTGGTTGACGCCACGCCAGCTGAAGCCTGGAATGGTGGTTAGCGATAATGGCACCAACCTCCTCTCTGCCCTGCGACGTGGAAAACTCACCCATGTGCCCTGTTTTGCGCATGTTCTCAATTTGGTGGTGCAGCGGTTCTTGGGCAGGTACCCTGGCTTACAGGATGTCCTGAGGCAGGCCAGGAAAGTCTGTGTGCATTTCCGGAGGTCATATAATGCCACTGCTCGGCTGACAGACCTCCAGAGGGAATACAACCTGCCCAAGAACCGCCTAATCTGTGACATGCCCACCAGATGGAACTCTACGTTGGCCATGCTGCAGCGGCTGCACACGCAGCAGAGGGCCATCAATGAGTACCTGTGCCAATATGGCAGCAGAACTGGCTCAGGGGAGCTTGGGTTTTTTTCACCATGCCAGTGGGCCTTGATCAGGGATGCATGCACTGTCCTGTCACCATTTGAGGAGGCCACGAGGATGGTGAGCAGTGACAGTGCATGCATCAGTGAGACTGTCCCGCTTATTCACATGTTGGAGCACACCCTACGTGGAATAATGGACAGGGCCCTTGAGGCAGAACAGAGGGAGGAAGAGGAGGACTTCCTTACCTCTCAAGGCCCCCTTTATCCAGACACTGTTCCTGCTTGCCCACCTGGAACACAGGAAGAGGAGGAGGAGGATGAGGAAGAGGAGGAGGAGGAGGATTGTATCAGCAGCATGGAGGTGGAGCCTAGCACTCAGCATCAACAGCAGCAGTCTTCAAGGGATCATTTACAGTCCCAAGGAACACGTGGACTTTTACGTGGCTGGGATGAGGTGGCTGAGGATCCTGTCGTCCTCAGTGACCCAGAGGACTGTGCCCCGAATGCCTCTGCAAACCTACGCTGCATGGCCTCCCTGATTCTGCAAAGCCTGCGTAAGGATCCTCGTGTACGTGCTATCAAGGAGAGGGATCATTACTGGCTGGCAACTCTCCTTGATCCACGTTACAAGAGTAAGGTAACGGATCTTATGTTGCCATCGCAGAGGGAGCAGAAGATGAAACTACTGCGGGAGGCCTTGCAGAAGGGTCTGTGCAATGCGTTCCCAGAACCGGGGGGATTACCAAAACCTGGCCCTGGACAACGTCTTGCTGAGGCTTCGGTGAGTCAGAGAAGGAGCGGTGGAGAAGGTGGCCGTCTGACCGATGCGTTCAGACAATTTTTTAGTCCGCAGCCCCAAGGTCTGACCGGTTCCAGCAACCATCGCCAGCGTCTGGTTTACATGGTCCGGGAATACCTAGCGGCAAGATCCGACTTGGACACCTTCCCCACGAAAAATCCTCTGGCTTACTGGGTCTTGAGGATGGATCACTGGCCAGAGCTTGCACAGTACGCAATTGAGCTACTGGCTTGCCCTGCATCCAGTGTTCTTTCAGAACGTACATTCAGTGCTGCTGGAGGCTTTGTGACCGATCACAGGGTACGCCTCTCCACCGACTCTGTTGATCGACTGACCTTCATCAAAATGAATCAGGCTTGGATCAACACCGGCTACCAAGCACCTGATGCTGATGTTACTGAATAAGAATTTTGTGTTGAAATATCAGATCCCTTTGAGACTGCTGATGCTGAGTGACTGTCCTGTTGTGCTGCTGATGGAATATCCTTCTCCTCCTCACTTTTCATGCTGTTAGCTAGTAAGAAATTTAGTTTTTCTGTGCTCCGCCACCAGTGCCTAAGGCCTAATTTTTCTGCCCCTGTTTAACAGGGGCGCCTAATAAAAATTTTTGATGCAATACTTTGCACGTGGCTCCTTGTTGCGCTCCAATTACAGATATTGGGAGGGGTTGCAGTGTTATGTTGCACCTACGGACACATTTTTATGCCCCTGTGTAACAGGGGCACCTAATAACAATTTTTGATGCAATACTTTGCATGTGGCCTAAGGCACAATTTTTGTGCCCCTGTGTAACAGGGGCGTCTAATAACAATTTTTGATGCAATACTTTGCACGTGGCCTAAGGCACAATTTTTGTGCCCCTGTGTAACAGGGGCGCCTAATAACAATTTTTGATGCAATACTTTGCACGTGGCTCCTTGTTGCACTCCAATTACAGATATTGGGAGGGGTTGCAGTGTTATGTTGCGCCTACGGACACATTTTTATGCCCCTGTGTAACAGGGGCGCCTAATAACAATTTTTGATGCAATACTTTGCACGTGGCTCCTTGTTGCGCTCCAATTACAGATATTGGGAGGGGTTGCAGTGTTATGTTGCGCCTACGGACACATTTTTATGCCCCTGTGTAACAGGGGCGCCTAATAACAATTTTTGATGCAATACTTTGCACGTGGCCTAAGGCACAATTTTTGTGCCCCTGTGTAACAGGGGCGCCTAATAACAATGTTTGATGCAATACTTTGCACGTGGCTCCTTGTTGCGCTCCAATTACAGATATTGGGAGGGGTTGCAGTGTTATGTTGCGCCTACGGACACATTTTTATGCCCCTGTGTAACAGGGGCGCCTAATAACAATTTTTGATGCAATACTTTGCACGTGGCCTAAGGCACAATTTTTGTGCCCCTGTGTAACAGGGGCGCCTAATAACAATTTTTGATGCAATACTTTGCACGTGGCTCCTTGTTGCGCTCCAATTACAGATATTGGGAGGGGTTGCAGTGTTATGTTGCGCCTACGGACACATTTTTATGCCCCTGTGTAACAGGGGCGCCTAATAACAATTTTTGATGCAATACTTTGCACGTGGCTCCTTGTTGCGCTCCAATTACAGATATTGGGAGGGGTTGCAGTGTTATGTTGCGCCTACGGACACATTTTTATGCCCCTGTGTAACAGGGGCGCCTAATAACAATTTTTGATGCAATACTTTGCACGTGGCTCTTTGTTGCGCTACAATTACAGTATGTTTGAGGGGTGCCCTTTTTTCTACAATTTTGCTTTCCCAAAAAGATAATGCCACCCCCCCACCACCCCTAAAATAATCGAGATATTGTTCCCACACAGCACGTGCGCAACCAGTATTAAATTACTTTGTTCTTATAATAATTTTATGTTGTGCAGGGACATTTCAAAACACGTGCCACTACTAGAGACACACAGCAGGTGTGATATTTGAAGGAATTTTTCATTTTTTTTTTTCACTTTAAACATCATTAAAATCGCTGCTCCGCAAAAACGTCCGTTTTTAAAATATTTTTTTCGATTGATACATGTTCCCTGGGGCAAGACCCGGGTTCTGAAAGACGTTTACCAACATTAAATTGAATATTGGTCTTTAAAATTATCGTTTTTGAATTCGAACGTTCGAGTCCCATAGACTTCAATGGGGTTCTAAATGTTCGCGCGAACCCGCGGTCTGTTCGAATGTTCTGATGCGAACCGAACCCGGGTATGTTCGGCTCATCCCTAGTTGATACTCATAAATTTATTCGTACATTAAATATGAAAAAATATTTCTTGAGTCACCCGACTGAATCAACAATGAGGAGTAATATTGCCAATAAATATATAGATAGTGGCCTTAAGAATAGATCACTTTTCAACCCACAAAATTCCAACAATCACTATATTGAAGTGTTCAAACAACTTGTCTTAAAAGATATAGAAGAACTGCCACAGAAGAAAGACATCAATCCTGAATACATTAGGGAAGGTATAAAATCTCTGGAAGACAAGAAGAACATTATCATCCGCCCTGCAGATAAGGGGGGCGGAGTTGTAGTGATGGAAAAAGTGTTTTATCAGGACCAACTGTCCTTATTGCTGGAAGATCGCTCTACCTATAAAAGGTTGAACTCTGATCCTACTGAACCATATAAGGCTCAACTTGACTCTCTAGTAGAATGGGGATTCCAGATTAATGCACTTAATGTTAAAGAGAAAGCTTATTTGGCACCTTCTGTATGTAGAATTCCAGTTATCTACACTTTACCGAAGATACACAAACATGCAACAGTGCCACCTGCCCGACCAATTGTAAATGGCATCGGATCTGTTACTGCAAGATTAGGTGAATATTTGGATAAATTCCTCCAAGTGTGCGTGAAACAAAAGCATACTTAAAGGATACAGCAGACTTGCTTGTCTCCTTGGAGGATATTAAAATCAATCCAAATTCTGAGACCTTCCTAGTAACGGCGGATTTCGCCTCATTATATACAATAATACAACACGAGGACGTGGCTTTGGCACTCAATCGGGCATTGAGTAGGAGAGAGGAGATCCCGCATGTACAAAAGAGGTTTTTGGGTCAAGCCCTTGATTTTTGTATGTCACACAATTACTTTTGGTTTAACGGTTTCTTTTTTTCCCAACAAGTTGGCGTGGCAATGGGAGCTAAATATGCTCCCAGCCTCGCCAACTTGTTTATGGCGGAGTGGGAGGATAAGTGCATCTTTAGAAATCAGAAGGCTCAACTTGTTTTCTATCGGAGATTTATCGGATCTCAGAGCATTCCTGGAAGATCTGAACAATAACATGAATAATATCAAACTGGAATATGTGATCAGTGCTTGTTCGGTGAATTTCTTGGATGTGACTATAGAAATATGTGATGATAAGTTGAAAACAAAAGTGTACTTTAAAACCACTGATCGAAATAGCTATTTATCGATCAGGAGTGGGCACCACCCTGCCTGGATTAGGAACATACCCAAAGGCCAATTTTTATGGGTACGACGTAATTGTACTGAAGACAGGGACTTTTTTGAGCAGGCAAATATACTGAAAAGTAGGTTTGTCCAGAAGGGATATGTGGAGACAGATCTAGATTTGATCATTCAAGAGATCGCAGAGAAACCTCGGGAAAATTGTTTTAAGAAGAAAACGGAAGGACCATCCACAAATGAACATCAGTGGAGTTTCCTAACAGGTTTCCACAACCAATATAAGGAAATATTTTGTATACAAAAAACATTGGCATATCCTCATTAGAGACAGACACCTAGGCGGTGCTATTCCTGAACAACCACGTTTTATTTATAGACGGGCGCCAAATTTTGGTGACAGAGTGGTTCGCAAAATATTGGATCCACCCGACCGCCAATTGAAAATTGATCTGAAAGGATTTTTTCTATGCAGAAAATGTATCTGTTGCCGTACGGTAAAAGTACACAACAAAGGGATCAACAAAGTAGTTAGCACTGATGACAAAGTCTTTGACATTAAAGAATTTAGCACATGCAACTCCTCATATGTTGTGTACTTGTTATGGTGCCCATGTGGGTTATTATATGTTGGGAGGACAAAAAGACTACTGAGAATCCGCATAGCGGAGCACCTAGCAAACATTAAAAAAGGTTTTGAGGAACATAGTGTTTCAATGCACTTTAAAAACAAACACAACCAGGACCCCACCCTTGCCCAGTTTTACGGTATAGACTGTGTCTATCCGTCCTGGAGGGGGTCCCATAGAGTTTGGGATCTTTCACAACGTGAAACCCACTGGATATTTTTGTTAAAATGCCTCTTCCCACGGGGTTTAAACATAGAGGTAGATTTAAATTGCTTCATCAACAACTCGTAGTTGGGTGGCTTTTTATGTTTAACCCCCAGGACTAATACCATTTTTAGCTCTTGTATATATTATGATGGGTGTCATGTTCCCCCTACACCTGCCTGATGTAACGGTGTGTCTCGGCAAGTGGTGGTATGGCCCTTTAAGTGAATGGATTCATTTACTTGAATGGATTCATGTACATCTATCATATACTTTTAATCCTCCTCCACCACTAATGGCATTAGTTATCATCTGCATTATACAGTGACTATATCAGGCCATTATTTTTATTATTATTATTATTTTTTACATACATGTAAACACGGTTTAACATTAATATTTTTAATATATAATACTTTTATAATTTTTATATATAATTATGAAAGGATTTAATTAAGTTTGTCATGAATTTTATATTAAATTATTGCCTTCATCCAGTTTTTATATATATATATATATATATATATATATATATATATATATATATATATATATATATATATATATACGCAGATTTTATAAACTGTACCTTGTGTAACACTCCAGTTTAAAGCAATATTAGGTTGTACCCTAAGTATGAATTTAGCATGAAGTACTTAGAGGCTGATAGCTGCATGTGTAATCTAAATGATGCTGTATAAGCGTGATTTGTGGTCACGGGGACACCCGGAAATCGGCGTTTTTTGTTTTCCTTTTTTCGCCGCCCACCGAGTCCTAAACGATACTCCAGTTGCTAGAGCAACACATATTAAACTATACGCCGCAGCCTGCCTATTGTGAGCCGCGCTTGCACGCCGCATCATGACGTAATGACGCAGTCATGTACGGACTGACTGATTCATTCATCAGCCAATGGCGGCAGGCGAGGGGCTCTGCCCTCAGTAAGCAATCCACATGCGCGACTTCCGCCCATACATTTGGGGGAGAGGATGCGCGCAGCCCAAGTGAGGACAGGGCGATTATGATATGGCTGACTGGCTCTGAGTACAGCACATTGAGCCAGCAGCCTATTAAATATCACGCACGCGCGTCACATCAGGATGTATCAGCACACTGACTGACTGATGTAGCTATCAGCCAATGACGGCATGCGATTGTCTCTGCCCACAGCTAGCTGCTCAGGTGTGCTACTTCCAGCCCACAATAATGAGGGGGAGGATGCACGCTGCCCAGTCAGGATAGGTTGATTGATTTTGCAGGATAAGACTTAAGGAGATCATTTGGGGCTGTGTGGTCAGTCCCATGAATAAGTTGTAATAACGAAACATGTCGGGTTTTTGACCACACAGTCTATCTCTGCAAGTGAACGTGACCTGTTTGGATGCCGAGTGTTTTTAAAGTTTGAATCAAGTTTGGATTTGCAGTGCTACCTGACAGTCTTCCACGGCACCGTGAGTAGGAGGATATCTTTTTTTCTTGCTGATCGGGGGTCCGCCGTGACCATTTCTCACCAGTTGAAGTTTTGGACGAGTTGATTGATGTGATACATTGCTGTTTTTACAAGTTTTGTTTGTGAGTGTAACTTTTTAAGTTTTATTTGGTGTGCTATTAAACCTTTTGCGGTATCACACTATTTGCACTTCTTTGTTTCTTCCTACAATCTATGTGGAGCTCTTTGAAGGTTACATCAAATACTCATGTTCATCAACTGGAAACATCTTTATTAGCCTATTTGCCAAAGCACGAGAGTGTGAGGCATATTGGTTTGGTGAGTGTCCATTTTGATGGGGAAGGAATCACAGATCACTATCGGGTGTGGTGAAAGTTCTTAAAGATCGCAGGATCCTTAATTACACAAACTTTATTTATGATTCATTTTTGATTTTGAATAGACTTTTTTTGCACTTTTAGTGCTCCTAATATTCACGTTTCTTTATTATCACGGGTGTTTATGAACAATTGCCACAGTTTTTGATTAATTTCCACTGCATATTATGGTTTAACACTATTATATATGGTTTGTGACTTTGTTTATATTTAGTAGAATATGCACATATATTTTTAGCGCTGTTTTAATTTGCTGACTCTCTTGAGGGATTATCATCATTTTATACACTTTTTTCACTGATTTATTTAAACAGCGGCTAGGCATCACTCATTTTTCCATAAGCGCAACGGTGGGCGGCTATTAGGGCGCTATTTATAGACCACCCATTTCTCCTAAACTGGTAACCTGTAAAAAATTTCAAAGCGTTGCCTGTGGAGATTTTTAAGTACCGAAGTTTGGCGCCATTCCATGAGTGTGCGCAATTTTAAAGCGTAACATGTTAGGTATCTATTTACTCGATGTAACATAATCTTTCCTATTTTACAAAAAAAATGGGCTAACTTTACTGTTTTGTTATTTTTTTAATTCATGAAATAATTTTTTTACAAAAAAAGGCGTTTGAAAAATTATTGTGAAAATACCGTGCAAGATAAAACTTTGCAATGACCGTTGTTTTATTCCCTAGGGTGTCTGCTAAAAAAACATATATAATGTTTGGGGGTTCTACGTAATTTTCTAGCAAAAGAATAATGATTTGTACATGTAGGAGAGAAGTGCCAGAATAGGCCCGGTATTGAGGTGGGTATAAAAGCCCGGTATTGAAGTGGTTAATGAAAGTGGGCCAACAAGCCCTAAAAAGGCACAACTGGCGTGCTCACTGGTATGCTCTACACAGAAGCTAAATAACCCCCAATACCACTATATATATATATATATATATATATATATATATATATATATATATATAGTCACAGTACAGATGTTTATATTGTTCCCAATTACCATACATCTGTTTCAAGCACATATAATTGCATGAACATCAATTTTTAAACCCAAGTCAGATTGAGCAAAATGTTCTTACCATACATTTTTGTTTCAGAGTTTCAGCATGTCACACTGACCCAAGGCATTTTTTTTACTTTCAAAGATTTTTATTTTCAAAAAAAATAAATAAGAAGGAAGATACAATACAAAAAACAGCCATTCCGACAGATATCAAAAATAGAAAACAAAATAGTAGAGATACAGGCTTATGATTGACTACTGGGTGAGTCTCAAGTTAAAACCAAGGGCAGACCTGAACCAGGAATGAAGGGGTTGCAAGAAGAGTACAAACAATAAAGATGCAAAAACCCCCGGAGATCAACCCCTACGATTCAAAGGAGAGGAGGACATCCGACCACCCCCCCGTCTCAGGAAGCCTCATAAGAGACCCTAACTCCGTCATCATAGGCTCCAGATAGTAGGGTAACCGGAGGATCCCCAACCACTAGCACCCCAAAGGGAACTCACTGTGCAGATGGGTGGGGACACCCCAGACCACCCCACATCGGAGAGGATCCACAAATAGACATGACATCTCCAAACATAACGGTGCAGGAATGAAAGCCACATAAAACAGTAGTATGTAAGAAGTAAACAAATAAAAATAAAGAAGAGGAGGAAAAAAAAGGGGGGGAGAAGAGCAAGAAGATAAGAAGAGAGAAAGGGGAGTAGGGGAATGAAAGGGAGATTGCACCACGGGAACATATCATCTCAAAAGAAGCGGAAAATAACCCAGCAATAAATTAACCTAGGTTCCTGGGATGAGCGAAATACCCACATGCTGAGCCCATGGGCTCCAGATCAATTCAAAACTAGGCAATGAGTCATTCAACATGGCTGCTACCTTTTCCTGGCACATGATCCAGGAGATCTTCCTTAACGCTGCCTTACCAGAGACGCTCGGTAGTTTCCATGCCTTGGCCAAAGTAATCTTTGCACCAAGCAAGATAAAATGAATCAATCTGCGCGTCTGTGTAGATATTCCGGGAAGGTGTGCGTTCAACAAGAAGGATTCTGGGTGTCCTGAAATCTCGTAGCCAGTAACCTTCTTAATAGTTAAAAGAATTTTTCTCCAAAACGGCCTGATTCTAGGGCACTCCCACCAAATATGTGCAAAAGAGCCCAGCAACTGACAACCCCTAAAACATAAAGGGTCAGCTGAGGGGAAAATCCTAGCCAACTTAGAGGGAGTCAAGTACCATCTAGTTATGACCTTCAAACTGGCTTCCATGAGAGAGATGTTAATGATACTTTTGAAAGCAGAGGAAACAGCTGGCACATAGACGAAAAAACTCTGGACAGCCGCACTCCAAAATGACTTAAATAAAGTTGGTCTTTTATTGTAAAAAGTACATGCAGACACTGCAAACAACGAGTACAGAATGGCCGACGCGTTTCACGCTGCAATTCATCGCTTAGTCATGGCTAACACAGGTTCACACTAAAATAACATATATATCTGTACCACCATCATGTGAGAAAACATTCGCCAATGGCGAGGCTAGATCAATCAAACAATTAAACAGTTAATTGCATACATATTCAATCCGAATCATATAGAGCAGGTGATATGACCTCTTTTACAATTAACATGTTAAAGTAAAAAAAGGGGAAATAAAAAACATACATATAAATAAAACATGTGAATAACAAAAACACACTTATAAATCCCTTAAGATTTCCAAATTAATAAACTAACCATTATGACCTATGCGTGACTCCACTTGAAGTTGCATTTTATGTGCGTATTCTGAGTGTATTGAAAAATTTAAAATAAAAAATAAGTAAAAATAGAGTTTTTGTGTATTATAAAAAAACACAACTATTATAAAGATATAAACACTCCTGTGTAATGTTGTGAAATTCCCCATCGAACTATGGACCTGGGAATAAAGGTTGAGGTGCTTGTAAATCTATATTTTTTATATTTTATTTTTTGTGTGTTTTATTTTTTATTTTATTTTTTTATTTTTTTTATTATTTGTCTTGTGTTTTACTATATATGCTTTTCTAAAATAGAAAAATAATAAAATGATGAATATAAAAGATTTTCATAATAAAAAAATATATTAATTCCTGTATGTTTGTGTTAATTTCAATATCTTATATTTTTATTTTTATTTTTATTTTTATATATAGTTTATCAACTGTGACTTGGTGCTAGCAAACATGTAGTGGAGGTCGTGATTTAATACAAGAATTTGATATCAAACGCAGGGTATATATGTCATCTTTATGTATGTAGCAGTCCAGACACTGCAATATATATAGGGTCATGGGCATAAAATATAATATAATTATGTGTCCAGTTTGTATAATAAACCCGAAAAAAGTTCTAGACATATGTTTCAAACAAAAGTTATAGATGTCTAAAGATTGCCAAAGGGCAACTGTCAAGATATAACTGCCGACCTCTATGTATCTAATCATGGGCCGAAAACTGGAGGCATAGTACTCATGTAGTGCAAGAGTTAATTATCGGGAAACAAAAGCATGACTCTCCAATGCAGAAGTTAATTACTGGAAAACAAAAGCATGACTCTCCAAAAGGCCGTAGAGGTGTAAACCTGATAAAATCAATAGCCTTCTATATATATAGATCCGGATGAGTGTAGAACAAACTCAAGGACTTGCCAAAAAAAGGGGGGCATCCTGAGAGTATAGCAAGACCCCTGTATTCAAAGGTTGATAATTGTTTGCGACCGATTGTTATCGTAACCATAGCCTGATGGGGATCACGATCTAATATATAAATATGTCCATAAAACACAAAATTTGTGTATATGGACATTGAGTCAACGGTGATATGGCACTGTAGGACACTGTAAATAATCGGTTTATCAAAAAAAACCCGATCGTGACTCTCCAGAAGGCCATTAAGGTGTGAAACCAATGGGAGCAATAATCCTTTGTGTGTGTATCAAAATATGTGTAAAACGAAGCTAGGAATGGTATCGTAGAATAGGGAAGATGTAGTTATAGTGTATACTGTGAGAGAGAGCATATAGCCCCCATAAAAAGAAAAAAAGATGGTGATGGATATTATGTTCCGTAATTTGGGCTTCAAAGAAGCTCCGTTGGAACCGAAGGGGGGGGGGTGGTGTCGGGTCGGGACACCGCATGAGAAATGTTCCCATGTGGTGCAGAATATTTTAAGATAAAATATGCAAAAATGAAAATTGAATGTCAGTTAGCAAAAACGAAATAGGTAGAATTATATGGACACTACAATGGTAACTATGTAGCCAACCGATGGACTGAATCAAAGTCCAAGGTAAATACATTGGTTAAGATATGACAACTTGAGTTGCAAAACTGGCATTCAAAATGAAGCAACCGTATCCTCTAAATGCTATAAATATAGATATGATCCGACCCACCCCTTCTCCCCTCCTAGCAGAACCCTTCTGCCTCTCAAAGTAAGTTTAATGAGGAACCCGATTAGTTATGGGTCTACATGAAAGTGAAGCGCAGCAAAATAATGCATACACATCGGGCCCATGTAGAAACTCGTCCATCTGTGGTCCAATATGTACATATGTTGCATGATGTCATTGACATATATGTAAAGACCTAATATAATGAGGTAGGTTGTAAATAAGTAACAGTCACTGTGTGTGAAGTCATGTAAGCATGTGGAATGAAGAAAAGGGAGGGGGGAATGATGTAACTGGAGTAATACAAAGGGAATAGAGAAGGGGAGGGTATGTGTGTCCACGAGAGGAGAGAGGGAGAAAAAGGGGGGGGGATGGCGATGTTCAATCATGGTAGTGTGAAACATCCCAATCAAAGTTAAGTCCCCGCGGCTGCCTGCAGTCAAGATGGAATATCCAAAAAACTTCTCGCTTGCAGAGAAGCTTGAACTTATCTCCTCCTCTAGGTGGACACACTACCCTCTCCATACCCTGTATGGATAGACTGGAAATATTTTTGTTGTGTAGATTATTCCAGTGTTTAGCCACGTTGGTGTTGTGGTTCTTCTCAATGTTGTATAAATGATCACTGAGTCTATCCCTTAATCTCCTTATAGTTCTACCCACATACTGGACATGACAAATACTACATGTGATGACGTAAACTACAAATTTTGTGTTGCAGTTAATGAACTGTTTTATTTTAAAATCTCTACCATTAAAACATGACTGAACCGTGTTGCCAATGCCTATTAAAGGGCAATACCTGCACCCATGAGTGCCACATTTGAAAGTGCCAACAAAGTCAAGCCATGTAGGGGAGGCGGGTTGGGAGACAAATAGGCTGGGTGAAAGAACACCCCCTAGAGTGGGGGCTCTACGGCTCACTGATTTAATACCCTCAGACAGAATAGACGCATAAATGCTGTCACTATAGAGGACAGGTAGGTACTTATTTACAATTTGTTTGATCTTATTGAACTCTGTACTGTAAGCTGTGGAAAAAAGAGGGGCTGATCTGTGAGCCGAAGACCGAGTCTGAATGTCTTTCACTCGTTTTTTGGTCAACAATGAGTCCCTAGATATAGTATTAACCCTACGTAGGGCGTTATTGATGACAGCGGCTGAATAACCTCTGTCCCTAAATCTAAGCGCCATTTGGTCTGCCTCTTTTAAGAAATCATTGGGAGAAGTACATAGCACCCCAAAGGGAACTCACTGTGCAGATGGGTGGGGACACCCCAGACCACCCCACATCGGAGAGGATCCACAAATAGACATGACATCTCCAAACATAACGGTGCAGGAATGAAAGCCACATAAAACAGTAGTATGTAAGAAGTAAACAAATAAAAATAAAGAAGAGGAGGAAAAAAAAGGGGGGGAGAAGAGCAAGAAGATAAGAAGAGAGAAAGGGGAGTAGGGGAATGAAAGGGAGATTGCACCACGGGAACATATCATCTCAAAAGAAGCGGAAAATAACCCAGCAATAAATTAACCTAGGTTCCTGGGATGAGCGAAATACCCACATGCTGAGCCCATGGGCTCCAGATCAATTCAAAACTAGGCAATGAGTCATTCAACATGGCTGCTACCTTTTCCTGGCACATGATCCAGGAGATCTTCCTTAACGCTGCCTTACCAGAGACGCTCGGTAGTTTCCATGCCTTGGCCAAAGTAATCTTTGCACCAAGCAAGATAAAATGAATCAATCTGCGCGTCTGTGTAGATATTCCGGGAAGGTGTGCGTTCAACAAGAAGGATTCTGGGTGTCCTGAAATCTCGTAGCCAGTAACCTTCTTAATAGTTAAAAGAATTTTTCTCCAAAACGGCCTGATTCTAGGGCACTCCCACCAAATATGTGCAAAAGAGCCCAGCAACTGACAACCCCTAAAACATAAAGGGTCAGCTGAGGGGAAAATCCTAGCCAACTTAGAGGGAGTCAAGTACCATCTAGTTATGACCTTCAAACTGGCTTCCATGAGAGAGATGTTAATGATACTTTTGAAAGCAGAGGAAACAGCTGCCTGCCAGGTCTCCAAGCTCCACTTAAACTGAAATTCCTCCTCCCAAGCTAGCATGAAGGAGGACTTGGTGGACGGTGAGGAAAGTGACGCATAGATAATCGATATGCCTCCCCTCCCCCCGATGGACTGACTACAAAACACTTCAAAATCTGTGAATTTAGGGGGGGACGGCTTGGTAGACCAAATGCTATGTAAAAAATGACTAATTTGAAAAAAGCGGAATCTCTCAGAAAGCGGGAGTTCAAATTCACGAACACAATGGGCTAGGGATACAGGGCCATTAGGAGTGAAGAACTGACCCAGGCGATACAGACCCTTATCTAGCCACCAACGAAAAGCTTGTATATCCAATCCAGGGGGAAAAATAGGATTACGAAAGAGGTGAGATAGGGGTTTAATATCAGATGTGAGGTTGGAGTTCACTTTCAATTTATCCCATAACGCAAAAGAGTGAGAAAGGGTAGGGGCAAGGATAGGGGGTCTCAACTTGGGGACCATCCATGAGAGGAAGTCCAGAGTGTGTAGAGGTACTGCTTGTCGTTCAATCTGAACCCAATCAGGTTTATCCCATTTAGTAAAAATTATAGAAAATTGAGCCAATCTTGATGCCAAGTAGTATTTATATAAGTGGGGTAACCCCAAGCCACCCTGTTTCCTCGAATGGAAGAGAGATTGCTGTTTAATCCTATAACCCGACCCTCCCCAGACAAATTTCAATATTTTGCTTTGGAAGGATTTCAAGTGATCTTTCCTCAAGGGGATCGGGAGGGCTCGAAAAAGGTAGAGCAGCCTTGGAAGCAGGGTCATTTTTACAGCATTTATTCTTCCTAGCCAAGACAAATTAAGTCTGGACCAGGATTTCAAATCCTGTTCCAATTTACGATACATGGGGGGGTAATTTCGGGAGTAGAGAGTTTCAAATTTAGATGTGAGGAAGATGCCCAGATATTTTATATCAGAATCACTCCACTCAAACCGGAAATCACGTTTTAGCAGGGTTACCATCTCGGGATTAAGTGAAATATTAAGGGCTAAAGATTTAGAGAAATTGACTAGTAGGCCCGAGATAGCCCCAAAGGCGTCAAGGATCTTATTTAGATTGGGAATAGAGATCAGAGGGGACGTAAGAAATAAAATTAAATCATCGGCAAATAAGCCACATTTGTGCATCTTGGGACCACAGGAGACCCCCAACACGTTAGGATTCTCTCGAATCACAATCGCGAGCGTCTCCATGGCCATCGCAAAAATAATAGGGGAGAGGGGGCACCCCTGCCTCGTGCCTCTTGCTATTTGGACCGGGGAGGAGTAATACCCCTGCACACGAATGCACGCCGTGGGAGAGGAATAAAGTGCTTTCAAGATGCCAATGAAACGACAACCAAAACCCCATCTATCTAATAGTGTAAAGATATAAGGCCAGGAAACTGTATCGAAAGCTTTTTGGATATCTAGTGATAACAGCATACCCTGCTGCTTCGGTCCCCCTGGCCAGTTAGATTGAAGAATTGACATAATATCAATGACTCTTCTAGTCTGGTCAGGCCCCTGCCTCCCTGGGATAAAGCCCACCTGATCCTTATGAACGTATAAGCTGATGAAGGTATTCAGTCTATTAGCAAATATCTTGGTGAGGATTTTAACGTCGTTGTTTATCAGCGAGATCGGTCTATAGTTCCCAACATCTTCCGGATTTTTATCGGGCTTGGGTATAACAGTGATGAATGCGGCGTTCAGCTCCGCAATAAGGGGGCTTCCCGAAAACTTTTCATTGAAAAACTTTGTCATGAAGGGGGCTAAGGACTCTGAAAATGATTTATAATATGGTACTGAAAAGCCGTCCGGGCCAGGCGCCGAACCCCTTTTCAGACTTTAAATGACTTCCAACGTTTCAGCTATGGAGATCGGATCCTCCATAACGGCTATGTGTTCCGCTGAAAGTTTAGGGATAGGGAGGGTGTCTAGAAATTGGGAGATGGAGCTCTCAGAAGCCTGTCTACCAGAATCATATAATTTACCATAGAAGTCCCTAAACACTGCAAGAATTTTAGAGGGATCAGAGGTCGTGTACTGTTGATGGGTCCTAATCCTAGGAAGGGTACGAAGTTTCACTCTAGGGGACAGCTTGGTAGCAAGCATGCTTCCCAATTTGTCCTTTTGAGAATAAAATTTAGCCCCACTCCATCTAAGTGATTTCTCAGCTCGCGTGGTAAGGGCAAGGTTGAGTTCCAACCTAGCGGCCTCAATTTGGGAAAGTAGGACGCTAGAGGGATTTGCCTTGTGTTGGGTTTTAAGGGAAGTGTATAATTTTTCAAGTCTATCAATATCAACTTTTCGTTCCCTTTTCATTTTAGATGCTAATTGGATAAATTTCCCTCTAATGTTAGCTTTGTGGGCTGCCCAAAGAACCTCAGCCGAGACATCCCCAGTGTTATTTAAGGAGAAGTATTCGGAAATAGCTTTATTGATTTCAGGAAGAACTACGGGATCAGATAAGAGAGATTCATTAAGTCTCCACTGTAAAGGTTTAGGGTTGCGAGAGGGGTTATAAATAACAGCCACGACTATGGAGTGATCAGAGAGAGACGACTCCACAATCCTGGATCCAGAAACAGTAGGTAAATGGGATGAGGACATCAGGATATGATCAATCCTGGCGTAAGACTGATGTGGGCATGAAAAATTAGTAAAGTCCCTAGTTGTTGGGTTTTGCTCCCGCCAAACATCAGCTAAGCCGTGCGCATGGAGAAGACGGGCAAACTTCAAGCTAGCTTTAGTGGGACGCTTTAGAGAGGTCTTAGGCTTATTAGATTTATCAAGTCCCTGATCTAGCGCCAGATTGGAGTCACCCCCAAAGATGGGAGTCCCTTCAATCAGCGGGCCTAAGGTAGAAAACATAGAACGAAAAAACGGCATTTGGCCTTTATTCGGGGCATAGTACGAAATAAAAGAGAACATGTGATCATCGATCAGACCTTTAACTAATAGGAACCTGCCATCCGGATCTCTATAGTCAGCACGCCAAGAAAAATTAGAAGCTTTAGAGAATATTATCGCCACCCCTTTAGTTTTGTCTTCTGCGTTCGCTAAATAAAACGTAGGGTAATTATGGTGAAGAAAGGTGGGACTGTATCGCCTGGGGAAGTGGGTCTCCTGCAGTAATATAACATCGCATTTAAGCGATTTGTAACTGTCAAACAACTTTCTCCGTTTGATGGGGGAGTTAAGGCCCTGAGTGTTATGGGAGGACTGGAAGAGGTTTGTCAGCCATCGAGAGGAGAGAAAGAAATGCCACTAATCCCTGCGTCACTTACCTTGAGCAGAACCGGACCCCCAATCGGCAAGTGGGAGAGACACTCATCCAAGAACGAGATACATACAGAGCTCCCAAATTTTGCCTGACAAAAAAACAACAAAAAGAGACACAAATGAAAATGTTCCCGAGGTGCAAGGGATGGGGGGGGAGATAGGGAGAAGATGGAGAAGAAATAAGAGAGAGAGAGAGAATAAAAAGACAGAGAGATCACAGACAATCTCTCTGGGAGAGGCGGATCAGACTCCAAGGGGTACAAAGATCCCCTAGAGCCAGATCCTTCCAGAAAAGTCTGCATAAAAAACTGCAGACAACCCATCCCACGGACTCCGAGGAAGCCGAGAGATAGGTGGAGGCGCATGCTAGGTACACAGCTCCCGGGCACCTAGTAAAAACAAAATGCGAAAACGTACAAAAAAAAACAGATACACATAGATAAAACTTATTTTCAGTTATCTAAGGCCCAAAAAAGGGAACTAAACCCTCGTAGAGAGGAATATGACAACCCCCCTCCTAGGTGGAACAGAACATAAAAAATATCCAAAATCTTTAACCCCCCTAAGGGGAACAGAAACAAACAAAAAAAAATAATAAAAAAAAAGGAGCCCCCCTACACAGATTAGAGGGACCGGACATCAGACAAAACAATCTCCCTCCTGCCGGGGGAAACCTAAATGAGAAAAATGAGAAAGAAATACAATTCCCCAAGATGCTCTCAGGTTTGGAGAATGTCCTTCTGTTTCTTCAACTTCGGTTTGTTCCAAAGCGGGGTAAGCGGGCTGTTCGGAGAAGGACGTTTGGCAGGGTTGTGCGATGGGTTTGAAGTGTCCATGTCAGCTTCCAGGGATATCAACTTCAATGAAAGGAGGATCTTTTCTCCGTCTTGAAGAGTGGAAAAGGAGTAGTACTTCCCATTAAGAGAAAATTTAACAGCGAATGGAAATGTCCACCAATATTTTATAGCCTTTTGAGACAGGACCGACAACATAGGTTTCAGGGAACGGCGTCTCTGAATTGTAGATTGGGACAGATCGGCAAAAATTTGAACTGGGTGACCCTGGCACAGGATTTGATTTGTTGCTCTAGCTTGTTTCATTATTTCCTCTTTGACCAGAAAAAAATGAGGCTTTACGATAACATCCCTAGGAGTGCCATCCTTTCTGGGGGGGCCCAGAGCTCTGTGAACCCTATCAAGTTCCATGCGATGTTGCGGGATATTCGGGATCAGTGACGAAAGCAACTCATGAGTAGCCTGCGTAACATCCGTTATAGCCTCAGGGAGACCCCTGATCCGAAAATTGTCCCTTCTGGTTCTATTTTCGAGTTCATCTATCCTAAGGAGAGCTGAATCGAGTCTGTCCTGTAGCGTTTGAATATGACCAGAATTTTGGTTGGTGGCGGAGACTGTGAGGTCTAGCTTGTGTTCGATGGCTTCCATTCTTGAGCCTAAATTCTGGAAATCAGCCTTAATATCAGTGGTTATTTTAGCTGCTGTAGATGCCAGACCCCTATCCAGAAGAGCTGACAATCTATGAAATAAGTCATCTGAGAAAGATTCTGGGGATTGTATAATAGGGAGGGGGCTATCCTGTTGCACATGTAAGGACATGCCTGCTGAAATGTGCCCTGCATCACCAAAGGTCCTACTCAGCAGTGACTCGGTGGAGGCTGGGGAGGGAGTCATTTGAGGGAGAGCCGCACTCTGGTATGCTGGAGTGTATGACAGGGTAGCTGGAGCGATTACCTGCCTCGACTCTGAGTGACCCTCCACACGTGCTGCAAGGTGCTGTGCTGCGGCGGCCATCTTGGATCCCCTGGGCGGCTGGGCCTGATCGAATTGCGGCCCAAGATCCCGACGAACCGGAGCGCTCGTCATACAGGGGGATAGACCGGGTCAGTGGGAGTCCGGGGCTCTCGTCGGTGTGCGGAGAAGACCCCTCTGTAGGCTGCAGTCGGTGCCGCGGGAGCAGCAGTTACTGTAAATTCTTTCTTCCACACAGAGCGAAACAGAAGGTGTTTCTTCCAGCTTGAGCAAACATCATGTTACCCAGATTAGCTTTTAGTATAATGCCTCATTTCCACTAAGCAGGTCGGTTTGGTACGGTACGCTATTTTGGGTGTTTCCATTATGAAAGTGTGCCATAAAACCGTACCATACCGCACCATTCTGGGTCCTGCTTCAAATGTGGGGGCCATAGAAAATGGAACGGTTCGGTTAGGGCGGAACTACAATACTTTCCACTGATTGGTGGACACCCTAGGCATTTCTTTAAAACCCTGTATGGCCCCTGACGGTCCGACTTGCAGTAGAAACGCTCACCAGAATAGATCGGTCCATTCTAACCGTTCCAAATTTACTGACCCGAACCGTTCCGTTCAGTGGAAACTAGGCATTATTGACAACACATTGCAGTTGGCCAGATGGGCAGACTTCCAATCACAATTATTTCTATCATAAGACAATGTGTTTTACTACTCACACACAAAATACTAATATTACAAAGTAATTAAGCTAAACTGAGCAACAAATAGAATCTCTAGTCAATAAATTTAGGGGAGATATAAAGGAAACTATCACTTATTTACTTTTGCAGTTCTACTTTAAAGTCATCTTAATGTGACGGTCACACTTCTACATACTTGTGTTTCCATACGTTTAATATCTTAAGTGGCTTCTTGCTATGCCCTTTGGACTTTCTTTTCCCTTTCCTTCTTATCTTATCTCCTCTAGCTAACTAATGGATAATTTAGATGAGGATATCTCTTCTTACTTTTTATCTACAATATTAATAGGGGGAGGGATGGGGGGGGAGGGGGAGGAGAAGGTAGGGAGGGGATATTCTAACTTACTTAATTCACAAATTGAAAGTTTGTTTATATACATGTATAAAACTGTATTAGACAATTTGTATCACCTGTATGTAACCTTACAATTTTTGTTAAAAGAAAAGAAAATGGAAAACAATACAGAGAAATTAAGACAAAAAAATATCTTAAGTTAAGAAATGAGGACTGTAGATTAACCACTAGACAGAGATCAACATTATACCCCAGTAATCCTGCCTTCTTGCCTAAATGAACAATGCCACTAAAGGAGCTGTAATTATGTTTTTTTTTATTTTTTATTCCAATGTTTTGTGGAGCCCCTGGGATACCTAGTGAAGGCTGTAAACAAGGCATTGATATGTGTCCAAGTTGGCAGTAAACTCAACCATGTGTCACTCAACTGTAAAATGACAGAGCCTCTAATGGCCTATGAGGCTGTGTTGCATTTGACAGTTATTGCCAGTGTGTCCCTACAAATGAACAACAGCAGAATTCATGCTTGCAGTGTGCTTAAAACACAGCTCACATATGAGTACAGATGTTCACACACATAATGATGACAGTCCCAGAATTAGGTGTTTAAATGCTAGTATTCAGTGTGTACAGTTAAGTTCTAGTGTGCTCTGTGCATTTACTCTCCAGACAATGCTGCTATTTTGCTATATGTTACTTTAAGGAAGGCTTTGTAATCTACATGTCGGCACTTTACTTTAAAAATGAATGAAACTTTAAAAATGTACAAACAAGTCCACCTATCTACAGTAGTGTATTTAGGTTTTGTGCTGCCCTAGGCCTGACTAAACTTGTGCACCCCCTAATTTAAAAATGAACCACCCCTTTCTGTCATGGTCACACCCCTTGCTTTTTCAGACCCGCCCTGAAATTTTCAAGTGGGGACACTAGTTCCGAGGGCCTGAGGGGGGGCAATGAATTCCCTTAATTTGCATAGATTTCCTCTCACTTCCTGTTTGGCTATGGGGCAGGAAGTGAAGGGAAGCCTCTACAATGGGACAGGGATGGTAAAAAATAAACTGACAGGGGCTATAACCCTCACTTACTCGAACCAAAAAAAAAAAAAAGTTTATATATACTTCTATTATAAGCACAAATTTCTGATAATTTTATGGAGAGGACTAAGAAGATATAACCATGCCAATGGTGCAGCAAAAACATATAGTGTTAAGGAAGGTTTGTGGTCCAGGATGATAGGACAGTGAAAATTAGAAGCAGCGCCCCCCACAGTTGCAGAATGCCGGCCGCTTTATGGGGGCGCTAGACTAATTTGCCTCTCAGCCCAGTCTGCCCCATAAGACTGACGCTACATAACCAGTGTAGCGCAAGACAGCAGGGACTCTTTGCGTGCTGCCCCCCTGCAAGGTGCTGCCCTAGGCCTGGGCCTTGTTGGCCTAGGCCAGGATACAGCGTTGCCTATCTAAGCAATGAAATATGCATGTCCCCATCTAAATTGCATGTCACAAAAACCTGTATGCTGTATGAACAAGTATATGTAGAGGTATTTAACAATTGGACCTCTAGTCCAAGCAAAGACTTGAAATATTGCACACCATCTAGTGCTTAGACTTCTGTGAAACGTACACAAATATTGGTGCATGCACTATAAAACACCCCTCTGTGCTTGGTTTCCTGAGGTTTTTACAGTCTTTAAAAAAGAACTGTGGCCAGTCAAAATAGAGTCAATTGTAAACTAAGCACAGCCTGTAAAAGAATAGCATCTATACTTACCATTCTGGTAGCCTATACCTTCTAATTTTAGCATGTTATTGCTCTCTGGCCACTACAGATATTCTACACTCCCACAGCTCAGGTGAGTACAGATATTAATTTCATAAGCATTGTTGTCTGTGCACCTATGCAGTATCCACTTTGATCTTCATTTAGTGTCTAGTATTTTAAGGGTTGGTATAGTTCTTAATAAGCTAAGTTAGCACAGACCTCTTGTCCGAGGTAGTAAGTATGCTCTCCACTTTTTTGCTCATATCCACCTGTGTGTTCTTCAACATATTTTCTTGTATTCACAAAAACAAATAAAAAAAATCTAACAGAGAAAGTAAAACCCCATCATAATAGCTGAAACAGTTGTACAGACCCAGGAATTAAACACAACAGATCTCAACAGAGTTCTTATGCAATATAAGAAACTGCCAAGTGGTTAAAAGTAAGGTCTATCAAACAACAGTGAAATAGCTGGCCCACAATGAAATGAAGGAGCTTGTACAGAAGACCAACAATCGTACTCCTTATTAAAGAGGAAGTAAAGCTGAAAAAAAAAATACAACCTGAAAGACAAAGGCATAATGAGCTAGTATGCATAGCATACTAGCTCATTATGAATTACTTACCTGAGATCGAAGCCCTTGCAACGGTCCTCGTTCACCTCCTCTGTCGCCGCCATGTCTCCCGGAGTGACTTCCGGATATTGCGGCTCCAGCACTGTGATTGGCCGGAGCCGCGATGATGACATCGTGCCTGTCTATTGCAAATATCTCCTAAACCGTGTAGGTTAAGGAGATATTTCTTGTACCTACAGGTAAGCCTTAATCTAGGCTTACCTGTAGGTAAAAGTGGTCTGTAAGGGTTTACAACCACTTTAAAAAGGCATTTGCTTAGCATTGTCAGCCTGTAACAGAAGCATTAAAAATTATTTTGTCAAAACAGAGTTGTCTCCTCCCCCCTCCTGTGCCACGTTTTTCACCTTTCGAGGGGGTAGCGTATACCTTTGACAGGTATCCTGTCCCCACTTCCGGAAGTCTGAGCCGTGTGAAGGCGTAATGCTACATGGGATGGAAACATCAGCTGCGGTGCTGACATTGCTGGACCCCAGGACAGGTAAGTGTCCTATTATTAAAAGTCAGCAGCTAGGGGCGTGGCCTTGCTATGGAGGAGTGAGGAAATGTGTAGCCTCAGCTCCTCGTCCACCGGCACCTTAACAGCAGCTCAGATGGGGATTATCGCCCCGGAATATCAGGAAACATGTCCCAGGGACGGCGGGCACTTTCCCAGCAATCGCAGGCTAACGGGACCCAGCAGGAGCAGCTGGAGGCCTTCTTTAGAGGGACCCGTGGACCAAAGCTGCAAGGGCAGCTCAGAGGGCTGCGACTCAGCAACAACACCTTGAGAACTCTCAGATCCCTTCTTTGAGGTTGGTGAGTGACTCTTCCCCTCCCATCTCCAGTCTGGTGCTAGAACCATTCTGTGCACCGTGCGGGCAAACCCTGACATCAAAGGCCTGACAGTGGGCCCCACGGAGCATAAACTCTCGGCCTATGCTGATGATGTGCTCTTTAACTTAACGGAACCCCTGATCTCCTTGCTAAATCTGATGTGAGAACTTCAGCATTTTGGGACACTTTCTAATTTCAAAATCAATTACGCAAAGTCATGCCGCATACACACAATCATTTTTCGGCATATATTAAAACAACGTTTTTAAAAATGTAATTTAAAATGATCGTGTGTGGGCTACACATAATTTTTCGGCTTCTGAAAAACGACAAAAAAAAAATTTGAACATGCTGCATTTTTTAACGTTGTTTTAAAAAATGTCCATTTTCGGGTTGTAAAAAATGATCATGTGTGGGCTGAAACGACGTTTTAAACCTGTGCATGCTCAGAAGCAAGTTATGAGATGGGAGCACTCGTTCTGGTAAAACTACCGTTCATAATGGAGTAAGCACATTCATCACGCTTTAACAGACAGAAAAGCGCGAATCGTCTTTTACTAACACGGAATCAGCTAAAGCAGCCAAAAGGCAAATAGAACTTCCCCTTTAGAGTGCCGCCGTACGTGTTGTACGTCACCGCGCTTTGTTCATCATTTTTTTAAAACAATGGTGTGTGGGCAACGTCGTTTTTAATGATGAAGTTGTAAAAACTTTGGTTTTTGGACATGCTGAAAAACAAAGTTTTTTTTACAAGCCGAAAAATGATCGTGTGTAAACGGCATTAGAGATACTTCCCATCCAATTACCACCCTCCCTGTCAGTCTTTCCATTTACCTAGGCCAAATTGTCCCTAAAATATCCTGGTATCCGACTGACAGATAGGTTTGATATCCTATATGCCACTAACTTCCCTCCCTTGTTGCCAACCGTGAAAAATAATCTGTCTCTTTGGAAAAAGACAGCTTTTACCTTGATGGGGAGACTCAACATTATTAAGATGAATGTCCTTCCACGCATATAGTTTTATATGCAGATGGTCCCTGTGTCCCTGCCTAGGGGTTTATTTGCCCAAATGTCCTGTATGATATCGACCTTCCTCTGGAATAATCGGAGACCGAGAATCGCGCTTAAACTCCTGAGCCGCCCAAGAGAAGCCGGAGACATAGGCCTCCCAGACATCCAAACCTATTACAGGGCCATCGTCCTTCAGAGAATACTTAACTGACGCTTCCACACTCACTCCAAACTTTGGGTCTCCCTGGAGAAATACTTGGCGGGCAGAAACCTATCCTATACCCCATGGGTGACCCGGGAACACAGGGGGCTGTCAGATATTACCTCACCACTGACGATCCAGGTTCTTAATTCCTGGGACCGACTCAACTCTAGCCTGGCTCGGGCACCCCCTGTGTCCCCACTAGCCCCACTGGGAGGTTTCCTGTGGTTTCCACCTGGAGAACAGACAGCATTTTTCGACCCCCGGGTTGAGACTGGCAATGCCAGATGTGGTAAGCTGATGCAGGACGGTAAGTTAATACCCTTAGAGACCCTCCGATGTTTGCTTATGGACTTGTGGCGCTATAGGCAACTTCACCATTTTTTGAAGACACATGGAAATTCCATACAATATATCTTTACCCTTACGCCTTTCGAACGCCTTTTTATAGCAGAGGAACCAATCCCACATATGATCTCTGAACCCTACCATCTGATTACCACCACGGCTTCTACAGTGAAGCCCACATACGTCAGGGCCTGGGAGCGGGACTTGGAGATAGTTTTTGCCCCTACCCAATTGTCCAGCCTCTACCAACTAACTCGATCTAGCTCGATAGACTCCAAAACTCAGGAAGCGAACTACAAAATATTGTTACGCTGGTTCCGGGTACCGATGGACCTAGCAAGAATTTACCCTTCCATGTCAGACAAGTGCTGGCGGGGTTGCGGCCACAGAGGTACCCTTTTGCACATCTGGTGGGATTGCCCGGTGATTAGACCCTACCGGAAAGACATCAAGTCCCAAATTAAAGAAATCACAGTCCTGGATGTCTCTCTCTCTCCGGTTCACTTCCTGCTGCAGGAAGGGTCAGGTGAGCCAGTACAGGAAATGTGTGCTTCCGCACTTACTGAACAAAGCTAAGCAGTTGCTTCCCATATACTGGAAGCGTCTGCAAATTCCAGGTAGGGAGGAGTGGCGCTGCAGGGTGAGTGACATAAGGGAGGCAGAGGATTGGATTGCCACTTGCAGGGGTGCTCGTGACCGATTCTGACACGTGGTCAACCTGGGATGCGTATGTTTCAGACCCAGGCCATATGTCCTCCAGCTTAGACGTAGCCCTGCTGGAGCTGGCAGAACCATCCCTCAAAGGACGGCCTCAGGGCTCACAAGTGGGAGCAGAGGGCTAAAGGCCATTTAACAGATTGCAAGATACAAGATGTTTTTTCTCTTCTAGCTACCCAACATATACAACTGTGATGGTGGGGTGTGGCGTAGGTGTGGAATTGGACGTGAGATTCCAGGTATGTTCCAGCCAATCTTCCTTTCTTTCTTTCTTTCTCTATTTTTTCTTTATTACATTCACCATTCCTTTCTATTACTGTTTCAACTTACTTTGACTGCTTGTCTCTGGACAACTAGCCTGTTGAGCCACCAGGTGGCAGCTGTGATGCGGTCGGTTAGGCTGGTCCGAAGGACTAACACAGTCTGTTACCGTGGGATTCCCCAACCTTTTTCGGGGATCGGCACTTTTGTGCAACCATGGTGCAGATGCTTTGCCTTGGGGGTCCCGGGCAGAGGTGCGGTTAGTGCAAGAAGAGGTTAGTTGGAGGCCCATAAGTGCCCCCCTCCCCTCTGTTCACCTCATAATCTATGCGCTACATGATAATTCACTTACTGTCCGGGTAGCTGGTCGGCCCGACCAGACGTAACAGCTCCTCTTCCAGAGACACCCCTGTTTTAAAACAAACCACCAGGCGGTCAGGGCTTAACCCACTCGTTGCATGGGGGAAGGCCTCAATGTTGACCTACTACCTGAATATTGAACCTTCTGCACGTTCAGTTGAAACTACTGTTCCACCGTTACTGTTTGTTATGTATGTTTTTTTTTATATTTAAAAAAAAAATGGCTGGTGCAGCAATTGCTGTATATACCTTTGGCTACATTTATTGAGATGTACTACCTAGTATCTCACAAATAAAGATTTTACCAAAAAAAGTCAGCAGCTGCAGTATGTGTAGCTGCTGGCTTTTAATTTTTGCAGGGGTGGGCGGACCTCCGCTTTAAAAAAGCTCTATAAAGTGGGGCATGGTGCCAACAAATATTTAGGGTTTACATAAACTTTAACTTTCCAGCACCTATCAGAAACAGGAAGCCCCCTAATATTAAAGTGTTAAAGAAAACAAATAGCAGGTGGAGCTTGTGAGGGTAGTGTGAAGATGCACTTCACCCACCTCTATATACAGTAACTTCAAGCACCGGCTTGAGTTTAAACTAAGCACACCTGCCTGTCCACAGCATGAGAAACCAGTGGAGGTCTAAGAAGCAATCAGACACCTCCAAGACCCCATCAACAAGCCTTTATAAATATCTATTCATAGCAGCTGAAAACGTGATCTTTCCTTGCACCAACTCCAGCCACAGACACCGACCCTGCTCACTTTGACCAGACAAGAGCTGCTTCTCCCTTTTCATCACTAAGCTGCTCTCTGCCTAACTGAAGACCTTGGCCTGGATTCAGAAAGAAGTTACGCTGGCGTATCTATTGATACGCCGCGTAACTTCTAGGATGCGCCGGCGTATCTTTTTTCTGTATTCACAAAACAAGATACGCCGGAAATTTGCCAAGATCCGACTGGCGTAAGCCTCTTACGCCGGTGTATCTTAATTGCATATTTACGCTGGCCGCTAGGTGGCGCTTCCGTAGATTTACGCAAGGAATATGCAAATTAGGTAGATAAGCTGATTCACAAACGTACGTACGCCCGGCGCATTTTTTTACGTCGTTTACGTAAGGTTTTTACGGCGTAAAGTTAACCCTCATAAAGCAGGGGTAAGTTATGTTAGGTATGGACGTCGGAAATGTACGAACAGCGTCGTATTTTACGTTGTTTGCGTAAGTCGTCCGTGAATGGGGCTGTACGTAAGTTACGTTCACGTCGAAAGCATTGACTATTTGCGGCGTAATTAGGAGCATGCTCACTGGGATACGTTCATGGACGGCGCATGCGCCGTTAGTCAAAAACGTAATTTACGTGGGGTCAGCCTTCATTACCATACAACACGCCCACTGCATGGAAAATTTGTATTCCGCGGGCTTACGCCGGACCACATACGCTACGCCGCCTTAACTTAGGGCACAGGTTCTTTCTGAATACAGAACCTGCCTCACTAAGTTACGGCGATGTAGCGTATCTGAGATACGCTACGCCCACACAAATTTACGCTGGGCTTTCTGAATCCGGCCCCTTGGGTTTACTTTAAAAACCTTCTCACACGGGAGAACAAAGCGTCTCTAGCAGGATGGCATGCATCTCCAAAATCAAAAAGGTACAGAAAGTCAGGGGAGCTCTTTCTAAGTGCATACAAATTTTAGAAATGTCTATTGTATAACTCTTCAAGGACCTTAAAGCAGAACTCTGGGCAAAAACCTTTTCCATGTTCTCGTTGCTGATCTCCTACCTTGAACAACTATATCAGCCATAGTAAAGGGAGGAAGGATTGGAATTATAACATGCCAGTCACACCATTAGTCGAGTCATTTCTTTTTTAAAAGAAGATGTAATTTATTGCACAATTTTTTTTTTAAACACAAAATTATCAAAATGTAAAAGATCAATGTTATATTCAAGTACACTGAATACAGGTACAGAATGAATTATCCCAACATGTTTCACTAAAACATTGGCTTATTCAGGGGAATTGTATAAATTCAGTGTAATAATGAGATTCTACAAAAGAAAACAAGAAATTAGTTATAATGCAAAAATATATATACAATACGCCAGCTAGAGATCATAGACATCGAGGCATTGAGTCCAAAAACAAAAGTGGCCCCAAATATTGCACATACCGGTCAGACACGGAGTCACACCCATCAGCCGTCTCTCACAAGCCAGGTCACCCAAGGTGCCTACAGGGGAAGGCTAGCCAGCACTGCCCTAATGTGACTGTAGTGGGCTAGAAAGACCATATATAACTAGAGGAAGAAATAAATAAGGTAACATTATATTGGATACAGGCAGAATGCTCACTGGCTATTATATGTCCTTAGGGGCTAGCATGGCCTCCATACATACCAGGTTAACAAAAAATCTGGACATAGACAGGGGTGCCGAGTGATTTTCCAAGGTCCAACCTATCAGCGTGCCATAAGTCATGAAATATACTGAAACTAAATTTAAGCCAAAAAAATAAAAAATAATATTAAGATGAGTATCTTATAGTAATGATAAAGGGCACAATATGAAAAAGTTTGCACAAAATATTGTGCAAGCTTACCTATATTAAGACAAATAAACTTGGCAGGCTTCAAGGAATCAGAGTTTACAAGTCCAAACTCAATATCAGAGTGTTGACCAGGAAAGTCAAGCAAAGAAAGCCTGTACAGATCAATGACAAAGAAAACCGTTTAAAGTGCATATGGCCATCTAACTGGGTAGTGGTAATAGGAAGATAAATAATAGTAATTACTTTGGAACCAGACAGCACCCCCGGAAACGGCTAGCAGTGTCCGCCTTTATAGCCCCGCAGATGGTGGTGTATGACGTCGCTGGCTGGGAGCGGACGTAGAGTGACCACTGTGCATTCGCGCGTCTCCGTGTCTGACCGGTATGTGCAATATTTGGGGCCACTTTTGTGTTTGGACTGTGATGGGACCCTCAATGCCCCAATGTCTATGATCTCTAGCTGGTGTATTGTATATATATATATTTTTGCATTATCACTAATTGCTTCTTTTGTAGAATCTCATTATTACACTGAATTTATACCATTCCCCTGAAGAAGCCAATGTTTTGGTGAAACATGTTGGGATAATTCATTCTGTACTTGTATTCAGTGTACTTGAATATAACATTGATCTTTACATTTTGATAATTTTGGGCTAGATTCACGTAGCTGCGCCCATTCGTACGGTGGCGCAGCGTATCGTATTTACGCTGCGCCACCGTTAGTTTGAGAGGCAAGTGCTGTATTCACAAAGCACTTGCCTCCTAACTTACGGCGGCGTAGCCTAAATGGGGCCGGCGTAAGCCCGCGTAATTCAATTGTGGAAGGGGGGGCGTGTTTTTTTTGCAAATGTGTGATGACCTGAAGTGATTGATGTGTTTTCCGAACGGCACATTCGCCGTCCGTGTACATATCCCAATGTGCATTGCTCCCAAGTACGCCGCAACGACGTATTGGTTTCGACGTGAATGTAAATTACGTCCAGCCCTATTCGCGAACGACTTACGCAAACGACGTAAAAAATGCATATTTCGAAGCGGGAACGACGTCCATACTTAACATTGGCTGCGCCTCCTAATAGCAGGAACAAGCTTAAGCCGAAAAAGCCTAACGTAAACGACGTAAATAAATTGCGCCGGCCGTACGTACGTACGTTTGTGAATTGGCGTATCTAGGTAATTTGCATATTCTCCGCCGAAAACAACGGAAGCGCCCCTAACGGCCAACGTAATATTGCACACAATTATACGCCGCCGCATTCAAGTTACGTCGGAGGAGGAAGCCTATTTTTTGAGCGTATCTGCCTTTGAGAATCGGCGTAACGATGCGCCGACGCAGATTTGAAATTACGGCGGCGTATCTCCGTAATTTCAAATAGCTACCTGAATCTACCCCTTTGTGTTTAAAAATGTTGTACAATAAATTACGTCTTCTTTAAAAAAAGAAACTACTCGACTAATCGTGTGACTGGCACGGTTATAATCCCAATCCTTCCTCCCTTTGCTACTACTATATCAGGGATGAGGTGCCATATCTAAAGAGGACACATTTGCCACCTTCCTGACAACTATATCAGCCATGTTCTTCTGAGCTCTGTAGTTGAACTTGCAATAGCCTGTTGAACTTGCTGAAAAAAACGAATTGCCTGGTGATTTCCTGTTTGTAAGACTGCTGGCTTCTATCCCTCCAGTAACCTTAGCCAGCAGTCTAACACACCCCCTTGTAGTCCTTTGAAAGTGAACAGGGAGTTCCATTTCCGATTGACTCAATGTAGTGGGCAGAGTTGGTCTCACAGCCCCTGGTCTGTGCCGCCAATAGAGGTGGTATCCTCCTCCTCCTCTGCTCCCTCCTCCTCCTCTCTGCCAGCACTGCCCCTGACTGACAGGTATGTATGTGAGAACACTGCTCGTGGTACAGCCACACCTACCTGCACATTGGAAGAGTGCGCTCACAATTCCGGTGCAGGGAGGCGGGGCTGTACTACGAGCAGTGTTCTCCCATACAGACCTATCAGCTCGAGATCCGCTCTGTCATCCCGATGATCTGTAACTATCTGCGCTCTGCACTGATATTTGACACTGACATTGGTGAAACCGCACTGATGGGCACTGATTATTTGCACTGGTGACACTGCACTGATGGGCACTAGGGATGAGCCGAACATCCCACGATTCAGTTCGCAGCAGAACATCTGAACAGGCAAAAAGTTAGTTTGAACACGGGAACACCGTTGAAGCCTTTGGGACACGAACGTTAAAAAAATCAAAAGTGCTAATTTTAAAGGCTTATGTGCAAGTTATTGCCAAAAAAAGTGTTTGGGGACGTGGGTCTTGCCCCAGGGTACATGTATCAATGCAAAAAAAAGTTTGAATAAACTGATGTTTTCTCGGGGGCAGTGATTTTATTAATGCTTAAAGTAAAACAATAAAAATTAAATACTCTCCAGTCCATTACCAGGTCGTTCTATGGGTCTGGTATAGATATTAAAATTTAAAAACAAAATGGCGTGGGGGATCCCCCAGGCACTATATACAGTACTCTGAACAGCAGTACATATACTATACAGAATACCCTATATACACTACATACTACAGAAAATTGTGCCTTAGGTGTTGGTGGTACCAGAACACTGTAAGCCCTCACAGTTACTCTTGTATATATATATATATATATATATATACACACAAGACTGACTGTGTATATATATATATATATATATATATATATATATATATATATATATAATCAAATACATTGCCACTAACTGAATAACCTGCCTGCTTAATCTAAATCATGCTATCTCTCTGTCCACACCAACACCACTACACAGGGCCACCGTGTAGGCAGTCTTATATAGTGTGGGGCGTGGGCTTAGTCCCCCTGAGCCATGATTGGCCTCAAATTTTCCACAAACGCCCCATAATGTTCGTTCTTCAGCAAAAGGGCGAACACACAATGTTCGAGTCAAACTTATGTTCAACACGAACATTGAGCTCATCCCTAATGGGCACTGATAATCTGCACTAGTGGTACCCAACATGATGCACTGGTTGTCCCTGTCATGCAACACTGGTGGTGGTCCCCGACATTTGGCTTTGGTGGTCCCTGACATTTGGCTTTGATGGTCCCTGACATTCGGCACTGGTGGTGGTCACTGATATTTGGCTCTGGCTGGCCCTGACATTTGGATCTGGTTTTCCCTGACATTCAGCACCGGTGGTCCCTAATATTCAGCACCGGTGGTGGTGGTCCCTGACATTTGGCTCTGGTGGTCCCTGACATGCGGCACTGGTGTTCCCTGACATGCGGCTCTGGTGGTGGATCCTGACATTCACCACTGGTGGACACTGACACGTTGTACTGGTTTGAATTTATAAGGCTGTAACCTATCATACCGTGTGTTATGTATGGCTTTATGGCTGCAGAATGAGGGGGTGTGATTTATGTTGAAGTGGGCAAGTTCACATTTACATGTCCAAGCCAAGTGTACCCTCCCAAATTAACTCCCATCCCAAGGATTCATGGGAAATGTAGTCTGATTACAGATAGAGAGAGAGAGAGAGAAGAGGATATGATGCAATCTCTGTTCTAAGAGATCCTTCCTGACAGAAAAAAAATGATGCATTTTTTGAATCACAAAGCCGACTTCCTGAAAATTAAATCAGGCATCTCTCTTAAACGGTAAAACATTTCACAAATGTAATAACTGTTTAGTGTTTTTTTGTTGGGAGGTGTACTAATGGGGGATGTTTCAAAAATCCCAGAGTGCTACTTTAAAGAACTGTACTCCTTCATGGTTGAACACTGTTAACATATGTGTCAGGGCAGGTGGAGCTTCATGAAATAACTTGCACACAAGAATCCACAGATGCAGTTGTAAAATAACCATGAGGGCCTTTAAAAACGAAACTCCCCCAAAAAATCTGACCTTAGTCATGTAAAAATCTTGATCCGCTAAATAAATAGCCAGAGGTGGCTCACTAAGCTTGTGTGTACGACTTTCAACAGAGTGTGCTAGGAGAGATCACCATAGGCAATATTGGAAAATAAAGCTGCCACATTGCTATTAAATCAATAGAAACAGCTCCACCCAGTTGCCCCTTTACATAGAGAGATTATGATGGGGATGAATGCAGCCCATTAAAGTTGAGGTAGCTTGCAAGGTAGAGGCATTTTTATTGGCACTGCCTTAAACCCTAACCAAAGAACAACGGAGGACTTGGTGAGCATGTGCTCACCAAGTAAAAGTTTGTCACCAACATCCAGCCAGAGTAAAAGTGTTCACATGTGCAGGCACACTCTCCTTTCTGCAAGGGACAAAAAGGAGGTGGGAAAAAAACAAGTACAAAGAAACAATTGCCAGTGGGACTTTAACAAGGCACAACCAAAGGTATGAAAAGTATAAACAATTTTATTACCATAAATAAATATTCCAAACATTTAAAATCATTGTGTCATACATATTTACCAATATGAATGTACATACAAGAATATTATTGAGTAAACCACGTTTTGAATTAAATTTTGTCAAAAATATTTATTGATTACACAATAATAAGTACATACATTGGTTATTAAAGCAAGGATACATATAATGATGTTTACATAAAGGTTTTTTAAAAATAAATAATGCATAACATAGAATATTTAAAGAGAATTAATTAGATCTTCACTAGATAGGCGGTGAGTAGTATTGTATACATGACTACCGTGCCTTAAAGTATAATTAAACTACCGTCATATTAACTACATGAGTTGTGACCTAACAACTTAAAATTGTTGTAGTGAAGAACAATATATCTATAATAAGTGTTGCAGAATAATTCAGCTGCTTGTACGAGTGACTCTTGCAATCCTGAAAAGACACAGAGGATTTTTACCCTCAGGCAAGATCTGCACAGCAGGGGGGCTGGCTTAGTGTAAGACAATACTCTACAAGCCAGCTGGAGAAGGGGGCTGCCCGATGAAGAGTGATTGGTCCAAGGCAAGTGGGAGGAAGCTTTGAATGAGTGAGGTGTTGTAAAAGCGATTGATGGCTTCTCAGAGGTCTCCATTATCATCGATGCAAGGTTGAGTGAATAGCTCAGCTGGAGGAAGGCCTAGGCTGGAACCACATGGACTGGGCCTCATGGAAGCCTTAAGCCTGGCGTGTAGTTTGGGGCCCAGCCATGTGGGGCAAGGCCAAAGCCTTCTCTCTCTTTACCATCCAGAGCAGGCCATGTGGTTACACAGCTGTTTAGTGTTGAGTATAATTCCATCTTATTTACCAGTGTTATAGTAAGACATTTTGTTAGAGTATTATCCTTTATGTGATAGACATCTCTGTTAAAATATTGTTTATTATGCAATAGGCATCCGCTGTTAGAATAAATATAACTGTTTGACTCAAATGTGTCTGTCTTTAACTAATTTCTGGCTTTAGGCCTTGAGCACATGTTTGTTCATTCATACACTCGCAAGCGAATGGCTCATATACAGCAATACAGATTCAATAGTTATACATATATATTATAGGTTACAGTACACATATAATTAGTAGTAATTATAGCAAAGTTTAGGTACTTCAATAAGTAGGGAGAATAAAGAAAAGAGTAGCGAGAGAGAGAGAAAGTCCACAAGGGCGATCCAAGAACCAGTACGATGCGTAATGATTACCATTTCTTAGGTATATGGGGTTTGCATTGAAGCGATAAATCAGCTACTATGTGCAGAAGGACCTCATCATTGAAATCCGGAGGTAAATAGTGTTTTATCCAAGGAAGCCAAAGTTTTTTGAATTTTGGGATTTGGTCACTGTCAGTGGCTATCATTTTGGCATGTGACATTGTGGGGTTCATTCTATGAATTGTTTCTGCCAACCCCAAAGTTGGGGATTTCCATGCTTTGGCTATCATTTGTTTTGCTGCAGTTAGAAGTGGAATAAAAAGATTAAATTGAAAAAATGTTAAGCCTTCCGGTTTTGGGTTAAGTAGTGCCGTAAACGGGTCTAGTCGTATCTGTTGTCAGAACATTTTAGAGGCCATTGCAAAGATTTCTTTCCAGAAAGATCGAACACCTCCACCATACATGCAAGTGAGTGCCCAAATCTGAAAAGCCTCTAAAGCAAAGAGCTGAATGTGTAGGCGCAAATTTGGCCACTATAGCAGGTACAAGGTACCAACGCGTCAGGACCTTGTAATTTGTTTCCATCGCCATGACATTGGCCAAGGCTGATTTTATGATTGACCAAATCTTAGTCCATTCGGCATTATCTAGGGTACGCCCCAGGTCCTCCTCCCATTTCCGCACATAGGTTGGTTTGTCATAATTGGGGTCTATAAGGTGGCGCTTCCGTTGATTTCCATGTCGAATATGCAAATGAGCTAGATACGCCGATTGACGAACGTACTTGCGCCCGGCAAATTAAAATACGCTGTTTACGTAAGGCGTCCGACCGGCGTAGCTTTACCCCTCATAAAGCAGGGGTAAGTCATGTTAGGTATGGTCGTCGGAAACGTCGGAACAGCGCCGTATTTTACGTTGTTTGCGCAAGTCGTCCGTGAATGGGGATGGGCGTAGGTTACGTTCACGTCGACTAAACATTGAGCCGGCGTAAGTTAGGGAGAAAATTCAACGGGATGCATGCGTCGTTCGTTAGGTGTGTCATTTACGTGGGGTCACGATTCATTACCATACAACACGCCCCCTACCAGCCTACTTTGAATTAGGCGGGCTTACGCCGGCCCATATATGCTACGCCGCCGTAACATTCGGGCGCAAGTTCTTTCTGAATACAGTACTCGCCTCTCAAAGTTACGGTGGCATAGCGTATATGAGATACGCTACGCCGGCATATAGTTACGCCATTCTATATGAATACAGGCCCTGGATTTTTAAGAATAGATAAGAGGGGATTGTGTTCCGATTGTAATTGGTGTTTACATTTAAATTTATCCCGACATTTCTCCAGGACAGCGGGAGATGGGACCATTAGTTTAGTAAATTTGTAATCTGTTTTAATAGAGGGGGGTAATTAGCTGAAAATAAATCTGTTATAGCGGCTGTAAGGTTTACTCCTGGTAGTGATTTCTCTGCCCAAAAAAAGGGGAGTGCTATTTTTGTTGGGATTAATTCTGCTTTTGTAAGTGAAATATTAAGCACTACACATTTCTTGGGATTGATGACCAAGCCAGAGAATGTCGCAAATTTATCTAGGATAGGTAGAGGGTTAGGACCTGACACCTGTGGTGATAACATGAAGAGCAAAATATCATCCGCAAACATGCAGATTTTATGAGGATAACCTCTAATCTCAATGCCGGCAACTGTGGGATTGGTTCTAATATATTGGGCTAATGGTTCTTATACTAGGACAAATAGGAGGGGAGATAATGGGCATCCCTGTCGTGTACCTTGCTTAATGTTGAAAGAATCCGATTTATATCCAGCATATAATATGTATGCTTTTGGATTGTTATAGAGTCCCTCAATCCATTTTATAAAATGAGGACCAAAACCCCATTTTTGGAAAGAATAATACCTATAAGGCCAGGATACCATGTCAAAAGCTCTCTTTATATCGAGGGATAAAAAGCATGAGGGAATACGTCGCTTCCTGGCAATATGCGCAAGAAGCATTGCTCTGCCGACATTGTCACCCGCTTGCCTGTTTGGCATAAAGCCTACCTGGTCTCTATGTATAAGTTTATTTATGATACCATTAAGGCGTTTAGCCATCATTTTTACCAACAGCTTGATATCCAGATTCAAGAGAGAGATGGGATGGTAGTTTGTACATGAGATGTCATCGGTGTGTGGTTTTGGAATCATGCAGACAATTGCCAATAATGATTCTTGTGTAAAGGAGTGTCCAATTAATAATGTATTGAATGCCCCAGCTAACATGGGGGGAAAGGGTAAATGTTCTCTGTTTTAGATTCGATATTTGATTTATGGTCATTGATCAATTTCATTAGATGGGAAAGAAAGGAGTTGGGTTGCTTATTGGGGGCATAATACGAGAATATCATGACGGGAGTATCCATTATATGACCCATCAGTAATATGTATCTACCTTCTGGATCTGTAATGTCTTTTGCAAGAGTGGATGGAGTAGATCTATGGAACGCTATTAGAATTCCCCTTTGCAGTGAAAAATTGTGGGTATGAGGGAGACATGAATTTGGGAGTGGATTCTTTTGTGAAATGTGTTTCTTGCAAGCACACACTGTGTGCCCTTCGTGATTGTAACATGCAAAATACCTTAGTCCTTTTCTGTGGAACAATTATGCCCTGAACGTTCAGGGAGAGGATGTTCAATGGTGCCATGGCAACTGATCAAACAGAAGATACAACTTACCAAATACCTTGCATTTCTGACTGGGTGGATCGACCTGTGTGGACTTGAAAAGTTTGAAAGTAGAGAA
The DNA here is from genome assembly GCF_905171775.1 of Rana temporaria. Taxonomy (NCBI): domain Eukaryota; kingdom Metazoa; phylum Chordata; class Amphibia; order Anura; family Ranidae; genus Rana; species Rana temporaria. The sequence continues at coordinate 71,356,043 of NC_053494.1, forward strand.
GAATCCAATGAAGTCTGGAATAAAGAAAAAATTTATAACAAAGAAATGTAATAAATACATTTCTTGAAAAAATATAAATTAAGTTACAAAAATAGCCCGTGACAGAGGGTATAAATCTCTATCAGGGGAATAAATGCCCACGTCGGACACCCACATATTATGCTTAGGTGTGCAAGGGAGGCTAAAGAGGGCACACAGATCTTCCGCGTACAGGAGAAAAGCTCCATAAGGAAAGCATCTAAATGATGCCTGTGTAAAATTTATCATACTGTAACCAATGGACGTTTTGTTAGTTGTTCCTGTCCGGTATGAGGGCTAAACCCATACTGCGTCAATCAGCTTAAAGCGGAGGTTCACCCAAAAATCAACGTTTTGCCATTAGATCCAGCATACTGCTGACATCTGCAGTATGCTGGTTTTTTTTTTGTACTTATCGTTTTATCAGCCGTTGTTATCCGGCTCCGAGCGGGGATTCCTTCCGGGTATAGGCGTTCCTAAGCCAAGCGGAGTTGATTGACGAGCTGCTAAAGCGCGTCACGCCTTCCGAAAATACCCGAAGTGGCACTCGGGTGAATGAGGTTTCATAGATCTTCTCTTTGCGATAGTAAGCTGGGATATGTCAGCAAACAATTGATAATTATGGCCTTGGAAGGTTAGATCTTTTTTCTCCCTTGCTGCAACCATTAGTTGTTTCTTTGTTCTGTAATAATGTAGTTTTGTGATTATATCACATGGAGGGCCATCTACTGAGGTAGTGTGCAAGGAGATGACAGGTAGGGATGAGCCGAACACCCCCCATTCGGTTCGCACCAGAACCTGCTAACAGACCAAAAGTTTGTGTGAATTTTAGAACCCCCTTAAAGTCTATGGGACTCGAACGTTTAAATTCTAAAGTGGTCATTTTAAAGGCTAATATGCAAGTTAATGTCAAGTTATTGCCCTAAAAAGTGTTTCGGGACCCGGTTCCTGCCCCAGGGGACATGTATCAATGCAAAAAAAAAGTTTTAAAAACTGACGTTTTTTCAGGAGCAGTGATTTTAATAATGCTTAAAGTGAAACAATAAAAGTGAAATATTCCTTTAAATTTCGTACCTAAGGGGGAGAGGGGGTGTATAGTATGCCTGTGAAGTAGCGCTTGTTTCCCGTGCTTACAACTGTCCCTACACAAAGTGTCATTTAAAACCAAAAATATTTCACTTTTATTGTTTCACTTTAAGCATTATTAAAATCACTGCTCCAGGGGCGTGGCTTGGCTAGGGATGTAGACAGACGCACGTCCTGTGAGCTCCGCCGAAACTCCGTCCATTTATCCTGTTAGCGAGTCCCCTGTGACTCGCCATCGATCCTGCCTGATACCTCAGCACCCCCGGTAGCACCGAGCACCCTTGGAGGCTTCCATCCCGGGTCCGGAGCGATGTCCCGACGGAATCCTGCAGGCCGCACGGCCCCGGCCCACGTGAGCCAAGATGGCGGCGCCGCACAGTCAGCGAAGGAGAAGTACAGGGCGGCGGCCCAGAAGCTGTTCTCCCCGATCAATACCTCTGATCTGCTCGAGGTCCCTGGGGAACCAGAGGACAACCGCAGCGGCTCCCAGTCAGATGCCGATGACACAGTGCCCTTGGAGGATCCATCTGCGCCAGTGCTGCCATGGAACGCAGTGAGTATCTCACCGGGGTCCCACGTGCAGGGATCGGTTGAGGCCTCAGGCTCGGACGGGCCTGAGCCCACGCTAAGGGACATTTTTGCCGCCATCACGGCCTGCAACGCCTCGGTGTCGCACCTAGCTGCGGAGCTTAAAGGGGTAAAGGCTGAAATGTCTTTTATGCGGCAAGACATGCAGAAATTGCGGGATCGCACCACTGATGTTGAGGGCCGTGTTTTAGAGGACGACCTGGCTCCCATGCAGCGAGAGGCCCATGCTCAACAATTGATGGTCGCCAAACATGCGGCAAAAATTGATGAACTTGAGAACAGAATGCGCCGCAATAATGTGAGAGCCATTGGGATCCCTGAGAGGATGGAAGGGAAAAACCCGGTTGCGTTCATAGAGCAATGGTTACTAGAAAAATTTGGCAAAGAATCCTTCTCTAATATGTTCGCAGTGGAGCGTGCACATCGTGTCCCTTTAAGACCTCTACCCCCTGGGAATCCCCCCCGGGCGTTCCTGTTTAAACTGTTACACTATAGGGACCGGGATGCCATTCTGTCTAAGGCGCGTACTTTGGGAGATGTGTTAGTGATAGACAACTCCAGGATCTCCCTATTCCCAGACTTTTCGGCAGAGGTGCAGAAACAGCGCGCCCAATTTAATGATGTTAAGAAGCGGTTGCGCTTCCTGGAATTGCAATATGCCATGCTATACCCTGCCCGGCTGCGAGTAGTGGCCAGGAATGAAGTGCATTTTTTTGAGAAACCCGCCCAGGCTATGCAGTGGATGGATAGGGAGGAAAGGTCTTTGAGGGAAGAGCAGGGAAGAAGACGCAGGAATGAGTGACGGCTGCCTGTCTGATGGATGCTTGTCGACCAGACTGTATGCTGGAGGGTCGCCAACGATGTTTCATTTCACTATTCTACCAAGGCGGAGGACTGTTTCCACGGGAAGTGTTTACACTGTCTGGATAAGTACTACTCCACCCCGATAAAAGGCCTGCTAATTGCGGAGGCCTTTATGCTGGCTAGTGAACTTAGCCCCCTAGAAATGGGTCCCTTGTGGACACTATGGTTCTTTATTTGTTTTTTGCCTTTTTTTCTATATTTGAAGTTTTTTGAGGTTAACATTCGTCCACTTGGACGACGTCTCCGCAATCTGCCTAACTTTTGCCTCCGCAGGTTAAGCCTAAGGTGCCTGGACTTGGTCATCAGGACGATGTTTTTCTGTCTGCTGCACTTACCACAATCATTGACATGTTCTCGCATACTATCATTATTATTATTTTTTGCCCCAATTTATGATTTTTTTGCACTAGTTTTTACCCAGGAAGAAAGATCCTTGCTACTCATGGGGCTGCTAGGATTGCTTTGTTTGGTATGCATGCCTAATGTACCTGTTACAGCTACTCATGAGTATAAGAAATGGCTACGCAGTGTATACTAACTAGTTGGAATGTAAGAGGTCTGGGAGATAAAGTGAAGCGTTTGGCGGTGGGTCATGTGCTTAGGCGTTTGAGTTCCTCTGTGGTGTGCTTACAGGAGACCCATATGCTCCGGGATCAGGAATCACTGTTTTCCCCTAGACTATATGGGTATCAGTATCACTCTACCTTCTCGTCATACGCCAGAGGGGTTAGTACGCTTATTGGTGTGAATGTCCCGTTTGCCCTCACCTCCTCCCTTATAGACCCTGGGGGTCGCTTTGTTTTTTTGCTTTGCACGCTGCACGGTAGGCAGTGTATAATTGCTAACATGTATATACCACCCCCTTTCTCAGTAGAGGTCATTAAGACCCTGGCTACCTTTCTGTCACGACACCCTGGTATCCCTGCTCTTGTAGTGGGGGACTTCAATAATTTTTTATGTGCCAGTCTCGACAAGTTTTCTCCGGGGGCGGTGGTGACTACCCCGAGAGGGGTCCAGACGCCTTTTGCTCGGCTCCTGCAGGAGCTGGGGTTGAGGGATGTCTGGAGGTTAGCCCACCCACTGGAGAAATGTTACTCATGCCACTCGGCCTCGCATAGGGGTCTATCCAGGATTGATCTGGGCTTGGGTAACAGTGAAATGCTTCCCTTGGTCTCGTCCGCAAGGTACGAGGCTAGGACCGTGTCCGACCATTCACCTCTATGTATAGAGTTACTTGTATCTAACAGTACTAAGCGTACCTGCTGGAGGCTTAATCCATTTTGGATGTCGCTGTTTCCAACCCCAGATCCCATTCGCACTGAACTTGTGAACTTTATTAGAATTAACAGACACTCCACGGGGCTTGGTGTCCTGTGGGACGCCCTAAAAGCCTTCATGAGGGGTCAGTTTATTAGATCCATTAATACCATTAAAAGTGGGACAAGGTCCTGGGAACAATTTGTCCTTCGGGAAGCTGAGAGGGCTGAGTCAGCCTATGTGGACTCCCCCTCTGAGAATACCGAACGAGCGTGGAATGAGGCTCAGAATATGGTTAACAATGCCTTGGGGATAGTGGTGTCATCCCATGAAGATGTCCTGTCCACATTTAAAGATTTCTATGCTGATGTGTATTCTTCTAAGGTCTCGCCCACGTCGGAGGAAATCTCCTCCTTTTTGGACCAATGTCATCTCCCGCGTTTGTCGGCCGGGGAAGTGACGCAGTTGAATGCGCCGCTCACGGCCGATGAGTTGCTAGAAGCTTTGGCGCTCTCCTCTCCCGGTAAGTCTCCGGGCTCGGATGGCTTGCCGGCGGAGGTTTATGGGCGATACTCAGATGGACTGATACCCCTGTTGAAAGAGGTCTTCGTAGATGCATTTGAGCGAGGCTCCCTGCCTCAATCTATGAACGAGGCCATAATAGTACTGCTACTGAAGCCGGGTAAAGACGCCCAGTGGGCAGATTCTTATAGACCTATATCATTGTTGACGACTGACGTTAAACTATTGGCCAGAGTGATGGCCACAAGGCTAGCGAAAGTTATAAATAAACTCATACACACGGATCAGTCGGGTTTCATCCCCTCCCGATCTACGGCTAGTAATATTAGGCGCCTTTTCCTGAACTTACAGATACCTGCTGACAATGAAGGACAGAGAGCGATCCTGTCATTAGACGCTGCCAAAGCTTTTGACAGCGTCGAATGGCCCTATCTGTGGGAGGTTTTGGATCGCTTTGGGTTAGGCAAGAATTTTATCAAATGGGTGCGCCTGCTATACGCTGCCCCCACGGCCAGGCTACGGGTGAATGGGGACCTCACGGACCCCTTCCCTTTGTATAGAGGCACGAGGCAGGGGTGCCCTTTGTCGCCCCTGCTTTTTGCACTGGCCCTGGAACCGCTGGCGGCGTTGGTACGGTCCTCCCCTTCGATAGCTGGATTCCAGAGAGGCGAACACATAGAGAAAATCTCACTCTATGCGGATGATACCCTATTGTATCTGGGAGACGTAGGCACTTCCCTCACAGCGGCTCTGGAGTTGATCCAACACTTTGGCTCCTTGTCGGGGTTCTCGATTAACTGGAGCAAGTCCGTTCTTTTGCCCGTGGATGGCCCGATCGGATTGCTGCCGGTGGTTGCAGGATCCCTACAAGTGGTGGAATCCTTTAAGTATTTGGGGGTTCAGATTTCAGTAAACTCACAGAAATATTTAGAAGAAAATTTACTACCCCTTTTTAAGCGTTTGCAGTCGACTTGCAATACCTGGTGTAAACTCCCGCTGTCCGTGATAGGACGAATCAATTTAATTAAAATGGTGTGGGGCCCCCAGCTTCTATACATTATGCATAACTCCCCTCAGTGGATACCCCTGTCGGTGGTTTACCCGGATTGATTCCTTGTTTAGATCATTAATCTGGAAAAAGAAAGTCGCCCGTATCCGTTTGTCTACACTGCAATACGGCAAAGACCAAGGGGGTGCGGCTGTACCCAATCCCAAATTTTACTTCTTAGCTTCCCAAATGCAGCACCTATGTGGTATGGGGCGGATTAATAGCAGGGACTCTATTGACACGTTGTTGCGGGGTGGGTCCGGGAATGCGTCGGTTCTGGCTTGTCTGGAGGCGGGGTTCCCACACCTTCCACGAGCAGCACCCACGGTTGTCCTCCTTGGAAAATTGTGGTCCATGGTTAAGAAGACTGTGGGCGTTTCGGGATTTCTTGCGGACACCCCTTTGTGGGATAATCTAAATCTGACAGAAGTGTCCAGTCTTGAGGGCTTTATATCCTGGAAATTAGCAGGGATCCAGAACATTGCTCAAATCTACCATAATGACACACTTAAGTCATTTCAAGACCTACAAAATGAGTTTGATTTACCTAGACATCAATTCTACAGATACTTACAGCTCAGGCATGCTTTACAGGCCCAGGGTCGGACATCTGTTTTGCGACTATCCAGTCACAGGTTGATAACAGATGTCTTTCATGGAAAAGACAAAAAGGGCATGATATCTCATGTGTATTCCTCCCTTTTGTCATCCATTCAAAATCCAGAGACCCTACCATGTAGGAGAGGCTGGGCGGAGGACCTGGGGGACATTGACGGTGAGACATGGGAATCCTGCTTACAAGCGGGGCCTTTGACCTCAGTTTCACAATCGCATAGATTGTCTCACCTGTTTCTGTTACACAGGGTTTACCGCACACCCATTCAGCTGTTCCGATGGGGCAGGAGGGACTCTTCTCTGTGTCCCAAACTATGCGGGGAGGAGGGATCGCTTATTCACCTAATGTGGTGCTGTCCCAAGCTGCATCGGTTCTGGAGGAGTGTCACGGAGGTGGTCTCCTCGGTGTTCCAGGTTAGGGTCCCGCTGGACCCAATGATATGCATATTGGGTGCGGTGGATGAGGAGGTGTACCCTCCTCCAGTTAATATCGCAGTGATCAGACTCCTATATTTAGCAAGGAAACAGATAGCTAGATTCTGGTTGTCCCCACATGTCCCGACCAAAAAACAGTGGATAGACCAAGTGAACCTCATTATTGTGAGGGAACATTATACATATCAGCACAGAAATGCGTCCAAGAAATTCAATTCCATTTGGCAGCCCTGGCTGGAGACGCCTGGATTGGCACCTCCGAGACTGATTATGACTCGGTTGTTGCAGATGTAGGTGACATTCTCCCCCCGGGAATAGAATCTGAGTGTCTATAGCAGTGTCTGTGATAAGGAACATTATAATGGGAATACAAGAGAACACACACCAAGGACAGGCAGTTGTTACAATTATTTGGGCGGATTGCGGAACGCGGAATTCTGGGCATGGCCCGTTGGCCAAGTGTTTGGTTGTGTGGGAGGGTGAGGCGGTTCTCGCCTTCTCGACACTGTGTTAATTGTGCTATTGACAACAATGCTATTTTTTCAGGTGCTACGGTTCTGGCAAATGTATGGTACTAATACCTGTGTGATGATGCTTTGTACAATGCTCTGAATGCTGATCTATATTCATGTACCTGACTTCATGTCTTATATTTTTTGGCACAATAAAATATTTTTCTGATTTAAAAAAAAAAAAAAAATCACTGCTCCAGAAAAAACTGCAGTTTTTAGCACATTAGATTTCTCCCATAGACTTTTACAGGGTATTCTGCGACTTTTCGAATTTGCCGCAAACACACCAAATTGTTCGCTGTTCGCCAAACGGGCGAACAGGCAATGTTTGAGTCGAACATAAGTTCGACTCTAACTCGAAGCTCATCCCTAATGACAGGTGCCATTCTAGCTGCAGTGTGCACCTGAGTGTCCCTTGTGAGGGGGTTCTTTGTTTTGCCACGGCCGCCTCCAAGAACCATTATTCTTGGTCCAAATTGTGCCAGCTAGTTCCCATGTACATAGTCTTCCCCTCTGGTACCTTTCTGTAGCTTTGTCATCGTTAGAATTGCTCTAGCTATGCATGTCTGCTCTTCTAGACTCCGCCCAGTGTCCTCAGAATTAAATTTTCAATGAGGTGGGTAATCTGTACTGATTCTCTATGTGTTTCGTGAGATAAGGACTCGCTTCCTCAGGAGAAGTACAGATAAATATCTAAAAGGTAAAAACAATGTAATTGGGGGGAGTAAGAAGGAGGGGAGGATATGAAAGGAGAAGAGGGATGGGGTTGGGGAAAGGAAGGGAAAAGGGGAGTGAAAGCAAGAGGATGGGGAGAGGAGACAGAGGAGAGGAATGGAGGAGATGAAGGGAATGGGCAGGGGGAAGGCCCAACACAGCACTAATATATAATTATAGAGAGACCAAACTTGCTAATCAATTTGAGAAACTTCACACATGTAAAATTGTTGAACAAGGTATAACAGGTAAACAGGTCTTTTATGTATGGATCAATACATCGCCCGGGCAGGATCACCCACTGGTTCACAAGGTTCTAACCGGAAATTGTGGAGGAGAGGAAGACCCCATACTACAGTGCAACCTCCTGAGATGACACAGGAGGTCACTATGGAGGGTCAGCACAGGCGCTGAAACTAAAAAGACCCCTAATTACAACCAAAAAGGGAGACACCTGAAAAACACATAACCTCAAACATTCAGTGCCATGCAAATGATGCCAAAACATTGGGAAAACAAAGTGCCAAATGTAAAAGAAAAGAAGGGAGTGTATGGAACAACCACATACGTTATCTCACAAAAGTGAGTACACCCCCCACATTTTTGTAAATATTTTATTATATCTTTTCATGTGACAACACTGAAGAAATTACACTTTGCTACAATGTAAAGTAGTGAGTGTACAACTTATATAACAGTGTAAATTTGCTGTCCCCTCAAAATAACTCAACACTAATTGAAAATGTCCAAATTGTGCCCAAAGTGTCAATAATTTTGTGTGGCCATCATTATTTTCCAGCACTGCCTTAACCCTCTTGGGCTTGTAGTTCACCAAAGCTTCACAGGTTGCCACTGGAGTCCTCTTCCACTCCTCCATGACAACATCACAAAGCTGGTGGATGTTAGAGATATTGTTCTCTTTCACTCTTTGAGGATCCCCCACAGATGCTCAATAGGGTTTCGGTCTGGAGACATGCTTGGCCAGTCCATCACCTTTAGCCTCAGCTTCTTAAGCAAGGCAGTGATCATCTTGGAGGTGTGTTTGGGGTCCTTATGTTGAAATACTGCCCTGCGGCCCAGTCGCCAAAGGGAGGGGATCATGCTCTGCTTCGGTATGTCACAGTACATGTTGGCATTCATGGTACCCTCAATGAACTTTAGCTCCCCAGTTCCGGCAGCACTCATGCAACACCAGACCATGACACTCCCACCACCATGCTCGACTGTAGACAAGACACACTTGTCTTTGTACTCCTCACCTGGTTGCCGCCACACACGCTTAACACCATCTGAACAAAATCTGTTTATCTTGGTCTCATCGGACCACAGGACATGGTTCCAGTAATCCATGTCCTTAGTCTGCTTGGCTTCAGGCTTTCTTGTGCATCATCTTTAGAAGAGGCTTACTGCTGAGACGACAGTCATGCAGACCAATTTGATGCTGTGTGCGGCGTATAGTCTGAGCACTGACAGGCTTACCCTCCACCCCTTCAACCTCTGCAGCAATGCTGGCAGCACTCATATGTTTATTTTCCAAAGACAACCTCTGGCTATGACGCTGAGCACGTGCACTCAACTTCATTGGTCGACCATGGCAAGGCCTGTTCTGAGTGCAACCTGTCCTGTTAAACTGCTGTATGGTCTTGGCCACCATGCTGCAGCTCAGTTTCACGGACTTGACAATCATCTTAAAGCCTATGCCATCTTTATATAGAGCAACAAATTTTTTTTAAGATTCTCAGCGAATTATTTGCCATGAGGTGCCATGTTGAACTTCCAGTGACCAGTATGAGAGAGTGAGAGCTATAACACCGAATTTAACACACCGTCACATGATACCGGATACCAGAGACCTGTTCTGCCATCATACAAGTCCTACAGAAGGACTATATTAAGGTAAGTTTTCTCCTTTAACATCACATTCTATGTATTTAATGTATGCTAATGTATTGTATTTCTTGCATCATTCCCTAATTACCATGATTGTAATATGTCCCCTTTGTCCCTGTGTATGCTGTAAGCTTTTAATGCTCCTTTTTTGGCCTACATGCATATTTCCCTTCATGCTATTCTGGGCCCATACACACCTAGCCTAGTCACTTAACAATGTATTTTGTCAGCTCCATTGTAGTGCTTAACCCCCCCCCCCCCCAAATGTCTTCAAATGTTTTTGTTCTCATTAAATTCCGGCAGAGTGGCAGAGGTTTAATTTTGTGGGCCCAAACTCATCTAAAACCCTCCTCCCCCTAATTTTTTTTTACAATGGGCCATCAGAGAGCATTAGGAATCTGATAGGTGGGCCTTATATTTTTGTCTTTAAATACTCCTTTAAATAATTGTTAAACTGATGTTGGCCAAGAATATTTTTTGTATAATCTGCTTGCAATGTTATGTGCATAAGTACCATTTTTTTTCTGGTTTGACTCCACAGTTTCCATCAACACCACAGGAATGGCAGACTGTGGCTTCCCAATTTGCCAAGAGGTGGAACTTCCCCAACTGCGGTGGGGCTATTGCCCTTTCCTATACATCTTTAGCTTGGGGCTCTCTCTGGTACCCTTCTTTAGGAGGTGTGGGGTTCCTGGTGTCCTCTATTGAGAGGTGTCCTCCAAGTCTTTGCTCTCCTATGAAAATGAAACAAAAGTACTTAGCACACAGATATTTGAGGCCAGAAATAGGAATATGAAACATTGCTTGGAAGTGGGGTACAATTGTCTGTTTTGGCAGAGTTCCAAGATGAAGACATGATTTTTTCACGTACCAAATCTGGAAAACTGACCTTTTTGTGACAATTTGCAAATATGGAGACACCCCAAGTATCCACTGGAGCACCTGTGTGGGACACCCTAAAAAGGTTGTTCTGGTGGCCCACACTAGTGCTCCAGAGTCCAGATGTGTAAACAGCTGCTGAGTGACCTCTCCTTTACACTGATTCAAGTTTGCATTTCATTCTAGTTAAAACACATCTAGACAATGTTCAAAACATTTTTAAATGCAAATTGGCATGAACAAATGGCTTTTAGCTGTATCTGCCCAAAACATTGTATTTTGTGGGCAAACAATGTTTACTGCGACCGATTACTTTGGCCACTAACCTGAAAGTTGCCATTTTAAAATGTCCAACTATAAAAAAAAACATACATGGAGCAACATGCAAGGAATAATAATAACACAGGACAAATACATACTTTTTTGAAGGGCTTTCTTGATCCTCCTGTACTGGTCATGCTCCCTCAGTTTAAGGTCTGACCAGCGTTTCCTCAGCTGCTCCTTGGATCATCGTACCCCGAAATTTCGGTGCAACTTTAGTCATGATCTTGGCCTTTTTTACATTATAGTTCTAGTACGGCTTCCCATAATAGTCTGTCCTCCTTGAGATGTCCACCATCTCCATCTCCACCATCTCTGCAAAGGGCATATTTGAGGCCTTATATCTCCTGGATCGGGACAATTTTGGCTCCAGGCTTTCCTCATCGTTAGTGGAATTATCAGCCACCTGCTGTGTCTCCGCCATGTCGTCTCCCACTGCGTGCCAAAAGCGAAGGGGCAGGGAATATACTAGAAAGAATGTCAGGGGCGGGCGACGCAGGCGGTGTTTCACGCATGCGCAGTGTATATAAAGCTAACACGCATGTGTTGTACCTACAATCTGTGTGCGGAGGAAGGAGGAATGGAAGTTACGAGCGTCCAACTGAAGGTAAAATTAAAATTTGGGGCATCAGTGACTATACTGCTTCAAGATTGAGGCCTATATTGGGATAAGATTATGAAATTTAGGCTGACCTAGTGTTTTTGTCTTGTGTTTCATCTTGCAGAAAAAATGCAACACTTTAAGGAGCCTGAATTGCTGTCCGCTTTCATTGACAGGTACAGGGAGATGAGGAATTTGTGGGAACTGAAGCATGAATTATATCATAATCGAGTAGTAATGAGGGCAACGATGGGGAAATTGCTAAAATTTGTCCAGACATGGATCAGTGAGGCAGACATGGAGATATTGGTGAATAAAATTGCTAACTTGAGGAACATTTATAAGAAGGAGCACAATAAAATCCTGAAATCCCATAAATCAGGAGTAGCAGCATCAAAAGTGTATGTCCCCAGGCTGTGGTAATTCAACAGACTGCGCTTTCTAAACGACCAGCTTGAAGCCAGGGAATCTCTTTCTAGCCTTCCCTCCACCCTTCCCTCCACCCTTCCCTCCACCCCAGCAGAGGGTGACGAGGAGCAACCTGGCCATGACATCCTCGAAGAAGCAGATCTGAACATCTGGAGCCAGGTATAGTATTTTTATACATATTTATTGTCCTATAATTATTGTTGGGAACTAGATGTTATTATTGACAAATTAATGGTGAGTCACATGGAGGAGGCATCACCGAGACTCATTAGGGAGGCAACTGAGGTCCTCAGAGCCCCCCCCCTCCCAATGCTGAAGAGGCCTATGGCTGCTATGTGGCCACTAGATTACAGAAAGTGGAGGAGGGCCAATGCATCCTCTGTGAGGGGGTTATTTCTCAGGCCCTTCAGAAGGCGGTGAGGGGCCAGATGATTGAGGCCAGCCATGTATGTGAGGTCGCCCATCCTTCTCCTCCTCCTGCCACAAGTCCACCACCAGAGCCACAGCCTGCAAAGAAGCGTGCAGTGAGGCATGGAGGGAACACTGCAGGGAAGTGTGGAGGGAACGCTGCAGGGAAGCGTCGAGGGAACGCTGCAGGGAAGCGTAGAGGGAACGCTGCAGGGAAGCGTAGAGGGAACGCTGCAGGGAAGCGTAGAGGGAACGCTGCAGAGAAGTCTTCAGTCTGGTCTGACAGAAGACGCAGTCTGTGGTAGTACCACAGACTGGGGACATATATGTTATATGCTGCTGTTCCTGATTTCTTGGATTTCCGGACCAGATTGTGCTCCCTATTATATGGACTCCCCAAGATAGCAATTTTATTTTCCACACATTAAATGTCTGCCTTGGGGTCCAAAGGCTTCACAAATTCTACCAGTTTCTGCATTGTTGCCTTTTCTCTTTATTTTGTTACCCAGAATAAATGGATATTTTATTAATTTGTTTGTGAGGTACATTCAAAAATACAATATCAAATTAACAAGGGACACCATCCTCCTTGAGGTAAAAAAAATCCAAAATAATAATGTTATTGTGGTAACTGGACCAAAAAAAAAAAATGGAGATCACGAGAAAATATTAAAACCCAAAAAAAAAATATAAAAAAAATAGGAGATCTTGATTGAAATCAAATAAAAAAATTATTGACTAACAAATAAAACCATTATTATGGAGATCTAGCTTTAGTATCAAATACGAATATTCATGAGATCACAAGAAACAATAAAGAAATAAGTTAGTCAGAAAATATCAGCAGCAAAACAACTTCATTATTCTAGCATTAGAAAGAAGAAAAGAATGCGCTGCTTAACTGCTTGCCGCAAAAAATAAAAACCGCAGAGGGGATCAAATACCACCAAAAGAAAGCTCTATTTGTGGGAAAAAAAGGATGCCAATTATGTATGGGAGCCACGTCGCACGACCGCGCAATTGTCAGTTAAAGTGACGCAGTGCCGAATCGCAAAAAGTGCTCTGATCTTTGACCAGCAATATTGTCCGGGGGTTAAGAGGTTAAACAATGCAATAATTTGCAGCATGACCAATGTGATATCTCCATTACGAACGCTAGTTTTACCAGAACGAGCGCTTTCGTCTTGTACTTGATTCTGAGCATGCGTGTTTTTTTCTACGTCGGAGTCCCATACAGACGAACGGAATTTCAGATAGAAATGTTTTCAGTCGAAAAAAAATATATATATATTATCTTCCTAAGTCCGTCGGAATTTCCAATGGAAAAAGTCCGATGGGGCATACACACGATCGGAATATCTAATGAAAAAATTTTGTCTGACTTTTTTCATCAGAAATTCCGATCGTGTGTACAAGGCATAACTGTCTAAAAATTATAAGAATTTCTGTGGCTATCAATGGACATAAAAAAGGACTTATGATTATACATGAATATACTAAAACAGCTCTCAAAATTTCCATTGCTTGCATTTGGCGAGTGGCAAAAACTTGAGGGTGCTGCCTAGAAGTAGGGGGGTGGGGTGAATGGGAGCCAGTCTCCTCCATTGGCCAGAAAGAGAGAGGAGAGGAAGAGAATAGCCGAGTGGGGATCTCCCGCTGTAACACAGCATGGATTTGAATTGCCAGGTGGCCACAGTCAAACAAAGTCCTGCCTTCTGGAACAGCTCCTATGACAGACAGTACACTGGTAAAATGCCGGGACGTGTGACAGGAGGCGGGACTTCACTTGACTGCGGTCGTCGTGCAATTCCCTGATGTGTCACAGGGGGAGATCCCTGCTCTGTGTGATCTAGCCAGCTCTCCTTTATCTGATCCCCATACACCGATGGGCACTGGTGAGACTGCATTGATGGGCACTGGTGAGACTGAATTGATGGGCACTGGTGAGGCTGCATTGATGTGCACTGGTGAGGCTGCACTGATGAGGCTGAACTGATGGGCACTGGTGAAGCTGCATTAATAGGCACTTATCAGGTTGCATTACTGGGCACTGGTGAGGCTGTATTGATGGGCACTGATCAGGCTGCACTGATGAGCACTTGTGAGACTGCATTGATGGGCATTGATCAGGCTGCATTGATGGGCACTGGTGAGGTTGCATTGATGGGCACTGGTGAGGTTGCATTGATGGGCACTGGTGAGGCTGCATTGATGGGCACTGGTGAGGCTGTATTATTGGGCACTGGTGGAGCTGCGTTATTGGGCATTGGTAAGGCTGCAATAATGGGCACCTGTGAGGCTGAATTAATGGACATTGATGAGGCTGCACTGATGAGACTGTATTGTGGAGCACTATATCAGGCTGCATTATTGGGCACAGGTGAGGCTGCATTGATGGGCACTGGTGTGTCTGCATTGATGGGCACTGATGAGGCTGCATTGATGAGCACTGATGATGCTGCATTAATGGGCCCTGATTAGGCTTCAATGATGGGGCAGCACTGATAAGCTGCACTGATGATGCTGCATTAATAGGTTGCACTGATAGGCTGCATTAATGGGCACTGATAAAGTTGTTGTTAATATTTAACTTGTGAGGGTGTGTTTAGGAGTGAAATTAGGGGTTGGACAGGGTAGGGGTTGGGTGGAGCAACTAGGGGCGAGTAACTCTTAAGGCCTGGCTATTAGCTCAGGGCTTGAAATGTTGAGCCCTGTACTAAAACATATTTTATTTTGCTGCTATGATAACTTGCTTTTGCTGCCGTGAACATCCCTTATGAAGACATGAAGTACTAGATATTCAGTGGTGATTCAAGAAACTTAATGTACGAACAGCATGTTGGTGGTGTACAAATAAATGGTGGAGATTTACCAAAACTGGAGAGTGTCAAATCTGGTTCAGCTCTGCATGGAAACCAATCAGCTTCCTGGTTTTATTGCCAAAGCTTAATTGAACAAGCTGAAGTTAGAAGCAGATTGACTACCATGCACAGCTGTACCAGATTCTGAGTTTTCTAGTTTAATGAAATCGACCCCAATAAGTCTACAGCAGCGATTGCAAATATTTTACAGCATGATGATAAATCCTAATGTTGTGAATCCTCTGGGATCCAGAATTCAAGAAAAACGCTGACAATTTTCTTGACTGCTCAAAAATCAACACAAATGCCACATAAATCTAAACAGATAGTGGTCTGTGCTTCCATACAATGGACTTATAGTAGTTGTGCCCATAATAGGAACCTGAAACATTTACCCAATGTCAGATTAAAATTAATTATTTGTGAATAAAAAGGAAGAAATCACTGCCTGAAGCCTGGGTTGATATAATTTATAATAAATCCAACCGATGCCTTATTTATTATAGGATGTAATTCTCTCAAAATATCAAAGACAGAAACAGTTTAATAAATTGAAGCTTTTAGATGCATGTCCTGTCTAATGTAATTTCCAGTAAAGTTGGATGTAAAGTATGACCTCTCTCATAACAGTAACTCCTTGTTTCATCGCAACACAACCAACTATCAGGCACTGACATTGGCAAAGCATAATTCAGGCCATATGCAAAATAATCTGGGACCTAATGCAGTAAGTGAAAAGATTTAAAGCATCTTTTTTCTGAGCAAAGAATGAAGGCTCCTTGGGCTTCAAGAATTCAAGTTGCTGACCTGGATAAATTATGCAGATAAAGGACTTCTATCTTCACACTTACTTTGTTTCTTTGATCAGTAAACAAGCTTTATTGAGTTTGTTCAGTAAACATGAATTGCATGTACAACAAAAAGAAAACAAAACACAGAAATGCAAAGTGAAAAAAGTAACATTGAATTGCACATTGTACACTGTGATTGACATGACTTAACAGTGGTGTATGGGGGGAAACTAAAACAAATCTACAGGTAGGTACACATTTATAGCTAGATTCACAAAGTTACGCCGGCGTATCAGTAGATACGCCGTCGTAACTCGGAATCTAAGCCGTCGTACATTTAAGTGTATTCTCAAATTGAGTTACACTTAAATGTAGCTAAGATACGACAGCCTGCGCCGTCCTATCTTAGCCGTCTAGTTCCGCCGGCCGCTAGGGGCGTGAACGCTAATTTACGCCTAGAAGGCGTAAATCAGCGAGATACGCCGATTCACGAACGTACGCTTGCCCGTCGCAGTAAAGATACGCTGTTTACGTAAGGCGTTTTCCGGCGTAAAGTTAGTCGAACAAATAGCTGGCCTAGCCAATGTTAAGTATGGACGTCATTCCCGCGTCAAATTTTGAATTTTTTACGTCGTTTTCGCGAGTCGTCCGTGAATGGGGCTCGACGTAATTTACGTTCACGTCAAAACCAATACGTCCTTGTGGTGTACTTTGGAGCAATGCACACTGGGATATGTCCACGGACGGCGCATGCGCCGTTCGTAAAAAACGTCAATCACGTCAGGTCACTAATCATTTACATAAAACACGCCCCCCTGTTCCTCATTTGAACTAGGTGCGCTTATGCCAGCCCATTTACGCTACGCCGCCGTAACTTAGGAGGCAAGTGCTTTGTGAATACAGCACTTGCCTCTCTGACTTACGGCGGCGTAGCGTAAATACGATACGCTACGCCGGGTCAAAATTAAGCCACCCCACCTGAATCCAGCTATCAGTGCCCTCAGCTGAGTGATAGATATACATCAGTACAAAAACACAGGCTAACAAAAACTATCCTAGGTAATAGCAAGACACATACATGGGTAAACACTTTGAGTACAACACTCATTATAAATTTACTTATATACTGGGATGCAATGAAAGCGTATCTTCGAGGTCTCATTATTGTGCAGATATCAAAAATAAAGAAATAATCCAAACAATGGAAAAAAATCTTAGCCGATAATATGATGAAAAGCCGAACTCCTATATAGAACTAATCTAAATGAAGATACTAAAAAAAGAATGGCTTCATAGTCAACTACACTACACAGCAGTGACTAAGAAGAAAGCAGAAAATAAAAAAGATTATTTTTACAACAACCATATTTTGAGAAGGGAGAGGGGACATGACACCTATTGTTAAAGCTCAGTGGGTGGCATCATATATAATGGAAATACAATCATCTTTAAATAAGAAGGTTGATACTACTCCAGAGATATCAGAGGTATTCAGGGAATTTTACTAGGCACTATTTAAAAGTAAGGCATCCTATCCGGAGGAGTCCATGAGTAGATTCTTTGGCCCAGATTCACAATGCGCAGTTCGTGATACGTACCTGTCTGGCGCTCGGGCCATCTTTTGCATTGGGTCACGCCCACTTCTACCTACGCCGGCGTACGCCTTCGAAACCCATGCCACGCTGGCGCAGCGTTGAGAGCACTGGCTTGCTGAATGCAATGATTGCCTCTCTGCGCTGCGTTGGCGTAGCGTACAGTGTTTGCTCTACGGCGGCGTAATGTGCGCCTTGTTTTCTGTGAATCTGGGCCACAGACACTATTGATCTACTAAGTATCTTAAATGATGGGGTGGAGGGCACTGAAGGGTCCATTTGCATCGGATGTACTAAGAGAAGCAGCATCTAATTTACCTAATAATAAAGCACCAGGACCAGATGGTCTTCCAGGGGAAATACATAAAAAATATGGGGATGTGTTGTAACCTGAATTGCTTGAAGTCTTTAATCATGCCATGGAGGTAGGTGGTTCATTACCCCCCCTCGATGACTGAAGCAGTAATTATTGTCTTGCTGAAATCGGGTAAGGATCCAAGTAATCCTGACTCATACCGCCCGATATCTTTGTTAACATCAGACATTAAGTTGCTGGCAAATAGGATGGTGATTAGATTATCAAGATGCATCTCAAATTGAATTAATTGTGACAATCAGGCTTTATCCCTAATAGATCGACAGCAAATAATATTCAATGTTTATTTTTAAATCTACCCAACAGACAATATGGGAAATGGAGCTATACTGTCAATTGATGCTGCTAAAGCATTTGACAGTATAGAGTGGGCATTTTTGTGGAGTTGTTTAAAACGATATGGGTTTGGCCCTAGATCTATTGAGTGGATACAACTTTTGTATAATTCCCTAAGTGAAAGGGCACAGGTGAATGGATGTGTATCGGCCCCTTTCTCATTAACCAGAGGGACAAGACAGGGATGCCCCCTATCCCCGCTTCGTTTTGCTTAGGCAGTTGAACCACTGGCTGAGGCTATTCGCTCGTCTACAAGTATTGTCGGATTCTGCAGATCCACAGGTGAATATAAGATAGCACTCTATGCGGATGACACTTTAGTGTTTTTGGGGGATATGGGCCCATCCCTTTCTGCAGTTATGTCCTTAATAAAAGCATATGGCTCTTTTTCAGAATTTAATATTAACTGGGATGAATCTGTAATGCTGCTCTTGGACACTGCGCACTTGGAGCATCCATCGGAGGGCCCTGGTTAAATAATTTACAGAATATACAGACAATAATATACTCCCTCTTATTGACAAATTTAGACAATGGGGTCAATTCACAAAGCTTTTTTTGCCGATACCGGTCGTTATGTAAACGATTTCACACGTTATTGAAGCAAGTCCAATTCACTAAACGACTTAACGCTTGTAAAAATCATAAAATAACGTTTCACTACACGGAACCGATATTTTTAGTTTTGAGTCGTTATTGAACGCATTGATCGTTGTTTTAACGACTCAAATCGTTAAATATGTACAGAAGTGCAATTCACAAAGGTTTTTTAGACAGTTAACGATCGCTAAGCAATCGTTAAATAAGCACCTCCCTGAGGGTGTCGTTATGACATTTCCCAGGCGATATTTCATTTGTTGAGAGGAATTTTTTGGCGGTTCAGGCTTGTAGTCAATTTTGTTAGGAGTTTTGTGCAAGATGGAACCATTTGGATGTGCTCTATTTGAACTGAAACTGATCCAGAGGCGAAGAAGGACACGTCAGAATGTCGTTCAGATAGAGAAACGTGTATTCCGTTCACGTACCTTTTTGGATCAATTTACTGAAACCCAGGTGATAGCCAAATTCAGATTATCCTCTCCCATGATACATTCCCTGTATGATGAAATACACTTGGCCCTAGAAACACGCACGCGGAGAAGTAATGCAGTACCAGGTCTTGTGCGTTTTTTGGCAGTACTTCATTTTTTAGGAAAGGCCTCATACCAACATGTCAGTGGTGAGATTGTTGGCATCTCACAACCCAGTTTTTCCCACTGCTTGGTGGAGGTCCTGCAAGCACTGCGACAACTTGCTCCAAAATACATACACATGGGCAAGTCACGTGAAGAGCGGGATCAAATTAAACGTGCCATTATGTCCCCCATCAGAACAGGAGCACATCTACCGAAACCGTAAGGCTTACCATTCACTCAACATCCAGGTGATCTGTGATTCAAACCTCATAATCCGTGATGTTGTCACCGGCTTTCCAGGATCCTGTCATGATGCCCATATATTGCGCCAATCGGGAATATATGATACTCTGGACAAGGACTTAGAAAATAATGGATGGCTGCTGGGTAAGTGTGCTCCACTGTTTATTTTATGGTGTGTTTTCCAGTTATAAATGCGTTTTTATTTTTTATTCCATACTAGACTGACATTAGTGCTATATCAGTAACATGACAGCTCAACAGCTTTACATTAATCAGTATTTCAAAAACATGTAATAATAAACTCAGAATTTAAATGTCCAAAATACTTTCAAGTACTTTTTAGTTAGCTATCACCTGGTTCAAGGTCCACAAATCTTTCCTTTCTCATGTGAGGTGTATTGTTGTTCCACATGTTCCGTGTGCACTGAAAAGTAGTCACTACTTCAAGCTTGCTTAAGTGATGTATTACACTATCATATTAAGACATCACATGAGAGAGCTAGGAACTACTTAGCAAAACACACATGACCAAGGTGTGCCAAAGAAGCCACCCACCAGAATTAAGTACAGTACCTATATATAAATGATTGCAGCATAAGATGCAACAATTGTGTCAGTAGTTGATTTACTTGAATGTATAGTTAATATTTAAATCTGGGAGTTCAACACTATCCCATACGGTAACCCCCCAATATGCATAACATCAAGCAGCACTACCAAGCACAACAATAACCCCCCCCCCCCCATTGTGCATATGTATTGTACATGAAAGAGACATGTCCCTCTGGTCCTCCGTTATAGTCCCATATGAGGTCTGCACTATAGTATTGAAATATCTATGACAGGCAGACTTTTCCTCCAGCATGCTTTGTTTTAATAACATTCACATGCACTACAGTAAACATGCCCCACAACTGTGGTATGCTGTTGTGTTGTGAGTTAAGTACCATTAATGCTCAATCAAAAGTACAAGTCCAGAACCTTGCCCGCCAAATAACTTTGAAATGTGCTTTATTAGACGTATGTTATCCATATGTGACTAACATTGGACAATTTTCTAAAATGACCACACAATTGACCACTACATCATGTGATTGAGCATGATTTCTTCTATACTTACAAACAAACTTATATTGTTTTAAAATTTATAGGAGATGCTGGTTACCCCTGTCTACCATGGCTCTTAACACCTATCAACAGGCCATCCTCTCCTGCAGAAGCAGCTTACAATGTTGCTCATACCAAAACACGAGTGGTTATCGAAAGATGCTTTGGTGTCCTAAAGAGCCGTTTCCGTTGCATGTCCTTGTCTGGTGGATTCCTTCAGTATTCCCCCAGTAAGGTTGCTGATATGTTCCTAGCATGCAGCATTCTCCATAACATTGCAAGGCATGGAGGACTAGAAGAGGAACTAGACACCACAGTGGAGGATGACATGCCCACAATTCCAGTGGAAAATGATCACAGGGGAAATGCAGCAAGAAGTAAACTGATTACAAACTATTTCTCAGGTAATAAACCACCGTAACATGTTTTTAATTTTCCAAACATCATCAGAAAAGATCACAAACTTGCATTATTAAGTTGAAGAGACAGACATGCTGTAAAATGAATTATTTGGGCTGATCTTGTTTATCAATGTCAAATCTTAACCAATGATGTTTTTTTTCTCATTTCAGGTTAACCTAACTATAAAAACTTTGGAGAAATAACATAAAATTAAGACAGGAGTACAAAAATTGCCAAAAAATGAATCTTTATTTTGTTTTTGTATTTTTACTTTGTTTTACTTATTTTGCATTTATTTTTTATCTTGTAAAACATTCAACATTAACAGTTTCAAACATATAAAATAAAAGTTTCACTTAAAAGTCTTCTACAAAACAAAAGTGTGTTTGAATTCTTTATTGCAACAAGTGTAAGTGTGGGTTATACACGCGAAAATTCTGTTCATCTGCTAATAAGTACCAACATTTTTTTGACATTAGTGAGAAGCAATAAAATAGAAGACCAAACTGTGTGCCAAAGACAGTTGAAATGCTGCAGTTGCCTGAAACCTGTCCTTGCCAGAAAGATGGTGAATGAAATGAGTGCTGTTAACTGCGCTGTGTGGAAGAGGGGAGAAATGAAATAAAACTAAAATAAATACCACCAATTGGCGTAATGGCAGATGGCTATAGCCAACCTAAGGTAAGGAGAGTAAGTGACCTGTAAAGAAGCTGTTGATATGCAAACCAATAAATAACACAATAATTGAATCATAATATTATATTTTTGTGTGATTTATTGTTTTGTATATCATCACCTTCATCACTGGTCACTTAACTCTACCTTTGGTTGCCTATAGTCATCTACCATTACCCCAAATGTTATATATATTTTAATTTCTCCTCTCCACCCCACACCGCAGTTACCATCACTCATTTCATTACTGAGAAACAATGCACGTTAGTTAAAATGTTAACTACTCCAGGCAGGGCATTTGAAAGATGGAAAAGCGGTCTTCTACAACTTGCAGAAACATTTTTAACCTCATTAGTCAGGAAATGATACCTACATTCCATACCAATAACATGTGTTTTCAAAAGTAACAGAAAATCAAATTACAGCCATCACAACATCAAAAATATATGGTTGGGCAAGATGGAATATGGAACCATTTGGATGTTTGTTTTTTTAATATGAATTTAACTACTGGCGAAGAAGACGACGTCAGCAACTTAAATATGTATATTTTGTGGTAAACTTTACAGAAACACAGGTGATATCTAAATTGCAATTATCATCTACTTTGCTTTATTCTTCATAGGAGAAAATACACATTACTTTAGAAAAACACACACAGAGAAACATGGTCCTTGCTGTGACAACAACAATGGATGGCGCAGTTTAGTCACAGAGTACAGATACAAATCCAAGCACTTGAGTGAAAATATCAATAATTTACATCCAAGTGGATAAAATATATAAAACATTTTTTTTCGAACCAATAGGGTGCCTTCCTGACGGAAGAAAAGCATGAAAAACCTGTCACATTCTCCAGATTTTCTGCTGTGACAAAGGGACGACTCTGTCTGGTTCAAATGCGTAGACGTGATGTTAATGTGATGTATTCTCCTATTGAACGAATATGATTGATGCTTTTATGTAGTGCTGATGAATTATATCTCTACTCTGTAACTTCAACTATACTATTATTGATAGTTCACTTCTACTTTTCAACAATCCTACCACTTTTTTGCCTTATAACAAAAAAATGGTTCTGCTTTCGACCAAAAAATATACATGTTAAAACAAATATTTGACAATATTGTTGCACTTGCATTTCAACGTGTATATACCAACAATTCTGAAAACCGTAATGGTAACAGTAATGAATACTAGAACATGCTTGAAAGATAAAAATAGATTTCACATAATTCTCAACCTTTTTGAAATGTTTTCAGAGGCAATAATGTCATAGAAAAAATCCCATATAACATTAATTGCATATCTATTGAAAATAAAATCAAAGCTACATAAGTGTCTAAAGACGTTTCATTGGTCATCCAACCAGCTTGATCAATGATGGCCATTGAAACATCTAAAACTCAAATACAAACGTCTTGTTGATTACACTTATTTGGTACAGATCTGCAACGACATGTTCAAATGAGATATTTAACTGGAGAAAGCATCAATATAGCAGTCACCTTTGGGCAATATATGACTTAACAATGTTGCGTGCTGAGTAAAAATTTAAAGAACAAATGTTTGCAAGCTCTTTAAATTCAAACTCAGTTGTGAATTATGTGAAATGTATTTAAAAAAAAAATTGTACTTCTTATAACATTTACATATCCTGAATAGTAAAATTATCATTAGCATCATTTTCGATAATACTTTCACATACAAAACTGCTGTGGTTGCTGCTGGTTAGATTCCGAGCATTATGAGATTGCTCACCAGGAGATGGCAGATGTGCTTCTAAGAGTTCAGTTAGTTTGGCCATAAAGGAGAGCTTCTGCTGGCGATAGGTGTGTTGAGCTGCATTATGTTGCTCTAGGAGAATATTAGATTTGCATATGTTACTATTTAGGTTATTCAATCTCTGCATGAGCTGTTCTCTAAAATTTTGTTGTTCACTATGAAATCTATCACTCTGTTCTCTATCAAAATGGTACTGTTCCCTATCCATGTTTCGTGTCCTACAAATTGTTCTCCTGTCTCTAGGTCTGCTTAACTCTGGGGGTTCAGTAGCAACCACATCAGGAGTACCCAGGATGGGTGTATCTAAAGTTATATGGTTGGTCACAGTTGGGTTTGGCATTACTTCTGAAGCATTTACATTACTAGCATTTTCATGACTAGATTCTTCTAGGAAAAGGGTGATTGATTCCTCAGGGTTGCTTGGTGGATCATCCTCCACCTGGAAGTAGACAGACGGCTGTGCATTCAAAGAGTGGTCACTTTCAATTTCTGCTTCTGACACTAACTGCCTTTTGTCAGCACCCTCTTCCAAATAAATTTAAAACAAAATGGTTAACCGGATAGCTACTGGCGATCAACATTTTTTTTTTAAAATATTACTTTGAGAAAGATTTAAACCATTTTAAAAACATTTAAACACACACAATTGTGCACCAGTTGGTTATCTTGAAGATACAAGATGGAAGTATATGAGAACATGTTAAATGTTTGGATTT
Source organism: Rana temporaria (assembly GCF_905171775.1). Classification (NCBI taxonomy): domain Eukaryota; kingdom Metazoa; phylum Chordata; class Amphibia; order Anura; family Ranidae; genus Rana; species Rana temporaria. Next base: position 71,380,289 of record NC_053494.1, read on the forward strand.
CTCACCATTTTCATGGTGCCTCGAGGTATCAAAACCAGCCTTGATGCCAACAATGGAATCTAGATCTATGTATGGACGCAGTAACTCTTCATACTGGTGGTAAAGTGTTTTCTTCTCAGGGCCACCCCCTGTTGCTTTTCTTGAATTATAAGATAAATAGATGTTACAACAAAGATCATTAATACAATACTCAAACATGCATGCCTGAAATTGGACAGAAAATACCAAAACATCAAAGTAAACATTTTTTTTAGATCAGGGCTCACAAATTTCAAGTCCTGAGCTATTAGTCAGACCATAAGAGTGTCTAACTCGCCACCAGTCACCCCACCTAACCCCTACCGTGACTATCATCCTGTGCCTCCATGCCATCCTGTGCCCCATGTCATACTGTGTACCCACCATGTCATCCTTTGTTCCCACCATGTCATCCTGTGTCCCCACAGCGTCTTGGAGCGCTTCCAGCAGCCTTCAACGGCAGGGCCGATTCCCTCTCTGACATGGTCACGCCTCTTTGTACACTCGTCAGCGCCACCCTAACGTGGTTTGAAAGCAAGCTGCCGGGTTTACAGGCTGCCGTGGTCAGGATCGAGGGATGAGCTGCCCATCCGCGGGAGGCTGCGTTGCCGCTCTAAGAAGCGGGTGGAGGAAACGGACAGCGGTTAAAGATCACACCCTGTATTTCCACTCACCCACACACAATTTTCATTCACCAATTGCAAGGGGACGAGTGGAAGTTTTGAGCTCTGTTATTACCTGCTCTTGTTTTCATCCGCAATCTTGCGCCTTAGTAGAAGCCGAATGTCCTGGTACCGCTTACGTACGTGATCTGCTGATCGTGGAGAGACACCCACACTCGTAACTGCATCTGCAATTTGCTTCCAGATTGTGTTTTTCCATGCTGACTCCGTAGCAGCTGCTCTGTTTCCAAGGAGCTTGTGAAAATGTGGAACAAGGTTCTCAATTAAGACTAGGTTTTCATGGAATGTGAATTTTCGATTTCGGATTCGCTTTTTATCCTTAAGGATTTTTTTGCCTGGACGAACTGCTGTATTCTCAGATTCACTCTCTGTCGAAAATTCATCTCCGTCTATTAACACTGGCGAGGCAGGATTAGATGACATGATGACATCTGACCTTGCTGGCTTGGAGATCTTTTTTGGCACTTCAGTAGAGAATAGTGATTGCTGAGATGATTCCATGGGTGGTCTAGGTTCTGGATGGGACTTGCTTGCTTTACTAACTCTACATTCAGATTTGTCTTGATGGTGGAAATTGCTCTTGCCAAACTCAGGCTGCTGCTTTTGGTGCTTAGCTTTTGGGTATGTTTTGGATTGCTTGTAATCTTCTTGAGTCGATTTTGTTGATTTGTGTCTTTGTTGTGATTCTGATGTTGATTTTTGTGCGGTATCATACGCAGTTTTGATCTGCATGAAAACAATAACATTATTTTTGATTTCTATATCGTGGAGCTAGCTTTAAACAACGACACAACTCAGAGTGAATGAAAAAAAGCAGACATGAAGATATGAGAAGACATTCCTTTGAGATTAAGTTGACAATTTGCAGAATTTAATAAACATTAGATGCCTACCTTAATACATTCCCCAAATGTTTCCGTAAATTTGGATGGACCCACATCCTTGGGTGATGGTGTCTCCTTTTTGCGCTCCTTTTCTGAATTTTTTCTTTTATTTCGTTTTTTAAATGAGTTAATATTCCCCTGTAGAGAAATTATACAACAAATAACACAAGTCACTTAGGAGTAAACATTACATGTCGAGTGAGGTGCATCAAATCATGAGTGGGAATACTTACAGGAGGAGTGGTCTGTGCCTTGGAATCAGGTTTCTTTGGCTTCGATGATGTCTGATTTATCTTTAGCATCTACCGTTATATTATTTTTTTGGGTGCGCTATGAATTACAAGAATAATTCTAGGTTTTAAAATAAGATACAAGGGAGACAGAGAGGGAGACAGACAGACAGACAAAGAGAAAGAGAAAGAGAGAGAGAAAGAGAGAGAGAAAGAGAGAGAGAGAGACACACACACACACACAGAGAGACACAGACACAGAGAGAGAGAGAGAGACACAGACACAGAGAGAGAGAGAGAGAGAGAGAGAGACACACACACAGACACAGACAGACAGACAGACAGACAGAGAGAGAGAGAGAGAGAGACACACACAGACAGACAGACAGACAGACAGAGAGAGAGAGAGAGAGACACACACAGACAGACAGACACACACACACACACACACACAAAGAGACACACACACACACACAGAGAGACGCACACACACACACACAGACACACACACACACAGAGAGAATCTCGTTAATCAAGTTATTTTATAATATTGCACGTCTAAAAAAGGGGTTAAAACAGGGAGACATCGAGCAAGAGGGACAGAAAGAATTGCGGCTCACTTACCACCATAGCAGCTAGATTTCCGGGTACATGACCCACTGACTTGACAGATCCATTATTGTCATTTTCCTAATTAAAAAAAAAATAAAGGTTAGTAAGCTACAATGCAAAAACGTATCTGCCAAATATCTATATACACACCTCATTGGAGCTTGAATGTTCTTCTGACTGTTTGATGGGCGAATTCACCTGGAAAGAAAATATACATTAATTTTATCCTAACTATACATTCTTCCGTCAACCCCTCAAACACAAGCCGCCCTCCCGTCCTCCCTGGCTGTAAATTACAACACAGATTTGTACTTACAATTTGTTCAAACAGCGATCTTAGACTCGGCCTCATGTTTGCTGCTGCTGCTGCTGTGTTTTCCACATCACGCGCTCGAGCTCCAGGTGTGTTTTCTTTTATTTACTTTTCCGCATCCGGGTCAAAGGACGCAATTGCAGAGGAAACACGTGGTTAGGATGAACTATTCTCCTCCCCTTCTGCTCCCAGAATGCATCTCTCCGGCGTTAATTAACGAACGTAGACGTTATTATTACGCTTTGGGACGTTAAATTAACGATTGATTCGTTAGAATACCGTTCTTCTAAATGAGATTTACGTTAGAAACGTAACCATAACGATTGGATAACGAGTCAGTTGACAACCATAACGACTACATTAAATAACGGTTGAAGCTTTCGTGAATACCATGGTTACTAGCGTTAGATAAGGGGCGGTAATTTATCTACTAGGAGAAAGCGATAACGTTTATCTTTGTGAATTGACCCCAATACATGGAGTAAACTCCCGCTGTCCATGGTAGGGAGGGCGATTTTGGTGAAGATGGTGTGGATGCTTCAAATGCTATATGTATTGCACAATTCCCCCATATGGTTGACACTACGATTATTTAGGACTATCGATTAAGTTTTTAGAGGTGGTGTGGAAGGGTGGAAAACCTAGAATTAGATTAGAAATATTACAACAGCCCATAGATAAGGAGGGAATCACAATACCGAATCCAATATTATATCATCACAATTACAACATTGGCATGGCTGTGAGGTAGTGGACATGCAGGATCCTACACAGAAGATAATAATATCCCAACTTAAAAAACGCCCTCTAGTTCAGCTAATAGTGACGCATCACTTTTATAATAAAATACAATTCCCTACCTTCTATTTGATTCATAAGGTATGGGAAGCAGTGCAAGATATTACTCAGCACAAGGGCTATACGAAACATATGACCATATAGGATAACTATTATCTATATGAATTGAATAGACTCTCAGATTTTTTAGATTGGAAAAAAAGCGAGTATAATGTTCTTGAATCAGTTATATGAAGGGGATGCTTTACTTCCTTTTAAAATATTAAAAGATCAATACCAGTTAACGAATACAAATTTCTACCAACATCTTCAAATACCCCATGCATTACAGGTCCAGAGCTCAAAAATTCAATTACACTATAGACACTCTAAAATACTATCAAAGGCAATTTTGGCTACCCACACGAAAAAAGGACTAATAGGAGGCCTTTATTTTAATTTACAAATAGTAGAGAACACTAAAAAACATAAAAATTGTTTGCACGGTGGGAAGGAGACATAGAGGATCTAGATTAGGAGGACTGGAAACATTTCCCAGGACATCTCTCTCACCCTCCCAAAGGCTATCTCAGCTTTTTATCATACATAGGGCTCATTATACACCACAAAAATGATATGCTTGGGGAAAAAATATAACACCATTATGCCTGCAATGCTCTTTATTTAATGGCTCTCTTATGCACATGCTCTGGCGATGTCCAAAGCTTCGTCACTACTGGGAAAAAATATTTATAACCTTAAATTTATTATGCTCTGCTGAGATAATAGGAAATGCCCAAACTTGCACTATTGGGAATAATTCCTGATGGAATGTTACCAGTAGAGATGCATACTATGTGGATAAGATCTTTATATATACCATGTAAATTTATTTTACAAAAATGGTCATCTGCTGATCTTCCAACCCATAAGCAATGGGTTGAGAAACGTAACCATATACTTAAAAGAGAAAAAGTAACATATAAACTAGGGTTGTCCAGATACCGATACCAGTATCGGTATCGGGACCGATACCGAGTATTTGCGGGAGTACTCGTACTCGCACAAATACCCCCGATACCTAAATAGAATACTTTCCCCCCCCTTTCCCCCCGCCGCTGCCGCCGCATCGCGCCGCCGCATCGCGCCGCCGCATCGAGGGACATGGCTAGAGGGACATTGCTGCATATGTGAGGGACATGGCTAGAGGGACATTGCTGCATATGTGAGGGACATGGCTGCATATGTGAGGGACATGGCTAGAGGGACATTGCTGCATATGTGAGGGACATGGCTAGAGGGACATTGCTGCATATGTGAGGGACATGGCTAGAGGGACATGGCTGCATATGTGAGGGACATGGCTGCATATGTGAGGGACATGGCTAGAGGGACATGGCTGCATATGTGAGGGACATGGCTAGAGGGACATGGCTGCATATGTGAGGGACATGGCTGCATATGTGAGGGACATGGCTAGAGGGACATGGCTGCATATGTGAGGGACATGGCTAGAGGGACATGGCTGCATATGTGGGGGACATGGCTGCATATGGGGGGGACATGGCTGCATTTGGGGACACATTTAAAAAAAGTATCGGTATTCGGTATCGGCGACTACTTGAAAAAAAGTATCGGTACTTGTACTCGGTCCTAAAAAAGTGGTATCGGGACAACCCTAATATAAACATAGAGGTATAGGGAGCTGCGGTGGCTCAACGCGATTGGCACTGCGCTGACAAGCCATTCACCTCTGCAGCTAGGGGTTCGGATCCTGGTCTCGGCTACATGTGAATTGAGTTTGGTGGTCTCAGCCCGGCTCCCGGTGGGTGTGCTATGCAAGGTAAGCCTGCGCTTAGTACGCCCACCCCCCTCCCACAAAAACCACCACACTTACACATGCACTCAAAATTGGGTTAACATGCACGCACTTTGACCACGCGGTCTCTAAAAAGAGAGGCGAAGGACTAACGGGGCTTATAGGGAGTCCCTCTGCCCTGTTGGGCTTCAAAGCGGAGCAGGTAGGGCGGGCTGTGTGGGAGGACCCCCTCACACACCCGCCATTGCCACCCGGGGCATGGAGAAAGGTGGCAGATTGCCTCTGGGGGAGGCCTGCCTACTCCCAACTCCTCCAGTCCGGCTCCTCTCTCGAGTACACGCACAAAATACACTTTAAAAAAAAAAAAGATATAAAAAAAAAAAAACATACCCAGGGGCAGAATGACCATTGAGTTACTCGGGCACTGTCCGAGGGCCCCATGCCACTAGGGGGCCCCATCAGGGTTGCCAGGCTCAGTAAAACCAGGGACAGTATGTAAAAATCTATGTTTTTTTTTACATCTGTCCCTGATATGTCCGAAACCGACATGCTTTTGATGTGAAAATCCCATGATTTTAGCTGCCCCGCCTCTGCACTGCCTCCTAGCGTGTGCCGACCATCTGTAAGCCCAGGGGCCCCATAATTTCTATTGCCCGGGGGCCCCATGAGTTGTCAGTCCGCCGCTGGGTATACCCTGGATAGATCCTAGTAATCAATTATACAATGGAGTACCTAGTGGAGAGGAGTGAGACAGAGGAGATAGATGGGAGTAGAGAGTAGAAGTAGAGGAGTGAGAAATAGAAGAGAAGAAATGATTGCATAAAAGAAAGATAATTTGATGCTGTATGGAGGAAGCTTCCATAGTCTAATGATTGGTATTAGTGGAGAACAACATGGGGGTAGATTCAGGTAGCTGCGCTTTATGTTACGGCGACGCAGCGTATTGTATTTACGCTACGCCGACGTAACTTACAGGAGCAAGTGCAGTATTCACAAAGCACTTGCTCTGTAAGTTGCGGCGGCGTAGCGTAAATGGGGCCGGCGTAAGCCCGCGTACATATCCCAGTGTGCATTGCTCTCAAGTACGCCGCAACGACGTATTGGTTTCGACGTGAGCGTAAATTACGTCCAGCCCTATTCGCGAATGACTTACGCAAACGATGCAAAAAATTCAAATTTTGAAACGGGAACGATGTCCATACTTAACATTGGCTGCGCCTCCTAATAGCAGGAGCAACGTTACGCCGAAAACGACTTACACAAACAACATAAAAAACTACCGCCGGACGCACGTTTGTGAATCGGCGTAACTAGGTAATTTGCATAATCTACGTTGAAAACGACGGAAGCGCCACCTAGCGGCCAGCGTGAGAATGCACCCTAAGATACGACGGCGTAAGAGACTTATGCCAGTCGTATCTTAGGCCAATGTCGGCGTATCTTGCTTTCTGAATACAGAAAGAAGATACGCCGGCGCAGAATTGAATTTACGCCGGCGTATCTATAGTTACGCCGGCGTAAATTCTCTCTGAATCTACCCCAGTGTGTGTAAAATGTAAAAAGTCCTTATTATGCTTTGTTTATTATATGCTAAGCCATTTCAGTCTGAGAGGTGCAAGATATATTTATTTGTTGTGTATGTGTTTTCCTATTTTTGATAATTTGTGGAACAATCTGACATATTTGTATGTATGTATATATAATACAGGGGTCAAGTCCTGGGGAAAAAAGTGTAGGAACTCCCACCCAAGATCCACTCCCCCACCAAAAAAAATAAAAAATTATACGCTCATATGCATATATATTTCACTTCCCTTTACATTACACAGCACCCTGCATCACTGGACCCCCCTACATTACACAGCACCCCGCATCAAGGGACCCCTTTACATTACACAGCACCCTGCATCACTGGACCCCCCTACATTACACAACACCCTGCATCACTGGACCCCCTTACATTACACAACACCCTGCATCACTGGACCCCCTTACATTACTCAGCACCTTTACATTACACGGCACCCTGCACCCTTTTACATTACACTGCACCTATGGACCCCTTTAAATTACACAGCACCCTGCATCACTGGACCCCTTTACATTACACAGCACCATGCATCACTGGACCCCTTTACATTACACAGCACCATGCATCACTGGACCCCCCTACATTACACAGCACCCTGCATCACTGGACCCCCTTATATTACAGAGAGAGAGAGAAAGGGGGTCAGAGAGAGGGGGGGGTCAGAGAGAAAGGGGGTGTCAGAGAGAGAGATAGGGGGATCAGAGAGAGGGAGCAGGGTTTGGTCGGTGAACATGCTTTCTCACTTGGAATGGTTCCCAGGGGCTGGCTCAGCGTGGATGCTTGTTTTTAATCTTCCCGCCCACCTCCCCTTCTTCACAGACGGGCACACAGGAGGAGGGATGGGACTCGGGAGTGTGAAGCACTGAAGCGTAAGGCGGGGTAATTGAAAGTGGGAAGGAAGTGGGCGTGCTCCATTGAAATGAGCCGTGACCCCATGCAAATGAAGGGACGGCCGGACTGCACATGCGCACATGATTCTGCACCTCACTGCGCATGCTCAGAACTCGGCCCGGCGCAATCAGTAAGATAGGAACTAGGCCCGGCGTACTTAGTGAGATACGCCCTGAGCATAAATAGGCCCAGACAAACGCCCTTCCATTGCAAAAGTACATACATTTGTTTCCCTTCCTGATCAAGGTGCTTTTGTTCTGTTGTCTGTGGCTGTGTGTTGGTTTGTGTAGGAGTGTTCTAGGAAAGATTTATTGGAGAGTGTTATAGGAGATGGTCTTAGCTGTTTGTTTTTTCTGAGTGTTTTTGGTATCTGTATTAGCTGTCTGTTTGTGCTGTTTGATTTTGTTGTTTGGTTTTTGCTGTCTGTTTTTGTGTCTGTGTGTGCTGTTTGTTTTTGTGTCTGTTTGGTGCTGACTGTTTGGTAGTGATATGTCACCAAAGAAGAGGAAGTTTAACGTCTCTGTCCGGGAGAAGCAGCTCCTTGCCAGGACCATTACCCAACATGGGCGATTTTTGCATGGCCCTGAGAGCCGGGACATCACCTCGGCCAGGAAGAAGCAGATCCTCCAGGACATTACTGATGAGATCAATACCTTGGGGGGGGAGAGGAGGACCGTCAGTGGGATCTCCAAAAAGATCAATGACCTCCGCCGTGTGGTCTGGGGGAAGCTGGCCAAGCTTACAGCCCATTCCAGGGTCACTGGAGGGGGACCACCTTGCACCATCAGGCTGACTGAGGAGGAGCGTGCAGTGGCCCGGTGCTTCAACAGGCAGCAAGTGGAGGGCCTGCCTGGCTTTGACTCCGATAAGGCCGTGAGGACAGGTAAGTTTTTTTTTTTTTTTTTTTCTATCTGGCGAGTAGCATGTGTGGGGGGGGAGGGAATATGTGACAAGTGTGTGGATCCTCCAACCTGTGTATGTTTTGTGTCATCCATAGATGGCCAGGAGGGTGCGGGGCCATCTCGCCAGTCTACACCAAGCCCCGGACATCAGGCTGCTGAAGATCCCCAGCCAAGCCCGGAGTCCTCAGGGGAGGGGAGTGGCCACAACTCACCTCATGAGGAGGATGAGGGGGAGGAGTTTGAGGAGGAGGAAACCATTGGAAGTGAGATACTTCGCCTTTTGGATGAGGCTCCCCCTGTGACTGGCAGCAGTCAGGCCTCCATCAGGGGTAGCCCCTCCCACTCCTCCCCCAACAGGGCTCCCCCCCAGGGGGCTCTCCTCCTCCCAGGCCACAAGCCTCATCTGGAGGCAGGAAGGCCACCCAGAAGACCAGGGGGGTGTCAGACTTTCTGCCGGCGAATCTTAGGAGGGATCAGGCCCTTCAGACCCGCCATCTGGGTCAGGTCACCCAGACTTTGGCCCAGATGGAGGAGAGCCTGGCCTCCATTAAGGAGTCAGTGAATGATGTGAGCTGCAACACCCTGGCAGTCATAAACTTTTTTAATGACCTACAGACTGCCACAGCAGGCGTGGGTCAGGAGGTGCATGCCCTGACCCAGGCTGTCCAGGCCAACACGGCAGCCCTCAATGTTGGCCTCACCAGGATAGCCGTGGCCTTGGAGGGCAGGCCAGCAGGTGGGCAGACACCAGGGGAGGCTCCTCCTTCCCCTGATTCCCCCCCATGAGTCTCCCCTGAGGGGCCGGGGCCGTGGCTGGCCCAGGCGTGGGTCACGCCAACGTTAATTTTTTGGGTATTTATGTTTTTAGTGCTTTTTTTGTTTTTACTGTGTTTATGATTTGTTTTATGTTTGTGAATGATGTATGAATGTGGGGGTGACATTCCTGCTGAAAAAGGAGTGTCACCCTCATTTGTGGTGGAGTAGGGTTCCCCAGGACCAGGGAAGAGTGATCCCAGGTCCATGTGAATGGTGTATGAATGTACAGTGACATAATTGGAGCCTTGGCGGGGCGTTGCTGCTCCCTAGTACCGTGCGGTGTACTTTGGTCTAATCCAATTCGATGAGGATGTGGGGTGTGTGTGCTAGGGACCACAGTGGTGTGCATTCGTGCATTCTCATTGTGCCATGATTAATGTGTGGGTTTACTGTGCAAAGATGCCTTCTGCAAGGCGTCTCCTGACTGCTCTTCCCTCAGCAGACCGTGTACCCTCGGTCAGGGGGGGAATGTCTGGTTCGGGGGTCAGGTCATCACGTAGCTCAATCTCCAGGCCCCTTCTCACGGCAAAGTTGTGCAGCATGCAACATGCACCGATGATCTGGCACACAAAGTTTGGGGAATACAACAGGGTACCCCCAGACTTATCCAGTAGTGTTGCTCACGAATATTCGCATTGCGAATATTCGACTCGAATATAGCATATTCGAGAAATCGCGCTATATTTCGAATTTCGCGGTGAATATTCGCAATTCCGAATATTCGCATTTTTTCAATTTGATTTTTAAAACAGATCACATCCTATCGACGTCTAAAAGCATTGCTGGTATGATTAGAGACCCTGGGCCGAGTAGCTAAGCTGAGGCGATCCTTTTATGTTGCCAAATTGAAAAAAAAAAAATTGCGATTTTTCGCTATTGCGAATGCGAAAATGATTGCGAATTTTCGATAACTGTGGTAGGAGAACTCTGATTGTCTGAGGGGGGGGCTTTGTGTATGTTTCTGTTATGAATATTTGTATGTTTGATATTATTATTTTTTGTAAGAAGGAAAAAATTGCGCATACCTTAAAAAAAGGGGAGAATACAGCAGCAACTCAAAAATGTTATACAACATAATTTAATACAAGACAGAAAATGGAGTCGCTCTACAAGAATAAAAAATATGTCTAGTGACAAGACATGTGGGCAAATTATAAAATAAGCAAGCGCAAATAACTTGTGAAATACACAGTGAAACACATATATAAAGAAATATAGTCCCAATAATAGAAAAATAATCTTTCATAAAAATGTCTTTGATATGTGAAGTGAAAAAAAGTCCAAAGCATGCAGCATGAACGTGTTCAATCTTCAAGGTGTTTGATTGACAAACGGCTGTGACAGATGGATAGAGTAAAGAATCACCACCAATGCAAAACACTTTTTATTTTCTATTGTAAAATATCAAGAATATTCTGAGCCAATCAGAGTGCTCCTTCTGCATTTGCCGAATATTCGCAATTATTTTGTATTGTAAAATATCAAGAATATTCTGAGCCAATCAGAGTGCTCCTTCCGCATTTGCCGAATATTCGCAATTATTTTGTATTGTAAAATATCAAGAATATTCTGAGCCAATCAGAGTGCTCCTTCCGCATTTGCCGAATATTCGCAATTATTTTGTATTGTAAAATATCAAGAATATTCTGAGCCAATCAGAGTGCTCCTTCCGCATTTGCCGAATATTCGCAATTATTTTGTATTGTAAAATATCACGAATATTCTGAGCCAATCAGAGTGCTCCTACAGCATTTGTCGAAATTGCGCAGTAAATATCGCATTCGCATGTTGCGATATTTCGATAAAATATCACGAATATTCTGAGCCAATCAGAGCGCTCCTCCAGCATTTCTCGAAATTGCGCAATAAATATCGCATTCGCATGTTGCGATATTTCGATAAAATATCACGAATATTCTGAGCCAATCAGAGTGCTCCTACCGCAGTTATCAAAAAATCGCAATTATTTTCGCATTCGCAATAGCGAAAAATCGCAATCATTTAATTTCGATAAAATATCACGAATATTCGAATTTAGCGAATATATCTCGAATATTCGAATATATATTCGAGATATATCGCGAAATCGAATATGGCATATTCTGCTCAACACTATTATCCAGGCATCGGAAACGGGACTTCAGGAGGCCAAAGGTGCGTTCCACCACTCCACGGGTACGTGTGTTTGCTTCATTGTATCTTTCCTCTCCTGGGGTTTGGGGGTTCCGGTATGGAGTCATGAGATGGGGTCCAAGTGCATATGCAGAGTCACCTGGGAAAAGACAGGAGGATGTTAGTCATGCATGTGCCCCTCTTGATGTCTGCATCATGGGGGGGGACAGTCATGCCTGACACCCATGTCACTCACCAACCAGCCAGCTGTCCCCATACACGTTCTGTTCAAATTCTCTTGGGATGTTGCTTTGACGGTATATGTAGCTGTCATGGCTGGATCCTGGGTGTTTGGCACAGACGTGCCATATGAGGTATTGGGCATCGGCTATCACCTGTACGTTGATGGAATGCCAATGCTTCCGATTGCGGTATATGTGCTCTGTCTCACGGGGGGGCTGTAGTGCCACATGTGTGCAATCAATGGCCCCCACGGTGCGTGGGAATCTGGCAATTCTGTAGAAATCACACATTGTCTTCAGCCGCAGGTCCTCCTGGGTGGGTTTGATGATTTGGTTGGCCATGCGTCTGAGGATTGCAGGGACAACCTGGTGCACACATCTGCTAATGGAGGATTGTGACATCCCAGCCACCACTCCACTTGTATGCTGAAAAGAGCCAGTGGCAAGGAAATGCAGTGGTGCCATTACCTTGACCAGTGGCTCCACTGCATGTGAGCGGCGTGTTGGGCTGGTGATGTCATCTTTTAGGGTTGTGGTTAATTCCACAATGGCTTCAGGGCTGAATCTGAAGGTGCGATACACCTCAGAATCAGCCATGCCAAAGACATCTATGCGTGTGCGGTATATCCTCTCCTGTGCCCTCCTTCTCCTCCTCTGTTCCCTCCTCCTTCTGCGTGCCTCTAAAGTCACTAGTATAGCTATGAGCATGGATGCCCCTGGCATGTTGGCATACAGATTGTTGTCCTGCAAGTGTGTGTGTTCAACTCGTCCCTAACGGTGTTGCTTTAGCTGACCTGCACACGTCTGGTGCAAAGTTAAGCCTGCTTTTATAAGGTGTAACTTTACGCCGGGAAAACAGCTGATGCGCACAGGGCGCAGCCTGCGCTGCACAAGCGTACTTTTGTGGATCGCCGTATCTCCCTCATTTGCATATTTCACTAGCAAAACAATGGTGCGTCTAGCGTATTTTGCGCCCCAAGATGCGCCGGTGTAATCGTTTTACGTCGGACAGAAAAAGCTGGTTTTTAGGCATATCTCGTTTTGAGGATACGGTGCATAGATATGCACAGCGCATATTGTCAATTACGCCGCGCATCTCTAGATACGCCGGCGTAAGTGCTTTATGAATCTGGCCCATAAAGTCCATATCAAGATACTCATTATGAAGTACAAGTCAGTGAGGACTGTAACCATCGATCACATACTTTATTATATTTGCATCCCCTATTAGTCTAAATTACCTTCTTATAAGGCAAGGGGATGTGTATCCAGGCAATCCAGGCCTCAAGCATAGGGGTTGTGGCCTGTATCCATGCTCAAAATACTAGTTTCTTTGCAATTAACAAGGTTAATGCCTCGTACACACAATCAGTTTTCATGACAGGAAAATTTCGATGTGAGGTTTTTGTCAGAAAAAACATCCGTGTGTCTGCTCCATCACACTTTTTCTGTCAGTTTTCCTGCCAAGAAAATATTGAGAGCAAGATCCCAATTTTCCTGACAGGAAAAATTCCTATCGCGAATCGCGTTCGTCTGTATGCAATTACGACGCAAAAACAAAAAAAAGTGCATGCTCAGAATCAAGCAGAAGAGCTATTGAACTTCATTGATCTCGGCTCGTACGTATTGCACGTCACCACGTTCTTGACCTTCGGAATTTCAGCCAAGATTAGTGTGACCGTGTCTATGCAAGACAAATTTCAGCCGGTTTTCCTGCTGAAAAAAAAAACTGTGGTTTTCCTGTCAGAAATTGCGATCATGTGTACGAGGCATAAAAGTGTGTTTATCCATATCTGAGTCTGAGAATAATCCCAACAAACATTGCCTAGGGTACATCTGGTCATGAAGGAATTGTACCACTTGCTCCCAAAATTTTCTAACATGAGGATGATGCCAGATTAGATGCCCAAACATTTAGAACACATGGGGGTTCCGAGATGGACATAATTTAGATATTCGTTCTGGTGTGCGATATGTCCTATGAAGAATATATATATATATATATATATATATATATATATATATATATATATATATATATATATATATATATATATATATAATTAGTTTTTTTGCTTTTTTTGGAAATTCTGGAAAATTTCAAATTCAGAATTCGGAAATCCGGAAATCCGGAAATTTCCGAAAAAGCAAAAAACGAATAAAAACGAGAAAAAAAAGAATTTTTCGAATTTTCCGAATTTCCGAAAGAAACAAATGAAAAGAAAACAACAAATTTTCTGAAATTTCCCATTTTCGATTTTCGGACTGCCGAATTTTCGAATCTTCGAATTTTGTTATTTTGAATTTTGTTATTTTAAATTTTCGTTTATTTTAATTTTCGCATTTTTCATGTATAAGATTTTAGTGTATATACCATTCTGCCTGTAAACCAGAGATTGTTCATAGCAACCAAAAAGTGTCCCTTTATGTCAAAAGTGGTTTTAGGCCAGCTAGAAAACAGCGATAATAAATTAGAATCACTAAGTAATAGCGATTTGTGGGGAAATTCGTCATCAAAACACTAAAAGTAATGACAGCGACAATTCTGCAACTGAGCAAATTTCAGTGTTTTTGATTTGATTACATTATTGAATCATTTTTATTATTATTATTATTATATTATTATTTGTTATAGTTATTTATGGTTATTTATTATATTATAATTTATGATTTTGTGTTTCAAACTTTATCATACCCGGGATGTCTACTAGACTCTTGTTTGGACAGATTTAACCTCCCTGGCAGTATGATTATTTCAGATTTTAGGTACCCGGGATGTCTACTAGACTCTTGTTTGGACAGATTTAAGTGAGTTATAACTAAGAATTGCAGGCCTACAATATAAAACGCCAAATTTCCATGCAAAATAATGGTACCGCTTTCAGCACCTAAAATCTGAAATAATCATACCGCCAGGAAGGTTAACATGATCTTATTGCTGAAATGCTTATTTATCTTTTAAAACAAGTTACATTCTCATTTTACAAGATTTACCGCATTTATCGGTGTATACCGCGCACTTTTTTCCCCTTAAATTAAGGGGAAAATCGTGGGTGCGTGATATACGCCGATACCCGCTTCCTGCACTAAGTTTGAACGCCTCCGCCGACATATACCGAGCGCAGTACACTCGGGTACATTTGGCCAGGCTCGGCTTCGCTCGTGGCCGAGCGTGCCCGAGTGTACTGTGCTCGGTATATGTCGGCGGAGGCATTCAAACTGAGCGTGGGAAGCGGGGATTCGACTCGGAGACAGCGCGGGAGAAGCCGGGAGGACACCACCGAGGCCGCAGATGGACGCTGGACCGGACAAGGCCGCCGATGGACGCCGGGCAAGACACCAAAACTGTAAGTAATAAAAAAAAAATTACAGGAATTTCGGGTCTACATTAGAGGTGCGCGCTATACGCCGGAGCGCTCAATACCCCGATAAATACAGTATACGGGCCAAGGGTATATGTAAACTGAAATTAATGACACTCCCATATATTTATTTATAATATTTAGCGGGACAATTGAAACATTTAAGGACATGGGTGACACCAGATCAAAGAAATAAGGTGGAAAGACATCTATTGGAGATATTGCAGGTTGAAGACCTAATGATTGGATTGGAAGCCAAAACGACTTGTTTACCTAGTGAAGATACTCATTGGTACATTAGCTAGAGCAGTTTGTAGAGAGGTAAAAAAAAACTAACAAGCTTTGATTATACCCCACTAGAGATCTCTATGTGGAATAACCTATTTTGAACACTTGAGGGTGTCTTCCAATAGTGAATTTTGGAGAAATAAAGGAATAGTCACACTAAAAAAGATATTTGATCATAGAACTCTGCAGACATTTGAATACTTGAGTCAACAATATAATATACCCCATACGTTTTTTTTTAAACCTTCAAGCTAAGACATATGTTTCAGGTCCAGTTTGGACGTCAATATCCCAAAGTATCCAAGTATCCATTAATAGGTATATCACGATCACAGGGACCAAAAAGTTTAATATCTGTTCCATGGGCCAGATTCACAAAGCACTTACGCCGACGTATCTAGAGATGCGTGGCGTAATTGAAAAATGCGCCGCGCGTATTTTTGAGCCTGATCCTCCAAACGAAATACGCCTGAAAACCATTTTTTCCCGTTCTTCCTAAAACAATTACACCGGCGCTTCTTCAAGTGCAAAATACGCTAGACACACCATTGCTTTGCTAGGCAAAGATGCAAATGAGGGAGATAAGGCGATCCACAAAATTAAGTGTGTGCGGCGTAGGTTACGCCCTGTGCGCATCTGTTAGTTTCCAGGAGCAATTTTACACTTTATAAAAGGTGCCTTAACTTTGCTCCAGCCCTGTAAAGGTCTGCTAAAGCAAAACCATTAAGGAAGAGCTGAGCACACAAATTTGCCGGACTACAATCTGTCTGCCAACATGCCAGGGGCATCCATGCTCATAACTATACTAGTGACTTTAGAGGCGCAAAGAAGGGGGAGGGAACGGAGGAGGAGGAGGAGGGCACAGAAGAGGATATACCGCAGACGCCTAGATGTGTTTGGCATGTGTGATTCTGAGGTGTATCGCAACTTCAGATTCAACCGTGAAGCCATCATGGAAATAACCACAATCCTGCAGGATGACCTCACCAGCCCAACACAACGCTCACATGCAGTGCAGCCACTGATCAAGGTACTGGCAACACTGCATTTCCTGGCCACTGGCTCTTTTCAGCGCACAAGTGGAGGTGTGGCTGGGATGTCACAATCCTCCATTAGCAGATGTGTGCACCAGGTTGTCCCTGCAATCCTGAGACGCATGGCCAACCAAATCATCAAACCCACCCAGGAGGTCCAGCGAATGAACACGACAGATTTTTACAAAATTGCCAGATTCCCACGCACCATCGGGGCCATTGATTGCACACATGTGGCACTACAGCCCCCCCATGAGACAGAGCACATGTACCGCAATAGGAAGCATTGGCATTCAATCAATGTCCAGGTGATAGTGGATGCCCACTGCCTCATATGGCACGTCCGTGCCAAACACCCAGGATCCAGCCATGACAGCTTCATATACCGTCAGAGCAACATCTCCAGAGAATTTGAACAGAACGTGTATGGGGACAGCTGGCTGGTTGGCGAGTTACATGGGTGGCAGGTATGACTGTCCCCCCCATGATGCAGACATCACGAGGGGCACATGCATGACTAACATCCTCCTGACTTTTTCCTTCCAGGTGACTCTGCATATGCACTGGGACCCCATCTCATGACCCCATTCCAGAACCCCCAAACCCCAGGAGAGGAAAGATACAATGCTGCACACATACTTACCCGTGGAGTGGTGGAACGCACATTTGGCCTCCTGAAGTCCTGTTTCCAATGCCTGGATAAGTCTGGGGGTACCCTGTTGTATTCCCTAGACTTCGTGTGCCAGATCATCGGTGCATGTTGCATGCTGCACAACTTCGCAGTGAGAAGGGGCCTGGAGATTGACATACGCGATGACCTGACCCCCCAACCAGACAATCCCCCCTAACCCAGGGTACCCCCGCTTCTGAGGGAAGAGCAGCCAGGAGACGCCTCGCAGAAGGCATCTTTGCACATTAAACACACACATTAATCATGGCACAATGAGAATGCATGCATGCACACCCACTGTGGTCCCTAGCACAGACACATCACATGCACATCGAATTGGATTAGACCCAAGAAAACCACATGGTATTAGGGAGCAGCAACGCCACGCCATGGCTCCAATTATGTCACTGTGCATTCATACACCATTCACATGGACCTGGGATCACTTCTCCTGGTCCTGGGGATCCCTACTCCACCAAAACTGAGGGTGACACCCTTTTTTACCAGGAATGTCACCCCCACATTCACACATCATTCACACACATAAAACAAATCATAATCACAGTATAAAATAAAAAATAAAAAATAAAAATCCAAAAGAACATCCCTACATATCAACGGTGGCGTGAGCTACGCCTGGGCCAGCCACGGCAACGGGCCCTCAGGGGAGACTCATGGGGGGGGGAAGCAGGGGAAGCAGGGGGAGGAGGAGCCTCATGGGGGGGAAGCACGGGAAGGAGGAGCCTCCCCGGGTGGCTGCCCACCTGATGGCCTGCCCTCCAAGGCCACGGCAATCCTGGTCAGGCCCAGAGTGAGGGCTGCCGTATTGGCCTGGAGAGCCTGGGTGTTGTCCTGGACAGCCTGGGTCAGGGCAGTCACCTCAAGGGCCACGCCTGTTGTGGCGGCCTGCAGCTCACTGAAACAGTTGATGAATGCAACAGTATTTGTGCCCACGTCACTGACTGACTCCTTGATGGCGGCCAGGCTCTCCTCCATCTGGGCCAAAGTCCGGCTGACCTGACCCAGATGTTGTGTCTGCCGGGCCTGGTCCCTCTGCAGATTTGCAGGCAGGAGCTCGGCAGGCCCCCTGGTCTTCTGGGTGGCCTTCCGGCCTGCAGTTGAGGCTTGTGGCCTGGGAGGAGGGGAGCCCCCTGGGGGGGGCCTGTTAGGGGAGGAGTGGGAGGGACTACCCCTGATGGTAGCCTGACTGCCTCCAGCTGAGGCTTGTGGCCTGGGAGCAGGTGATCCCCCTGGGGGGGCAGCCCTGTTGGGGGAGGAGTGGGAGGGACTACCCCTGAAGGTGGCCTGCTGTCAGCCACAAGGGAATCCTCATCCCAACACTCCATAACTTCTCGGGCAATCTCTATCTGGTCATCCACATCCTCTCCCCCCTCATCCTCCTCCCCCTGAACCTCCTCATGAGGGGAGTTGTGGCCACTTCCCTGCCCTGGGGACTCCGGCCTTTCTGGTGGCTCCTCAGCAGCCTGTTGTCCTGGGGGTGGTGCAGTCTGGCCTGATGGCCCAGCAACCTCCTGGCCTGATGGCCCAGCAATCTCCTGGCCATCTGTGGAGGACACAAAACATACACAGGTTGGAGGATCCACACACTTGGCACATATTCCCTTCCCCCACCCACACATGCTACTCACCAGATTACCTTACCTGTCCTCACAGGATCATCAGAGTCAAAGCCAGGCAGGCCCACCACTTGCTGGCTGTGGAAGCACCGGGCCACCGCACGTTCCTCCTCAGTCCACCTTACGGTGCAAGGTGGACCTCCTCCAGTGCCCCTGGCATGGGCTGTTTGCTTGGCCAGCTTCTCCCGGACCAGGCTCCTAAGATCGTTGATCTTCTTCTAAATCCCACTGGGGGTCCTTGTCTCCCCCCCCTCCGCATTGATCGGATCAGTAATCTGTTGTATGATCGCCCTCTTCCTGGTCGGGGTGACATCCCGGCTGTCAGGGCCATGCAAAAATCGCCCATATTGGGTGATAGCCCTGGCCAGTATGTGCTTCTCACGCACAGAGAAGTTGAGTTTCCTTTTTTTAGGTGCCATCTCACAACACAGCACTCAGCAACAAACAGACACTAAATTCAAACAGAACAAACAAACACAGAAACACACAGAACAAACAGACAAAAAGACACAGAACAAACCAACAAAAAGACACAGAACAGACACAAAAAGACACAGAACAAACACACAACAAATTTCAGACAGCAAAAACCAAACACCAAAAAAGAAAAAACACAAGCAGACAGCTAATACAAATTCAGACAAAAAACACAGAAGAAACAGACACAAAAAACACTCAGAAAATACACACACCTACTACAACCTCCTACTACAATAAATCTTTAATATAACACTACACTCACCAACAAACAGCCACAGACAACAGAGCAAAAGACACTTGCTTTAGAAAGGGAAACACAGGGATGTACTTTTGCAATGGAAGTGCATTTGTCTGGGGCTATTTAAGCACAGGGCGATTCTCAAAGTATGCTTGGCCTTTTTCCTATATCACTGATTGCGCCGAGCCGAGTTCTGCACATGCCAAGTGAGGTGCAGATTCGTGCGCGCATGCGCAGTACGGCCGGCCCTTCATTTGCATGGGGTCACGGCTCATTTCAATGGAGCACGCCCACTTCCTTCCCACTTGCAATAACCCCGCCTTACGCCTTGGTATTTACATCGCTCTGGCGCAAATTTGGGCGCAAATGCGCTGTGGATACGGCACTTACGTCACAAAATTCAGCCGCCTTAACTTAACTGACATACGTTAGGACAAACTAAATTTGCGCCGTTCTACGTGAATCCGGCCCCATATTCCCAGTTGTTGAGGGCTAAGTTAAGTGGAATGCCACTTAAAATAAGAAAAAGATGGCGAGATGTGCTTCCTGATGTGACAGAGGAGAAATGGCAAAGAATCTACTCCTCACATGTGAGAGTGTCTCCCATTAATAATAAACAA
Organism: Rana temporaria; assembly: GCF_905171775.1. Taxonomy (NCBI): domain Eukaryota; kingdom Metazoa; phylum Chordata; class Amphibia; order Anura; family Ranidae; genus Rana; species Rana temporaria. The sequence goes on from NC_053494.1 coordinate 71,400,508, forward strand.
ATCTAACTGTATATTATTCATCAAACATATCTTACTCCTCAAAAACTTATAAAATTGGAAGAAAGACCTCATCCGATTGTAAACGATGCCATCGTCCAGAGGCATATTTTGTATATTTGATTTGGTCATGTTCAGAAATAGTCAATTATTGGCAGCAAGTAGTAGATACATTAACTAGTATTATTAGCAGGAAAGTATGATATACAATGGGAGTATGTGTCTTAGGATTACTAGAGTGGGAAGAATAGTCGGAATACAATACGATTATGCTGCAAGAAATATTATTTATGGCACGTAAACAAAAAGCATTAAGATGGATGCAACCATTGACTCCAACTATAAATCAATGGATTACAGCAATTAACCAAATAATACCATATGAGAAGATTATGTATGAACATAAAGGGGTACCTAATAAGTATTATAAAATATAGGACATGTGGTGTAGCTCCTCAATGACTTTGGATTGAAAAGAAATATAAATCTAACTGAATTATTTGAAAAAAAAAAATTAATTAATGTAAAATAAATATATGATACATTGAAGGAATGTGACTTTGGCCTGAGGACAAAATAAGTAAATAAAGTGGGAATTGTACTAAGGCTATATTGAATGGTGTAGGTAGGAGGAATTGACATGGAATTATTGTATTGGAACTTTTGTATATATCTTTGATGTGAACTTATGCAATAAAAGGTTTGAAAAAAAAAAAGGACGGGCCCAAAACTGCAAGATAGAGGATCATATCATCATCATAGAGTCTTATTATTTCTACAAGTAAACCAGAACTTCGCCCTTGAACTCCAGGGTGGGATCTGAGAGTCATAGCTAGCAGTTCAGCTACTAAAGCATATAAAAGGAGCAAAATAGGGCACCCCTACCATGTCCCCCGAAAAAGTGGAAATGCAGTCTAACCATTTTCTATCACCCTAGCCTGGGGTTCTGTATACAATATAGTGAGCCACTTTATAAAGTTAGGTCCAAAGCCAAAGCAACACAAGCATTGCCAGATATACAACCATTCGACTGATTGGCCGCATCAAATGTAACACCCTGGAACCCATTTGCATATGGGGGCCTGAAGATTCATAAATAGATGTCTGGTATTGAAGGTGGTATTTTTAGCCAGCATAAAGCCTGTTTGGTCAGGGTGAATAAGAGACTACATGTTCTTATTCAACCAGAGGGCCTGTACCGGAAGGCTTGTAGTAAAAAAATTGGCCTAAAAAAACACTATAGCACTATAAGTGCCTAATGGATTCAGGAAGGTATCAGCCTCAAACACAGCCTTGGAAAGAGCTAGTAACTTGAGTACCAGAGTGTCAGAAAACAAATTATAAAATTCCATAGGCAGGCTATCCGAGCCTGGAGCTTTCGCAGTAGCAAAATGTGCCATTGCAGATAAAATGGCATTTTCTAGTGCCTCCGAGATCTCCACCTGTGTTTCTGTCAGCTTTGGGAAAGGAAAAAGTATTCAAAAAGGCACACAAAGCTTGATGAGAATAATCAACCCTGGAAGTATAAACTGGACCTGGAAGAAAGTGGCAAATTCTTTTGTAATAGTTTCTGGATCCGTGATGGAGCCAAGCCTGGGTGAATTTAACGTGATAACAACTGGGGGTCTAGAATCTAAGCCAAGTAAGCCAACAGTTTACCTCTGTGTTCTCAATGCACAAATATACAATGGGGTAGATTCAGCAAGCAATTACGCCTGCGTATCCATAGATACGCAGCATAATTGCTAAGTAGCGCCGGCGTATCAACTTTCTGTATTCAGAAAGCTCGATACGCCGACTGTAGCCTAAGATACCACTGGCATAAGGCTCTTATGCCGTCGTATCTTACGGTGCATTCTGACGCTGGCCGCTAGGTGGCGCACCCATAGTTGTCAGCGTAGAGTATGCAAATTGCATACCAACGCCGATTCACAAACGTACGCACGGCCGGCGCTCGTTTTTTACGTCGTTTGCGTACGGCGTTTTTGCCGTAAGGCTGCTCCTGCTATTAGGAGGCGCAGCCAATGGTAAGTATGGACGTTGTTCCCGCGTCGCGATTTTCAAAATTTGCGTCGTTTGCGTAACTCGTTCGTGAATGGCGCTGGACGCCATTTACGTTCACGTCGAAGCCAATGACGTCCATTGCGGTCATTTACCGCAATGCACGTCTGGAAATTTTCCTGACGGAGCATGCGCAGTACGTTCGGCGCAGGAACGCGCCTAATTTAAAAACTCCACGCCCCCTACGGGATCATTTAAATTACGTGCGCTTACAACCAGTGGAGTGGCGATACCAGAATTAGAACTAAAGAAAAACTTCACTTCATTGGTCAATTTATTAATATTGGGTAATATGTTTAGTCAAGATTTAATCTCCAGTTTGGGCAAGGAGGGATGGTAAAAGGTGTTAAAGTCATCCAGTAAGGAGCATGATCCGATAACACACGGGCACATAAACTGGCTTCCAGCAGTCTAGGGGTAAGCTGTTGGGAGAGTAAAATAAGATCAATACGAGACATAGTAGAGTAAGGGGTTTAAAAACAGGAGACAGCCTTATGGGTAGGGTACAGATGTCTCCAGGTGTCAATCAGAGCGAAATCTGCCAATAAGCGACTAAATCTTGCCTCACACTTTTACTGATCTGTGAACTTGTTTCACGTCAGTAACTCACAAAGCATTGAAGCCAATAGGTTAACAGAATAGTCAAACTAGTACAATTTTCAGAAGGAGGCAGTGGCAGCCTCCACGTTTCTCTCAGGAAACCCAGAGAGCGTTTTAAATCGTTTGACACACAGGTGCTGTAGTGTATCCTCAAATTTGGCTTACTAATGCACCCTCCTTTCATTTCAAACTCAGTGCAACTTGGTTGACTTTCAACTAAATCAGGACTTACAGTCAGCAATTTTAATCTGCATACTTCTTCTGGGTCCATGATTAAAAAAAAGGTTTAAAAATAAGTAGTTAATCCAAATTAAAATAAGAACCACACTTGTACAAGTATATTGACCTGCTTAATCACAAAAATACAAACCAATTCAAACCTAATCAATAGACTTTCTCTAAAAAAAAATGCAGTCCAAGGTTACATGCTGCATTTGTCTATAACCTTTCACTTTGGTAGATCAGTTGTCATTCTAATATGTTAAACTCACAGATATACAGCAAGGAAAGTTTTCCTTATGTTTTAGATTAGTGTTGACCGCACTGGATAGCATTTGATCTAGAACAGGTTGCTAGTTGCTACCTGGTAAATTGCAATACCAAGAATTTTGGATATAATTAGCATTTTCCAGTTATGGTTAGGCAGTTGAATTCAAAAACCTCTTGTGCTTCCTAAAACAGAGGATGTTGGTTTACAGTGCTGCAAAGTATTGTTAACCAATTGATTTATAGTTTTGTTCTATTGCTATGGAATCTTTTTACATCAATATAAATACTGTATATTGATTAGGGATGAACAAATCAGGTACAATTCTAAATTCTACATTTCCGTGAATGAATATGCATAATATTTGACCTCCTAAACATTAAAGCAGACAAATCCATTTTTATATGGAGAGACCAGCTAGAGTTATCAATGTGAGGATGACCTCAGTTGATTTTGAGCTTATTAAACCACCAGGGGACATGTGGCAAAACAGAGTTAGGCACAAACACACTTTTGACAGTGCAATTTTTGTAACTGCAAACATGATAAATTTAACAGCATGAAAAACACACTTAGAGTGTTTAGAAATGTACACATTCAGCAGTAGTTTTATTGCCAAACAATTAAGTTAATGTTATAAAACTCACGTAAGTTGTTGGCAGATGGTCGGGATTGCATGGTTTCATAATGCTGCATGTGAACTACAAGGTTTGCATCTCTCTCCATGTGGTCTGCAGAGCAATGGCCCTGTTGTCTCATCACATCAGCAAGAGCCCTAGGAATAAGAGTAATGTTGTACAATCAAATTAGAACTATTGAGAAATATGAAGCCAAAAGCAATGGATACATTTTACATATACATTATACATGAAGCCCAAAGTCAATGGTAGGTTAGGAAGAACACTGCTAAAGTGTGACTGAAACCTTTTTTTATTTACTTTAAATAGAGAGTGGAAGTGGTTTACCCATCAGTTTTAATTGATCTCTGTAACCTCACTGGAGAGACTCACCCATTCTATCTGTCCTAATAACCACTGCAACAGGACAGAAAGTGGTGGGGGAAAAAAACAACGTTTGCAGTTGTAATGAGAACAAAGTTTGAGGGAATTCTTCCAATATGTACAATTGATCTGATGACACCTGTTTTAGTTGCATAGGCATGTGCTGGGTATGCCTTGGCAGCTCTGCCATACGAGTGTAAATGTGTGTGTGTGTGTGTGTGTGTGTGTGTGTGTGTGTACACTGTACAGACCAAATGTTTGGACACGCCTTCTCATTCAAAGAGTTTTCTTTATTTTCATGACTATGAAAAATGTAGATTCACACTGAAGGCATCAAAACTAAATATAAAAATAAATAAAATATATTTCATATTCTAGGTTCTTCAAAGTAGCCACCGTTTGCTTTGACTACTGCTTGGCACACTCTTGGCATTCTCTTGATGAGCTTTAAGAGGTAGTCACCTGGCGCAGCACCCCATCACTCTCCTTCTTGGTCAAATAGCCCTTACATAGCCTGGAGGTGTGTTTGGGGTCATTGTCCTGTTGAAAAATAAATGATGGTCCAACTAAACGCAAACTGGATGGAATAGCATGCCGCTGCAAGATGCTGGCCATGCTGGTTTAGTATGCCTTCATTTTTGAATAAATCCCCAACAGTGTCACCAGCAAAGCACCCCCACACCATCACACCTCCTCCTCCATGCTTCAGGGTGGGAACCAGGCATGTAGAGTCCATCCGTTCACCTTTTCTGCTTCGCACAAAGACACGGGGGTTGGAACCAAAGATCTCACGTTTGGACTCATCAGACCAAAGCACAGATTTCCACTGGTCTAATGTCCATTCCTTGTGTTCTTTAGCCCAAACAAGTCTCTTCTGCTTGTTGCCTTTCTTTAGCAGTGGTTTCCTAGCAGATATTCTACCATGAAGGCCTGATTCACACAGTCTCCTCTTAACCGTTCTAGAGATGTGTCTGCTGCAAAAGGTCTACTTTGAAGAACCTAGAATATGAATATATATTTTCAGTTGTTTCACACTTTTTTGTTATGTATAATTCCACATGTGTTAATTCATAGTTTTAAAGCCTTCAGTGTGAATCTACAATTTTCATAGTCATGAAAATAAAGAAAACTCTTTGATTGAGAAGGTGTGTCCAAACTTTTGGTCTGTACTGTATATATATATATATATATATATATACATACATACATACATATGCACACACACACACACACACACACACATAGTATATAAACACACACGCATGTTTTCTCAAGCTTTGGGATACTATCTTAATGCAATTTTAGTAGCAATTTTCCCTTTACTTTGTAAAGCTTTCCAGTCAATCCTGTTGTGTTGCTAAAGGGAAATCTCTCAAATGGAGCACAGACAAAAGAAGAACTATCAATGTGCTGGTAAGGTTATGGACCCTGTTGTAGATAGTATTGTAACTGTGTATGGTAGCTTTTTATTGTTGAAGCTAGGTAGCGCTTGAACGGGCAGCAGAGTAGCTTAGTAGTTAGTACTTCTTTCTTGCAGGACCAAGGTCCTTGGTTTGAGTTCTGATAAAGACACTATCCTGTTTGGATGTTTGGGATGTGTCTGAGATTCAGTCACAGTTGTGCTCATAAGTTTTCATACCCTGGCAGAATTTATGATTTCTTGGCCATTTTTCAGAGAATATGAATGATAAGACAAAAATATTTATTTCACTTATGGTAAGTGTTCGGTTGAAGCCATTTATTGTCAATCAACTGTGTTTACTCTTTTTAAATCATAATGAAAACAGAAACTACCCAAATGATCCTGATCAAAAGTTTACATACCCTGGTGATTTGCACCTGATAACATGCACACAAGTTGACTGTAAGGTACCTGTGGTAGGTAGTGTCCGAAGTGGAGCTTGTGTGCTGAGGATTCAGGTGAAAACATAGTCAGGCAGGTCAGGACAGCAAAGGATCAGGCAAAGTGGTGCACGATCGAAATCCAGAGAGTGGTCAGGCAGGCATAGGTCATACACGAGCTGGTGTTGAAGTACAAAATCATCAGGCTAGAGAGTAGTCAGGAATTTAGGCAGGAATTCATACATAGGGATCAGAGTCACAAAACTTATCACAACATCCAGGGAGCTTGTCCACACAAACGGGCACTGAGAGATAGGAAGTGCTGCTATTTATGGGCTGCTTTGATTGTAGATTGTCCACATCTGGCAGCAGGTGGGGCTAGTGAGTCGAAGGTAATGCTTCAAACTGAGAGGACATTTCCATATCTCCAGCACTCCTCTGTGGCACAACAGGTAAGACTGCAGCTGTGGGACCAGGAAGATCCCGGTTCAAATACACCCAGGTACACACAAATACACCCAGGCTCCCTCCCCAGTGGACCCCTCCGGGGGCCTAGCAGGGCTTAGTGGGAAAGGAGGCATGGAAGTCTTGAATAAGAGCAAGAGCATGCAGATCTTTGGCTGGAACCCAGGAACAGTCTGATGGGATATCCCAGCCAATGAGCCAGATAGCAAAGCACACGACCCTGTCTTCTAGAATTAAGAATCTTGGAGACTTCAATCTCATTTTGTCCATCAACAAAATCAACAAGAAAAGGAGGAGGTATATGTTGCGTTCTGGAGTAGCGATTGAAAATGTCTTTTTTGAGGAGGGAAACATGGAATATGGGATGTATCCGGAAAGAGGAGGGTAATTTCAACTGATAGGAGACTGGCCCGACTCGAGCAATAGTTTTGTAAGGACCGATGAATCGAGGGCCCAATTTGGTAGAAGGTTGTTTCAGTCTCACATATCTGATTGATAGCCAAACTCTGTCCCCTACCACATATGGAGGTATATGGTGTCTCTGTTTGTTGGAGAAAAGTGCATACTTGCCTGCTGATTTCCGTAGTAATAAGCAAATCTTTTTCCAATGTAGCAGAATATTTTTCACCAGCTGATTTGCTGCTGATACATCAGAAGAAAGCTTAAGTAGGGGAAAAGTCTGAGGGTGATAGCCTAGGGCTGCGTAGAAGGTATGTGGTATGAAGAGCACTGTGCCAACAGGAGTTAATGGAAAATTCAGCCAAAGGCAAATATTCAGACCAGTTGAAGTGTAATGCCGTGCACACACCGTCGTTTTTCGTCATGAAATTTTTTTTCATTTTTCAGCATGTCCAAAAAAACGAAGTTTTTCCAACTTCATCATTAAAAACGATGTTGCCCACACACCATCGTTTTAAAAAATGATGAGCAAAGCACAGTGACGTACAACACATACGATGGCACTCTAAAGGGGAAGTTCCATTCAAGCTCCCGTCTCATAACTTCTGAGCATGCGCGGGTTTAAAACGTTGTTTAAAACGTCGTTTTAGCCCACACACGATCATTTTTTACAACCCGAAAAATGACATTTTTTAAAACGACGTTAAAAAATGCAGCATGCTCGAATTTTTTTTTGTCGTTTTTCCAGAAGATGAAAAACGATGTGAAGCCCACACACGATCATTTTAAATTAGTTTTTTAAAAACGTTTTTTTTTCATGCCGAAAAATTATCATGTGTACGCGGCCTAAGGCATTGACATAATGTCGAAGATAGGTTTCCAAGGTCTGGTTCATGCGTTTGGTTTGACCATCTGTTTGAGGGTGATGTGAGGTAGAGAGTGAGAGCATAACTCCCAGTTTCTTGCAGAATGCTCTCCAGGAAACAAACTGGGATCCGTGGTCTGAGACGACATTGGTAGGTATGCCATGATATTTCACAATATGGGAAAGGAAGAGGGTAGACAATGCTTCCACTGTAGGTAATCCCGGGAGTGGCACAAAATGAGACATTTTGGAAAAGCGATCCACCATGATGCCCTCTGAATTGGGTAACTCTGTAATGAAGTCCATAGTCACATAGTCACATGGGTCCAAGGCTGTCGAGGTACCGGAAGTGGTTGCAACAGTCCAGTAGGCAAAGTGCAGGGAACTTTATTAGCAGCACAAGTTGGACAGGCAGCCACATAGTCTGTAACAACCCTCTTTATATGATGCCACCAGACATGATGCTGCAAGGTCTTAAGAGTGATAGTGACACCAGGATGACTGAATAACACACCATCATGTGCCCAGAGGAGTACAGGTTTTCTGAGGCTAGGGGCTACGAACAGGCGACCTATCTGGTATCTTCAAGCTTTGGGGCACACGATTCTGGGTTTCTTGTAACTGTTGGGAAAGAGCCATAAAGATCTGTGCGACAATTTTGTGAGGTGGGATTATATACTGCTCGGTAGGTCGATCTGTAGCGAACTGTCTGGAAAGAGCATCAGCTTTCTTGTTTTTATGCCTGGGGACATAAGAAAGAGCAAAATTAAAATGGGAGAAAAACAGAGCCCATCAAGCCCGAATGAGTTCAAACGTTTGGCAGTCTGAAGATACAGCAGGTTTTTATGGTCAGTCAGGATGGAAAAAGGCTTGGGAGCCCCTTCCAGAATATGTCGCCATTCAGACAATGCCAATTTGATGGCCAGCAGTTCTCGATACCCAACATATTTCATCTCCGCTGGAGAAAACTTTCTAGAAAAAAAAGCAACTGGATGGGTTCTACCAGACTTAGGCTGTCTCTGGGACAGCACGGCACCTGCTCCTACCTTGGAGGCATCAACCTCAACTATGTACTGAAGATCGGGATTTGAATGCTGAAGAATTGGAGCCTTGCTAAACAATGGTGTGGTGTGGCCGTTTCAAGATGGATAAAGAGGCACTTGAAGAAAGATGGGCTGCATGGTCGAGTCGCCAGAAGAAATCCATTACTACGCAAACGCCACAGAGTATCCCACTTACAATATGCCAAACAGCACAGAGACAAGCCCAAACCATCTGGCACAAAGTTATTTGGAGTGATGAGACCAAAATTTAGCTTTTTGGCCACAACCATAAACGCTTAATTTGGAGAGGAGTCAACAAGGTGATGAAAGGTACACTATTCCTACTGTGAAACAGAGATGGATCAGTGATGTTTTGGGGATGTGTGCGCAATAAATTTGGTCAAAGTTGATTGGAAGATGAACGCTGTATGTTATCAAAAAATACTGAAGGAACATTTGCATTCATCAGCCAGGAAGCTGTGCATGGGGAGTACTTGGACATTCCAACATGACAATGATCCAAAACATTGTTTCTCAACTCCAGTCTTCAAGGCGCCCCAACAGGTCATGTTTTCAGGTTTTCCATTATTTGCACAGGTGATTTTATCAGTTTCACTGCCTTAGTAATCACCACAGCAGTTTCATCTGAGGGAAATCCTGAAAACATGACCCGTTGGTGCGCCTTGGGGACTGGAGTTGAAAAACACTGATGCAAAACACAAGGCCAGGTGGACCTGACATTGGCTACAGCAGAATAAAGTGAAGGTTCTGGAGAGGCCTTTTTAGTCTCCTGACCTCAATATCATTGAGCCACTCTGGGGAGAACTTAAAACGTACAGTTAATGCAAGACAGCCCAAGAATTTACAGGAACTGGAGGCTTTTTGCCAAGAGGAATGGGCAGCTTTACCATCTGATAAGATAAAGAGCCTCATCCACAAATACCACAAAAGACTTCAAGCTGTCATTGATGTTAAAGGGGGCAATACACGGTATTAAGAACTTGGGTATGTAAACTTTTGATCAGGGTCATTTGGGTAGTTTCTGTTGTCATTATGGTTTTAAAAGAGTAAACACATAGCTTCAGCCAAACACTAACCATGAGTGAAAGAAACGTTTTTGTGTTATCATTCATATTCTCTGAAAATGGCCAATAAATCATAAATTCTGCCAGGGAATCTAAACTTATGAGCACAACTGTATATGGGGAAATGAAGACACAGTAAGGTGCAACACACACAAGTGTACACTCATTCATAAGATCAGGTAAAAATTCAAACACTGCATTCTACATCCAAAAGTACACAAAAATATAATTTAGCACTGCATGGAAAGACGTGAAGCTTGTGCTAAATTGTCTTCTGCCTTATCCTATTGTATTCTTTACTGTGTTTACTGAATACGACAAACCATTAGCTTGTGAGGTCTTCAGAGGAAGGAGTGATAAGAGAAGTTCAGTGTTTTATGAAATGTGTTGTGAAATATTCTGGTCGCTACACTATAAACATAGTTAAAATAATGCCCGCAAGGAAAGTAAACTCTATAGCAATTTTACAAGAGTCTAGTAAACAACTGACTAAAAATGAGAAACCAAAAATATTGTAATAATCAGTGTTTTTACTTTTTCAAGCACATGATATTGTTTTGGCAAGTGTCATTAAGAAAGTGTAAATAACTTGGAGCATCCTAATTAAAATGTAAGCATAGCAGAGATTCCTCCTGTTTTGACAGGTAGGCATCATCTAATAATTATTACTTACGCAACAATTCCTAATTTGTCACGACCCAATTTTTTTAGGGGAAAACTGTATTTTTTTTTATTTTTTATACTTTAAGACAAAACAATGCATCTGTCATACTATATTATGTTTTTTCAATAATCAACATTTCATGACTTAATAGAATTCAAATCAACTTGACACTTGAGTCACAGCGAATAACACAGTTTTTATAAAAAGAGGTGGTCTTTAAGAGGTTACTGGCAGCTACCCCTGGCAAAGACGGTGCTGTATTTTTCTACATTTTGCTAGTAATCTTTACTTACAAAAATATATATGCTTCCACTTCACAATATATTAATTACAGTGTATACATTGTACTAAAGTTGTATTCACAGGTTATGCATTTACTCAGATTACTATCTGCATTTATCAAGCTTACTATCAGATATACTGAACTAAAATGCCAGACAGTAATCAGAGTAGTGAACCTCTGATAAACAGAAAAAGGGTAGCATACCCATATTAAAAATGACTGTCTTGGATAGCTATTATAATATTAAAATACCAAAACATAAGTTAACAAGTAATCAATTAATAAATGTGTTCCTCAAACATCCTCTCACCTATAGCTAAATAACAAAAAATAAATACAATTACAAAAACAACAAATTACATCAATTGTAAACTAAATAGAAAGATCTTCAATCATGTCAATCCTTTTAAAACAGTGCATATCAAAATATTAGTTGACATATTTGTATCTATTTGTACCATATTTATCTAGAGTTGAATTTTGGGGAGTGCTGTATTAATGGCTCACTTTATATGATATTATTCAGCCTTTATTTTAGGCTGGGTTCACACTAAAATACTCACGTGTTTCACACTATCAACAGTGCTTAGTCACTGTTGATAGTGTGAAATGCATCAGATTTTTATCCTGTACCCTGCTGTGGTGTGTACTTTTATTATTTTGCACAATAAAGGCGTTTTTATTGGAGTGCGGCTGTCCAGACAGATAGAGTAGTCTTGGAATGATATTCATCTTAAAGGGGTTGTAAAGGTACAATTTTTTTTCCCTAAATAGCTTCCTTTACCTTAGTGCAGTCCTCCTTTACTTACCTCATCCTTCGATTTTGCTTTTAAATGTCCTTATTTCTTCTGAGAAATCCTCACTTCCTATTCTTGTGTCTGTAACTCCACACAGTAATGCAAGGCTTTCTCCCTGGTGCGGAGTGTCGTGCTCGTCCCCTCCCTTGGACTACAGGTGATTCAGGACGCCCACTAACACACAGCTCCTTTCTCTATCTGCAATGTAGAAAGCGTCCAGACTCTCCTGTAGTCCAAGGGAGGGGGCGAGCATGACACTCCACACCAGGGAGAAAGCCTTGCGTTACTGTGTGGAGTTACAGACAGAAGAACAGGAAGTGAGGATTTCTCAGAAGAAACAAGGACATTTAAAAGCAAAATGGAAGGATGAGGTAAGTGATGGAGGACTGCACTAAGGTAAAAGAAGTTATTTAGGAAAAAAAATTGTACCTTTACAACCCCTTTAACCTCCCTGGTGGTATGATTATTTCAGAAAAAAAGGTGCTGAAAGCGGTACCATTATTTGCAAGGAAATTTGGCGTTTTATACTGTAGGCCTGTAATTCTTAGGAATAACTCACTTAAATCTGACCAAACAAGAGTGTAGTAGGCATCCCGGGTATGAATTTTTTTTAAAAACAAAATTATAAATTATAATATAATAAATAATTATAACAAATAATAATATAATTATAATAAAAATGATTCAATAATGTAATCAACTCAAAATCACTGAAATTTGCTCAGTTGCAGAATTGTCGCTGTCATTACTTTTATTTTTTTATGACGAATTTCCCCACAAATCGCTATCGCACAATTCTGCAAGTGATTATAATTTATTATCGCTGTTTTCTAGCTGCTCTAAAACCATTTTTGACATAAAGGGACACTTTTGGTTGCTATGGACAATCTACAGTTTGCAGGCAGACAGAACAGTTTTTATTATATAAAAGTACATGTAAGGCACTGGGCAGACCACTAGGGACAAGGGGGGGGGTGTATTTTTTACATACAGTACTGTAATCTATAAGATTACAGTATACTGTATGTATTGTGTTTGTTTACCTTTTTGAATTTGGCGCCGTTCTCCGCTCCCGTGCGTCGAAACTTTGCAGGGAACAGAGATCGGCGGCACACAGAGGCACTGTGTGAATCGTGCGAGGTCCCGCTCGCTCACACAGCGTGGTGGCATCGCTGGATCCAGGGACAAGGTAAGTAAACCAAGCCTGTGGATTCAGCGAGGCGAGCCCGAGTCTGACTCGGGGTTACCGATCGTAGCACAAAAATCTCACCCGGGTCAGACCCGGGAATACCGCCAGGGGGGTTAAGGATACTGTTTCATTCAAACCAAGTAAAATACCTAGAGGACCACTGCTTGAGATGTTGATGAATCTTGGACAGAAGTGGAGAGAAATTTGCCTGAAAGATTCCTGTAAAGGAAGACGTCAATTGAATGCCCAGATAGGTTAAAGGAGTTGTAAAGTAAAAAATGTTTTCACTTTAATGCAATCTATGCATTAAGGTGAAAAAACATCTGATGCTGCCCCCCCCCCCGAGCCACCGATATACTTACCTGACCCCTCAAAAGTCCCGCGCTCGGTCCCGAGATCCTTTTCGCCGCTCAGCCTGGCCGCTGATTGGCTAGAGTGGATTGATTGAGAGCAGCACAGCCATTGGCTGATGCTGCTGTCAATCACATTTAGTGACGCGGCGCGCCGAGGGGTGGGGCCGAGTGATACAGTGAGCGGCTATGGCCTGTATCACGGGAGCGCGCCCGCAATTACTCACCACCATGCAAGCTTTCTCGCATGACTGTGGTCAGTACTTGCGGGGAGGACCAGAGACAGCCGCCGAGGGACCCCAGAAGATGTGGATCAGGGCCACTCTGTGCAAAACGAACTGCACAGTGGAGGTAAGTATAACATGTTTGTTATTTTAAAGGAAAACATTTTTTACTTTACTAACCCTTTAAGTACTTCCAATTTGTGGAAGTTTATCTTGAAATTAGAAAGTTTACTGTATTTCTGGAATTCCACCATTTTGGAGGTAAATATGAGGCTGGGTGACAAATGAGACCATCAGCATACCCTGCAACTTTATGGTCTCCTTGGGGGACCTGCAAACCAGAGATGTTTTGATTATTTTTAATATTACAAGAGGTTCCAATGACAAGATGAATCTTAGGGGGGGACAGAGGGTATCCCTGTCTGGTACCATTTCGCAAATGATGTTTTTCTGAAAGTAGATCATAGATTCTTCTGACCCTTGCCAAAGGGAAAACAAAAGATCTCTGCAATCTATCAAAGTAAGCCCCAATCCCTATGTGTTGAAACACCCCAGTCATTAACCACTTGCCTACTGGACACTTTCACCCCATTCCTGCCCAGGCAAGTTTTCAGCTTTCAGCGCTGTCACATTTTGAATGACAATTACGCAGACATGCTACACTGTACCCAAATTAAATATTTATCATTTTTTCACACAAATAGAGCTTTCATTTAGTGGTATTTAATAGCCACTGAGTTTTTTATTTTTGCTATTCAAACTAAAAGAGACCAAAAATGTGGAATAAAATAAATAAAATAGTTTGTTATAACATTTTGCAAACAGGTAATTTTTCTTCTTCACTGATGTGCACTAAATAGGCTGCACTGATGGGCACTGATAGGCTGCACTGATGAGGTGACAGTGATGGGCACTGATAGGTGGCTCTGATGGGAGCTGATGAGGCGGCACTGGTGGGCTCTGATGAGGTTGCACTGATAGTCAGCACTGATGAGCCCTATAGGTGGAATTGATGGGCACTGATAGGAGCACTGATGGGCAGCAGTGATATGCAGCAATAATATGTGTATAAGTAACATGAAGTACTTATAAGAATCCATGAATAAATTTGCTTTCTCCTCAGGGAAGTAAAGGGATCTACCATTGCCCGAGTCAATATGAGGTACATATGTCTGAAGTCGTGTCTCTCTAAGCGCTCTAGCCAGCAGTTTCCCTAGCTTATTTTCCATATCATAGAGACAGGGTTTAAATTTCACGAACTGGACTTTGACCTTGGAAGAAAGTAAGATCTTAAGCCTCTCTCTGAGTGCTTGAAGTTCAGCAAAAGTGGCCTGTGCTTGAGAATACTTGTCAGTTTGTTCAAGGGAGCAAATTTGGGAGACAAGGGTTGCTAGCAGTTCAGAGCGTTGTTTCTTCCTCTTGGATCCCTGGGAAATTAGGATCTCTCTAATATAGCATTTGTGTGACTCCATAGGAGTTGCAACAGTGGTGAGATTTAGTCGGAAGAAAGTTGAGTGTTCCGCTGCCACTGTAGCCTGAATTTCAACATATTGAATAAGAGATTCCTTAAATCTCCATTGCCAAGTCCTAAATGGGTTATTGGAAAGTGAAATTTCCAGAACTACCACCACAAGGTTCAACAGAGTACAGGTATCAATGTTGGTCCTCTGGACATGTGGGAGGTCTGACTGCTTAAGGAAGAAATAATCAATATACGTTTGATGAGATGTTGAAGAGAAAGTGTAAGTACCCACTATATATCTAATTAATAATTGATAACTAAATAAATAATTTATAATAATAATTAATTGTTCTGCCTAAAGAAGTTGCTTGAAATGCCTAAGAAAGGCATACGACAAACAGGAAGAACTCTGTGAAATGTCCACCAGGGAGTCCAAAGCCGCATTCATGTCACCTCCTACGATAAGGACACCCTCTGCAAAGGGGTCAAATTTTCCAAACAGGTCTGCAGAAAGACAATTTGACCAGTGTTGGGGACGTATAACCTTACCAGGGTTATGTCCATCCCCTCTAATGTCCCTTTGCAAAATTATATCTGTATTGGTATGTTTCAGAGACCATTTAGTGGTCTGAGCTTGAAGAATACTAACCCTTCTAGTTTTAGAATCTGGAGAGGTACTGTTATATACATGAGGGTAGCGAAAATTTGTCATAAATTGGATCTGGAAGCTGCAGGCAAGTGATGCAGATGCTTGGGACAAACACATCAAATTGTCGTACATTTGGCTTCATTATTCATTCTTTGACCATCTCCTTAACAGGGTATCTGCATAAGAGGCATGTCTACATAGGTCTAGATCAGGGCTCCTCCAACTACGGCCCTCCAGCTGTTGCGGAACTATACATCCCATGAGGCGTTGTAAAACTATGACATTCACAGACATGACTGGGCATGATGGGAATTGTAGTTCCTGAACAACTGGAGGGCCATAGTTTGAAGACCCGGTGGTGTCAGGCTCTGGATTTTGATAGTTACCTTCAGAGTTTGGGACGCCAGATGTGCTGCGATTATACCTTGTACATCGTGTTCATGTCCCCCCACACTTTCCTCTTTCTCTACCCCTTCTCTTCCCCTTCTACACCCCCCCCCCCCCATAATTGACTGTAATGTTTTTATGTACTACTACCTGTGATCCAAGTTGACATGGATATAAATGTATGCAATGTTTTGTACACTTTGTTATATTCATTTACCACTACCCCCATCCCCCTCTTTTTTTTTCTTTCCGTACCCCCTGTTGCTTTATTTGGAAAAAATCAAGAAAACATATTCAACCATAAATCGGATCTGCCCAGTTCTGAAGTGGGTCTCCTGGAGGTAAGCTATGTCACATCTAGCCTCCATAAATCATCCAGAGCATGTGATTATGTTTCGGGAATGTTTAGACTTTTGACATTCCAAGATATTAATTTAGTAGGCAGCTTAGGCTCTTTGCTGAGACAGAGGTCATAGCTTGGCAATTTTCCCTCTCAGGAATATTAGACCTCAGATGTAAATGCATTGTTTGGATTAGTAGAGGAGGGGATAAGGGCATAAGAAGTTAAAAAGGAAAAATACAATCCTTCAAGCCAGATTCTGTCCTAAAAGGAAATCAACAACAATCCAAAAAATACCCAAAACCAATGCGCTCACACAGGTCACCTCCCATAAATAGGCGTGGAGGAGTCGGAGCTGTCTTTGCGCGGTGAACAAGAAAATAAACCAGGACAATGGGTGTGAGAGACATGCCCTGTTTAAACTCAAACATATAATAACATGAGGTTTGCCTATCAGAGTGAATATACAAAAATAACCCAATAGGGCAAAGGTAACCATGATGGTGATATTGCATTGAATATAAGGAGTCACCTGGTTTAGATCTCAATTATGTCACTGGAAGGGGTGCTGGGATAGTCGTTTTACAGGCATGAAAGTGTCAAACAAAAATTCAGGCTGAGGGTTTCAGGGGACGCTCGTTCATACTTGCCATTTCACCGAATCCAGAGCGTGCATACCACCCTTATTTCCAGCACATGAGGGGCTATGCCAGGGGACTAGCAAGCAAAAGATCAGTACAAAACCCTTAAAAGTCAAATAATTCTGCATAGTCAATAGTGATGGACAAACATCCAATGAGACGGTTCGCGAACGCTAACCACGAACTTTCGCAAATGTTCGCAGCGGGCCCCATTGACTTTAATGGCAGGCGAATATTAAAAACCTGCAGGTCATATTTGCAGCCACAAAATACTTACTAGCTGTGCACAAATAGTCCCACAACATGGACACTGACCTACCAGAAGTATTAAGTGAAAAACCGGATACATAAGTAAGTGCGGGCCATTACAAGCCCCAAAAATGAGCCAACAGGCGTTCACCTGACAGCAAACAACCTTGTATTCTGTGGCTGGTGGTACATTAGGCATTCACCGGATACAGAAGTAAGTGTCGGCCATTACAGGCCCCAAAAATTAGCCAACGGCCACAGGCGTTCACCTGACAGCAAACAACCTTGTATTCTATGGCTGGTGGTACATTAGGCATTGTAACAGCACTGGTGAACCCACAACTGCGGTTAGCAAGGAATTCAATGTGATTCTCTATGCAACAACTCAGTATTAGGCCCCAGGCGTCACTCCTCGCAACAGGAGTTTGGGGGATCTATACATCATCTCTGTGTCACATAAAGAAAGGCATTTAAAATTAGTTCAAGGTCAATATCCCAATACACCACTACATGTTCGGGATTATCAGTAAGGGACCCCAGGCGTCACTCCTAGCAACAGGAGTTTGGGGGTTCTCTACATCATATCAACCTTAGTGTAGCTGGCCAGCTAGAACCTGTCCTAGGTAGCTAATATAACCTACATGTATACACAGCTAAACCTGCTAAGAGCCTAAATGTAGTGCACATGCTTATATGTGAGAGACAAAAGCAAAGTTATTTACTGTGATTTTATGCTTGAATGTCATATAATAGTTCTATGTTGTGTTCACAGAGGCAAAAGAAAAAATATGCCTTTAAGAATCGTTTATTTATATGACAGTGAAGGTGAGCTCAAATTACACAGTAGAATTCATACCAGAAAGCATAGAGTTAAGCTTTTGTGACTCATCAGTAGCCTTGGCCAATCACAGCTAATCTCACATGGAGCAGAGTCTTGACCCATCACAGCTACCTTTGCATCCATTCTGTCTGGGAGGTTCCTAATACTATACATGTGCTGAAAATTCATTCCACATGAAGACAGAGAGCAGAGCAGACATACAGAGTTCAGTTTTATGGAAGCAAGGGCCTAAATAGGTACGTTACACAAGTTATATATATGTTATTATTGTAAATAGTTTGATTAGAAACTGAATACTGATCTAGTTGTGTGTTCACTTGTAGTTCCACCAAACAAAGTCATCTAACCACCCTAACTGTAGTTCCACCGAACTAAGCCATTCAAACAAAGTAATCTAACCGCCCTAACTGCATTCAGTCATTCGAACTAAGTTACATCCACCCATCCACTCTAACAAGCTAACTGCACCAAACTCATTACCGAACTAAAGCAACCCTGCAAACCAAGTTGCAAACCACAGTCATACCTTTCAGAGAAATCCGAGAATGCTTTGATAACTTACAGAGAGAGAGAGAGAGAGAGAGAGAGAGAGAGAGAGAGAGTATAAATACTGAAGAAAGAAATATATCCACCATTTTATGTTGAATGACAAGATTTAATATTTGAACCGCCATTTTCTGTTATATTTATTAATGGACTGTCTGCTGCAAAGCAGCAGTGTTATCTATGAAGAAAAGTGAAGTTAATAAAGAAGTTATTTTAAGCATTTGGTGTGCTCTTTAAACCTTACTGCTTCCATAGAACGGCAATAGAGGAATTTCAGAGTAATAGACAGTCTTGTTGGACTGAAAAGTCAGAGATATCACAATTCTTCTAATGCCACAGCGCATGAGGCACTTAATAGTGCTGCGCCTGCCACACTTAGCATGTAGAGATGTATTTAGGCCACTAGGGGACATGCTATGAAATAGCATCAACCCCTAGCATAGAAAAGTTACAGCGAACATGTTCAACAATTAGGACAAGGCCTATAAGTATTTTATACTTCTGTCAAGCACGTAGTAAATTGTATTTGTAGTAACAAGTATTAATTGCATACGAGAGATAGTGTAGCTCAGGTACTTTGAGGATACACGTATAATACACAAGTTGTACTGGCAACTAATAGAAAGGTATGAGAGGCAATACAGTAGTAACAAGTATTAATTGTATATGAGAGGCAATATAGCTCAGGTACTTTGAGAGTACATATAGTATTTTTAGTAACAAGTATTAATTGCGTATGAGAGGCAATATTGCTCAGGTACTTTGAGAGTACATATAGTGTTAGTAGTAACAAGTATTAATTGTATATGAGAGGTAATATAGCTCAGGTACTTTAGGAGTACCTATAGCCGGCGTTATTGTTTTTTTTTTACAATCGAACATTTGGGCCACGGAAGCCTGCCTTTTTGCAGAAAAACATGAGGACAGCATGATGGAAGGTGGAGTGGAGGACAAATGTGAGCATGGGGGGAAGGAGAAGGAGAAGGAGAAGAGGCTGGACGGTGAGAGCCTGGAGTGTGGCTTTGTGGGTTCTGATGGCGTTGCTCCCACTGGGCTCGGTGATGGGAGGCCAGGTGCCTTCTTAAAGCGGTCGTCTCTAGGTGAGTGTTGGGCTTACCGCGACTTATGCATTGACTGCAAAGGCTGCAGATGGCAACACTATTGTCTGCAGCGGACACGTTAAAAACAACCCCCACCGCGGAGCCATTGGGAGCGCCAGATGTGACCGTACATGGTTGATGGCTCGCTCCTGATACATTAGGAGTCTGGTTTGTCATTCCTGTGCAATGTAAGTTCGGCCTGCTTCTCCTCCCTATCTGCTGGTCCATCTCTCCTTCTTTTTTTTTTTTTTTCCAACTCAGAGAACACTAACCGGAGACATAATCAATTTGCGTTCATACGCTGTCTCCATCCTGGTTCGCATCATGGTAGGAAATTACTTATATATGTTTTTTTTTGCTTTGTTTGTTATTTTAATAAATATCTATAGACATATTAATCTTATATGGCCTCAGAATGGCAAAGTGCAAAACTTTACATGGTAATAAAACCAAAGTGCCTATACCCAAGTCCGCTAAACCCCCCACCCCACCCCACCCATACCCGAACCCACCCCTTTCTCTCCGAACCTCAGTCTCTTTATTTATCCGCTTTTACTAAAATGGGCTCCTTACCCTATATCATCTGCGCTAAATAACTCTGAAATGACTTATAATTGACCCAACCCTGCCATTTCTGTTTAAATGACTCTTCACCTTCCTCCCCCATAAACGTAATCTGTTCGATATAATAGATATCATTAATTTTAGTGAGACAATTCTTCATTGTTGGGCTCTCGGGATCTTTCCACTGTTTAGGGATCAGACTCTTTGCTGCATTCAGGATATGGGGAAGCAAGGTTCTCATATATTGTTTACTAGTCATGTTTGTCCCATGGAACAAGCACACCCACGGGTCGACTGATATTTTAGTTCCAGTAATTTCATTGATCACTGATACAACTTTTTGCCAATATCTATTGATTTTGGGGCATGTTCACCAGAGGTGTGACATGGTTCCAAGTTCCATGCAACCCCTCCAGCAGAATCTGGAAGTCTCCCCTTGAAATCGATGTGCAATATCCGGAGTGATATACCATCGTGATATACATTTAAAGTTCATTTCTCTCATCCCACAATTAGTTGATGTGATGTGTACCATCTTCAAAATATTCCCAAAATCTTTCTCCGTGTCCCCTGTTACCAACTCCTCATCCCATTTTTTAATGTACGGGGGTAGCCCCTTGTTTTTTACTCCCAGGAGTATTTTATAAATCTGTGAGATCCCGCCTCCTCCGCTCAGAGCTAAGCACAAACGCTCTAGTGGGAGCAGATTTCCCTCTAGCCTGATCGGTTGAGGAAGGGAGTCCACAAAATGTTTCAATTGTAGATATCTCAGCCAGTTCAACTCAAACATTTCTTTATGTTCCCCAAGTTCCTGATAAGTACAAATTTTTCCATTTTTCAGTATGTCCCTTAGTTTTATATCAGGTTTTTTAATCCAACTCCCAGACAGGCTTACTTTCCCCGGTGCAAAATAATTTGTGTCGTGTAGTGGTATTAAAAGGGAATTGTATCTCCATTTTTCATTTTTGTGTACCCTATCCCATATTAACATAGATATCCGTGTAATAGTATACAAGTGCTCTTTTAACTGTCTAAATTGTGTCGGAATCCAAATCTCCTTCCCTAACTTTGCTTTATTTAAACTACTTTCCAATTTAACCCACTGTTTTTCTTTATTTTCTCTAACCCATTCAACCACCCGTGTCATGTGAGTAGCCATATAGTATGCTTTGATGTCTGGTAACCCCAAACCACTGTGTGCCTTCTCTCTGGTTAATATAGACATACTTATACGCGCTTTCCTTTTCTGCCATATAAGTCTAATTAATAACTTTTTTAATATTTTAAAGTATGCTTCTGGTATTGCAATCGGCAGCATTTGTAACTTATATAGGATCTTGGGCAGAGTTAGCATTTTAAAACTATCTATTCTACCTAATATAGACCTCTGTCTGGAAGCAATTTTTTTTAGATCCATTTTAATATCATTCAATAGTGGGATAAAATTATGCTGATAAATTGACTCAAGAGATGTTGTTATATTGACCCCTAGGTATTTTAATACCGTGTCTCTCCAAATAAATGGGAAGTCTTTTTTTATATCTACTTACGTCCTGTGCTTTCACACTAATATTCAAGATTTCAGATTTTAAAGGATTGATTTTAAAATTAGAGACTTCTCCGTAGTCTTTAAGCGTTTTTAAAAGACTAGGGAGAGATGTAGTTGGATTCACTATGTATAGTAAAATATCATCGGCATATGCCGCGATTTTGTATTCCCCATGTATTCCCCATCATCTGTCTGTATCCCTTCGATGTCAGGATTATTTCTAATCCCAGACAGTAAAGGTTCTAGAGACAGGATAAACAATAAGGGTGACAAGGGACAACCTTGTCGGGTCCCGTTAAACATCTCAAAAAGACCGGATACCGTCCCATTTACCTTAACCCTGGCAGTTGGGTGCTTATATAGTGCTTTTATCCATCCCAACATCTTAGGGCCTACTCCATAGAACTCTAAAGTCGTCTGAAGATGTCTACTCTGTCGAAAGCTTTTTCGGCGTCTATCGACAGTAGCAGACCTGGGGACTTACCTTCTTTTATTCTCTGCATTAGTAACAGAGTCTTAATACTGTTGTCCCTACTTTCCCTGCCTGGGATAAACCCCATTTGGTCCTTATGTACCAGTTCGTTCATGATTTCCTGCATTCTACCAGCTAAGATTTTAGCGAACAATTTCACGTCCGCATTTACAGTAATAGGGAAATAGGTCTGTAACTGGAACACAATAAGGGATCTTTTCCTTCTTTAGGGATAATCGTAATTGCAGCCTCTAGTGCCTCACGACGAATATCCCAATTAGTGCCGATGCCATTCATATAAGAACACATCTTAGGAACTAGGATATCACTAAATTTTCTGTAATATTCAGTTGTTACCCCATCGGGACCTGGGCTTTTCCCAGTTGGAGACTCACTTAGATTTTTCCTAATTTCCTTTTCTGTTATAGGGTCCTCTAGAAAGCTGAGTTTATCTACTGGTATTTTTTTTAACCCTGCTTCCTCTAAGAATTTTTTATTGTATTCTGCTCTCCTTTTTACTTTCTCAGGGGGATTGTTTTGAGTTATCGAGTACAGCCTCCTATAATATTCTTGAAACACTCCCGCAATCTCAGGGGTTGAATATACCTTATTTCCTTTACTCGTTTGTATGCTTTCGATAAAATTTCTTGTAGATTCGATTTTTAACATTTTGGCTAAATATTTACCCGACAAATCCCCCCATTGGTACCTCTTTCTTAACTTTAAGACAGGCTGATCTATTTTCTTGCTCAATAAGGTCCCTTAGTTCATCCCTTTTCAGAATAACCGAGGGTCCAGCTACACAGTCACCTGTTTGTTTATGTCTCTGTTCGAGATCGAGAATTGTTTTATGTAGCTGATCCCATTTTTCCCTCTTTCTTTTTTTTTTGGCTGATCCGATTGCAATCAGAATACCTCTGATATAGGCCTTGTGAGCTTCACAAACTAGTGCTTCTGACAGATATTCAGAACTATTTTCTTTAAAATACTGTTCTAATTCCTGTTTAATCTTATCTACGACCACATCATCTTGCAATAAATCCTTGTTAATTTTCCAGATTCTGTTACTCTTTTGTGATCCCACTATTTTTAGATTGATTGATACTGGAGCATGGTCTGACAGCGTTATTATTCCAATTTTGGAACTTTTAACTGTCTCCAAAGATCCATGGTCCACCAAAAATAGGTCAATTCTAGAATACGACCCGTGTACAGCAGAGCGGAATGAGTAATCACGTAATTTCGGATGTGGTATTCTCCATACATCCATCAGTTGATGTTGGTGTAGTTTCTTTTTAAGTGTGCTCATTCCCGCCCCGCTGTACACGTGACGTACAATCAACATCTGGGTCCAGACAGAGATTCATGTCTCCGGCCATAATTACCCTGCCTTGTTTAAAATCCATGAACCTCTCAATTACTCCTTTAAAAAATGTAACAGTATTTTTGTTTGGGCCATAGACATTGGCTATAGAGTAGTCGACTTCATTTAATTTGCCCCTGAGGAAAAGATAGCGCCCCTCGGGGTCTACCATTCGCTCCCCCAGGGCAAATTTAACTCCCCTGGCAAAACCAATGGCAACTCCCTTAGCGCGCTTAATCGGTGAATCCCCATAGTACCATAACGGGTAGTCTTGTGAACTTATTTTAAGATTAGAGTCCAATGAAATATGTGTTTCTTGTAATAGAACTATATCTGCTTTAAGATATTTTAATTCACTCAATATGTTTCTTCTTTTTATGGGATTATTCAGACCACGAACATTGTACGAAATGATTTTTAGGGTTCCTATGTTGTCAGCCAGATGGTATTCATTACACTGAAGATTCGGAGAGAACCCCAAACTAATCCCACCCCCCCAATCCCACCCCCTCCCCCTATCCCAACCCCTCCCGCCTCCCCCCACCCACAACATCCCATACCCAACCTACCCCCCCAAAACCTCCCCCTACTACCCCTATCATATTGGGGGATTGCAGCCTTCAAAAGGCTTAAGGATCCGTGGCCCTCCTTCTCCATCCGGCCCTACGGTTCTCCCCCCTGAGGTTGAGCTCTGATGTAAGACCCTCAGAGAGCTACTGCCACCCGCCCCCGGTATCCGCACCCCTACTTAAACTTCCGTCACTTATAAAGTCGACTCTAACCCCATATCATTCCCCTTTACTCCCCCCTTTTTTTTTTTCCTTTTTTCCCCCCTCCTCCTTTCCCAAAACGCTTCATGCCGTGGGATCCTAGGCCTTTATTCCCCAACCCTCCCCCCTCCATTTAAAGCCGCCCTACTACTCCCTCGTTCTTATTATTATTTCTGCTATAACTGTTTTCCTCTTTTATCTCCTGGAATGCGGTGCCAAGTCTGTTGGTCAAGTACTTTGGATGTTTTCTCTTCATTTTCACTCCATCCAGGTATATCTATCAGTGGAATGTCAAGTCTTTTGCAGAACTTAGCCAGCTCTTCAGGAAATCTTAGGGTTGCGGACCTGCCTTCCTTTCTTCCCGTTAAACAAGCAGGGTAACCCCAAAAATATTGAATATTATTCAATTTAAGATGTTCCAATAGTGGTTTTAATAGTCTCCTTCTGGACAGGGTCTCGGTAGAGAGATCCCGAAAGATCTGTAAATTGACCTCATTAAACTTCGCAGGTCTGGATTTCAGGGCTTGCCAGATTTGTTCTTTATCTTGGAAGTTATGGAACCTCACGATCACATCTATAGGTATTTCCGCGGCCAATTCCGTAGGTTTCCTGATCCGGTGAAACCTTTCGAATTTAATTTTTTCATTTTCAATTTTTCCCAATAATTGACCAAAAACTTTATCCAATTTTTCTTGAAGATCTTCTCCTTCCTGATCTGGCAAACCTCGAATCCTCAGATTTTTCCTCCGGTTCCGATTTTCTTGATCTTCCATTCTGTACCGCATATTTCGTTGCTCCCTCTGTAAATCCTTCATCTGTTTTTTTAACTCTATCACTTCTTCTGCCTGGCAGTCCAGTTTTTCCTCTGTTTCTTCAACTCTTCTTAATAGGTGATTCATGTCATCATGTACTATTGATATCTCATTTTTTAACGTATACTCCATCCGAGTGATAGATATTTGCAATTTTGAAAACATCTCTAATAACTCCCCTTTTGATGGGGGTAGATCTATATAACTTGCTCCGCTTGGTCCTGCAGCAACCTCCTCTGTTTCTTCAGCTATGCCAATTTCTGATTGTCTTCTTTGACTGTTTTCCAATTGGCCCTCCGATAGTCTACTTTTGGCCCCTGCTATTCACCCAGAGTTATCTTTGGAGCCATTTTGAGTCATATATTTTTTTATAGTGCCTGGGCTAGCACTGGTTTTGGGGGCATTGGCTACCACTCCTCTTACAGGACGGCCTCTCATTCTCCCTTCCCTCTTTTCTGCTTTGCCAAGAAAAGGCACTCCAGAAAAAGAGAGAGGCCCGGTTATAATACAAAAATATGAATGTATAAGAAGGAGTAAATAATACCCACTACTTATAATAACAATTATATTTTTATTATTGCGGTTACTGCCTGCGATGTGATTGAGCAATAACCATTAGTGAGACAGCCCACATGTGCATACAATCGGTGCTGTAAAGCTGGCCAATCTGTATCACGGTTAGGGAGTAATCAAAAAGGCACCTCTTAAAATCTTATTAATAGTCACATTTATATTCCCATGCAGAACTCACTTTAGCGATCATTTTCATTCATTTCATCTTGCAGAACAGTCTTTGAAACACATGAAATATGGGGTAAAGAAAGAAAGGGTGACACTCCGTTTATTGAACTCTGAACTCTCTATGTGGACTGTTTTTAATTTGTTTTAGAGTTACCTAAAGAGCAGCCTCTGCATGATCATTGGGACCGCCACATCTACTTGTCCTTCAGGCGTCAGTCACCCCGTAAGGATATTGGTAGAGTACACAAGGCCGCTCCCCCCAGTCCAAAGCCCAAAGACCACAGGGAATATACAAGCCACCGAGCAGCCACGATGAATCAGTGCAGTGGGATGTGGGTGGAGAGAATGGTCCCTTGCATGGGACACCCAGAGCCCGGTGCTCAAAAAAAAAACTTTATGAGTCAATGTGTCAATGTGCTGTATATAGTAACGGCAGTATTGGATCAAATTTAAGATTTAAAAAGTCACATTTAACAGTCGCACAGATACATAATGCAGGATAACCAGGTTGATGTTACTTTCTTACAGCCTTCTTATCTTGTTATAGTGTGGTAGACCAACTATACATGATATATATGCTGGAGTAAATGCAGAGGGAATGCCCAGAATGTCCAATCTCTGTTCCAGTCTGCAAACTCAGTTATATCACTCTCCTTTGTTCACTTTAGTATTTATAGTCAAAACCGTACATCTTGCAATACATCTTGCAGGTCAGTTTTTTAGACATAGGAGCGTGAAGTATGAAGTATGCAGAGATGACTCACCATTTGTAGAATTCTCTGTGAATACTGTTTCTAGATTTATATAGTGTACCTGTTGTACCTCCTTGTACCTCCCTGCTTGCTCATGGATATTGGACCCGTCGGTCTGCCGTTCCTTCAGGCTGTATCACTTTGCTGGGGGGGAGGGTGGATACGTGTATGAATGGATGGATGAATACGTTGGACCCCTTTACCCTGACACAGAACTTGTCAGGCTACCAGAGTGAGCCAACTGACCCACTAAAGCAACTAGAGGATGATAGGGGGGGGTAGTTTCCCCAAATGAGGATCTCCCAGAACTCAAAACACAGCGAGAGTCAGTGTCAGCGTGCAGCAGCATGCATGCTGTAGCTCCTGGCTTGGCTTAGTTTGGCTCAGCTCAGCTTAATCCGCGCACTCACGAGTCCTCCTTTTTAAACACACTGAGTATGGATGTGAGCGTGCTGGAAGCTCCAAGTGAACCAGCACAGCCCTGCACAACACAGCCCAGCGTGAGCCCGCCAAGCAAAGCAAGCTGCCGTACTCCGGGGGAGAGAGAGGGGAGAGAGGGGGAGGAGGGGGCCGGTCAGTTCAAAACGAACCGGCGTGCTGACACGGGGAGGTGGGGGAGATTGCTCAGCTAATCGCTCAGCTGATCACCGCCGAGCAGCTGAACGGCTGGACGCCACCTATGGCAGCACCGCCTATGGGGATGGCTCATAGATCTCATGGAGCCGTGCAGCCTGTAGGCTTCAAAAAGAAATCCACATATCTGCCCACCTGGGACGTGATAGAATCAATCCCACTAACAATGGGACGTCCCGGGGGGCAGACCGGATCCTTATGCAATTTGGGTAAATAGTAGATGGTAGGCGTGCGAGGAGCCTTGGGTATCAAATACAACCTCTCTTTAGGGGTAAGGACCCCCTCATAGAAAACCTTGGCCACAAGGCCCTCAGGCTCTGTACATCTATTTTTAGGGTCAGATGACAATAGTGTATAGGTGTTGGTATCTCCAACTATATTGTACATTTCCTTAAGATATTCGACCCTATCCAAGACCACAATCCCCCCCCCCCCTTATCAGCCGGTCTAACTACCAACTCTTTATTATTACAGAGGCAATCAAGTCCCTCTTGCAAAGTTTTTTTCAAACTGGCTTTTTTAATTTCCATCTGGTCAAGGTTCCTTAGTAACACATCACGGAACACATTAAGGGATGGAGCCAAAGTGCCCGGAGGGTTAAAAAGGGAAGCATTGGACAACCCAGAGTGGGTGAACTCACTGGAGCTGGCCTGATTGGTAGGTGAAATACCAGCCATATAATGTTTAATATTCAGTTTTCTAATAAACTTATGGATGTCCATATAAGTGTGAAACTTGTCTAGACAATTTGGTGGCGCAAACTTAAGACATTGGTCTAAAATTTGTTGTTCTGACTCCGTTAGCACCTTAGAGCTTAGATTAAAAATACCCTGTCCTACTGCTACATTTTTGGCCATTTTAACTGCTCTAGCCTGCCTCCCCCTCTGGTTCCTCTCCTCTTTCTCCGTCTTTTTTTGCCCTGTGCGGGTTTGTGAAAACCCCAACTGGTATGCCTATTGGGCACTAATGGGACCCGGGAGATAGATGGCCTATTGTAACCTTGTTGGGGATTACCAGTACTAGTTACCCCTTGATATTAAGGTTGGGGATACTGAGTATTCTCATATCCCCAATCACCATCAAAACCATCTCTATCTCTCAAGAGGAAAGAAGGAAGTTTGTACCGGGACATTGAAATCCCACCTCGATGCCCCTCCAGATTGGTAAAAGAACGGCGACTGGGGGTCCCAATCTGAATTCGGACCCTGTCTCCAACCTTCCGAATGGTCAATATGAGATCCCCTTCCCCTCTGGGTAGTGTGACCCCATCCTCTTCCCCGAGGTGGTTGACCTCTTGGTCTAGATGGAGGGCCCTGATACTGGGGTCCAGGCTCCTGGCCCTGACCAGGTCCATTAGCCACCAGGGGGTGGCCAGAATATCCCCGTGGGGGACCTCCCCTAACACCAATAAACCCCCTCCTGGGAGACTGGTAAGAATTGTTACCACCCATTCTAGGATTAGGTGGACCCTGTTTAGGGACTGCAGATTGTGCCTGTGAGTAACCCAAACTACCCCCTCCTCCCCCTACAGGGGGAACAGAAATATCCATCTCACTGGAAGCAGCTTTGGCTTGCTCCTCCAAAAGCTTCTTTTGCCAATTAAATACAAGGTTACCATGGTAGTCAATCAGATCCCTATTGTATTTTTTCTTTTTTTTGGCTCTTTGGTCCTTATCCTCTTTCTCAAGAACTTTAAGGAGACTTTGGGACTTCTCCATATACTCCTCGCCTTCCCTAATGGGGTTCAGTTTCTCCTTGATAAGTTTGATCTCATCATCCAATTTTAGCAATTTGGTGGACTTCCTCTCCACTAGAAAATGAATGTTTTTTTTTATAAATGTATTACACACCTATGTACTGCAGAGCAAGTAGCACACCTATACCAGTGCTTGAAAAGACTTTTGTGGGCCTGTTAGGTAGCGATTTGTGTCGCTAAAGTCTGTCCCTGCTGGAAACGCCAACCTCTCCCTACACTGACAAAAAGTATGACTTTTGTGGACCTTTTGGATAGCTATTTGATTGAATACAGCCTGTCCCTGCTCAAAACAGCACCCTCTCCCTACACTGACAAAAAGCAGAATGTAAGATGGCCGCCAGATCAGGTCTGAATGTCTCAATTGGCTGTCCTGCACCACCTGATGGATGTGTCATAGGTCAAAGTTCTTACCCATGTAACATTGCGGACCGCAGCGAACATCGCCAGATGTCCACCGGTTTGGCTGACCGCGAACAAGCAAAGTCAGTCGCGAAACGACCGCCGGGCGAACCAGCAGGCCATCTCTAAAAGTCAACTATTGAAATGGAGAGGTAAGAAGTAAGGCCCCCAAAGTAATATATACGCAGGTACTTATCAAAACACAACCACCACTGTCAGAAGACCCTCTGTGCCACTTTGAAAGAATGACAAAGGCATTTGGATTGGGAGCTAGTGGCCATGGAGGTGGGGGGGGGGGGCTGGGGGACTGGCTCCCAGAAGGATGGAGTGCAAGCAAGGTAGGGAGCATTCCTGAGGCTCTGGGTTCTATAATATTATTATCTGTACTGGAATTTGAATGACAGTGAGTAACCTATGTATTTTACATTCCCAGCTCAAGTGGAAAATGCAATTTTAATGGAAGCATTACCACCTACTATCCAGGAAAGGGTATAATATAAAGAGCCGTAGGAGACCAGGGTGAGGCCTTGGTCTCTAAAAGAAAAAGAAGAGTGCAAGGTCCACGTTCAACAAATAGCAAATTGAGTCTTAAAGCAGCTCAGACTTCAACCACACTTATAGCAACTTGTTGCTTATCGAAACACCTGAATCATGCAACAAGGTCCAATACAGAAAAAGAGCCAAAAGAGGGGGGCGCAATCAGACCGCAAGATTTTCTGTACTGAATTGGACACAGCTACTCATAGCTCATTGGTCATTGGGTTTAGCTCCCTTTTTCATTGTTGAGATCTGGAGCGTTGTCGTTTCCTGCTTTGCGGGCATTAGGGCAGGTTGTCCAAGGACAAAGCCAACCAATCTGGAACCTACTGGTTCAATGGTTCTACTGGTTCAATGGCCAAGAACATGAACAGCTCCTGTAGCTGGTGGGGTGGAGCATAAAAGTATGACCCTCCTTCTTAATTTGCAAGAGGAATGGGAGGCCCCAGCGGTAGGAGGCCTGGTCACCTGGATATGCTGAGCAGAGGTATCAATTGTAGTTGCATAAACAGTGCAAGACTGGAGAGGTCGGTCAGGAAAGTGATCTTAGCCCTATTAAAGTCTACTGTCTTTTTCATACCTGACTGGTCATGTGATTGAACACTACGAGAGACCTCCCTTTGGGAATTCACTGTAGAGTCCAGCAGCATGCGGCAGCTCTGATGACAGTTTGAAGCCGGCATATAGCCATTCACGGCCGAGTAGAGGGGGGACAGAAACTTCAACTGTCCCTGGCAATAGGACTATCAAGCAACTGATTTGGTGAGAGCCCAGCTGGGCAACCGTTTGCTACCTTTTACCTCAAACCCTCTCTCCTACATGCCTGCTCCTTCTTCCTCTATGGAGGTTTAATGGATGCCTGCTGTCTCAGTGCAGTGTGAAACTCTATCCACTTATTCACCTAACATTAAGAGTCTGAGAACTTGCTATGCATGCCCCATGATTTGGATGTATCCAGTGTCTGGAACAAGTGCTTTGAAGGCTGTTGATGATCTAGTGATTTCTGTGGATCTGTGTGTTTGAACTTTGGTTTGGCTTTGATTCACTATTCACACGAGCCATTGAGCCTATTGTTGAGTCACTTCATCATTATAGTGCATCAAATACTCTGGATATGTATATGTGCGTTTTTCAAAATACCAATAACACCAAAATTCCACACTTATCTAACAGCACGTTATTGACTGTTTTTTGTGGTGCCTTCTTTTTTCTTTTCTGGACAAATTTTTGATGCCTGTCAAAGCGCTCTGCATTTTTTATTTATATTTCCTGCAGCATGTTTTTTAATTAAATGGTTAGGTATTGTGACATTTACTGTGTTATATTGGATACATTGTTCTCCTTACATATGCTTGATATTTAATGCATATGATACCCCCACCCCTAATAAAGCCTTTTTCATATTTTTTGTACCTTAAGCTGTTGTTGACCCACCATTTTTTTCTTTCTGAGGGCTCTCTTGTCCCCTCCATACTTTTTTATACTGTCTTTTTCTCCCTTGCTTTTCCCAAGAAATTCCTGTTTCAGTTTGAAGAAGTGGATCTGTCAAAGAAAATCTCTGGGGACATCTCCCTAAAGCCAGCCACTCTATGCACACAGCTAGGCTAGTGGCTAGGTCCCTGTCCAGTAGAGTGTTAAAAAGGGTGGTTACTGTGGGCAGTAAATCTGCGCCTGCCGTTGCTTCCGGTATGACACTTAACCGAATGTTGTTGCGGCAGCTACGATTTTCACCAGTGTCTACTGCCAGTTGAAACTGTATGAGAATTTGGAGATAGAGCTGGTTAGAAGCCTCCAGTGAAGCGAGGCTGATTTTAACAGCATCCTGGGATTGTTTCAGACTGGAGACACAAGAGTCCATCTGAGTCATGGATTGATTGACTCTATTTCCTTGTGCAAGGTTTCTTTAATGTGTGCAGCAAGGGCATGATGACCTCCCCTGAAGCTTTGCAAGAGTTCCCTGTTTTGTTCCCCTGCCTGTGACTCCAGGGGCTTGGAGGTGCGAGCTGTCACCAGTGTCCCAGTAGTGCTGGATG
The DNA here is from genome assembly GCF_905171775.1 of Rana temporaria. NCBI lineage: Eukaryota > Metazoa > Chordata > Amphibia > Anura > Ranidae > Rana > Rana temporaria. The sequence goes on from NC_053494.1 coordinate 71,432,456, forward strand.
CCGATAGAGCAGGTAAGCTGCAAGCAGACTGCAGGATGGGAGGAATCGGTGCTCCTGTATCATGCCAGTGAAAGCTTGAGACTGCTGTCGGTGTCTGTAAAGGGCTTAATGTAAGCAAGGCAGCCGAGTTGTGAGGCCACTGCTGGAATAGAGGAGCCCATGCTCCTATGTTGTTGCAGTGAGTTCTGGAGGCTGCAGCCAGTGTCTGTGCTGGAATGGATGCCGACAGGGCAGCTGAGCTGTGAGGTGACTGCTGGATGGGAGAAGCCCCTGTATTGCTGTTCCGCTGCCTCTGCAGCCCAACCTTGCAGATGTCTGGGGACTGTGCAATATTTGGCATGGAGGCTGATCTGAAATCCAGAGTGAGCAGGGGAAAAACCTGAAGGAGATTCTCACCAGCCTGGTACTGGAGTAGTTCCATGCCCTTGGACATTTGGCTAAAGCAGCAAATGAAGCCTGTATTTGCCGAGTTTGAGTACACAGGGAAAAAAGCTCTCTGAAGCTGCAGCTTTAAGCCTCATGTACACAGGGCAGTTGAAAACCTTTTCTGATTGCTGGAAACTTGACAGTTGGAAACAAAAAAAGTCAGTCTTAGGCCGAGTACTCACGACCAAACATGTTCGCTCGAAATGTCCGACGGGCTGTTTCCGGCGTACAAGGCTGTTTTTTCATTTGGCCCGCTGGCTTGTACACACCAGCGGACGATATTTCCCTGCGGACCTGAACGCGTGCACGTAATCCACGTTTGACGTCACTATAAAGGGAAAGGCCAAAGTCAATGGCGACGCCCTCTGTTCCGCTTTTGCTAGTTACGGCTTTGCTCGTGTTAGTGAAGGTTTGGTTAGAGCTGATTCGCGCTTCTTGGTCTCCAGGCTTTAGCAGGTAGTATTTTCTCGTTCAGTGCGTGTGCTTGTGGGTACGTAGTTGGCATTCGGGTACAGGCGTGCAGTTCGTTCTGCTTAGCAGATTCGTACTGTGCGTTCGTATCTGTGTGTCGTGCGTTCTTTGCAGGTACCGCTGGATTTGATTGTGCTTTCTGTTGGAGTGTGTTCTTGACTGACCAGCCGGCCGGTTTGAAGCCATGATGGAGCAGCAGCGTCAATTTTCGCGAGTTGGTGCTGTTTATGGGATGGCTGCTGGATATGTTCATTATTCCAGTACTTTGGCCAGAAACAGGGGGCGGAGGCGTTTCTGGACCAAGAATTGGTTGCGCCAGCGTGACCAGTTCTCTCATATGCCTCTGCTTAGGGAAATCCAGGAGAATAATCCTAATGACTATAGGAATTTTCTCCGCATGACGGACCCCGTATTCAACAGTCTGCTGGAACTTCTGTCCCCCTATATCACGAGGCAGGACACTGTGATGCGCCAAGCCATCACGGCCGAGCAGAGGCTTATTGCCACGTTGCGGTACCTGGCGACTGGGAGGAGCCTGCAGGACCTCAAGTTCTCGACAGGCATCTCTCCGCAGGCGCTTGGGGTCATCATACCGGACACGTGTGCTGCCATCATTAAAGTTATGCACGAGGAGTATATGAAGGTAAGTTTCCTCATTTTAACCTCACAATGTGTCTTTAATAATGTGGCAAACTAACTTTTTATTTTATTTCCCAGATATGCTGTGTGTTTAACTAACGTTCCCTTTTCTCACTATGCATGTTGATATCAGCTTTTACATGTTCTTTTTATTTTGGCCTACCTGCATATTTTGATCTTACCCAATATTAACCTGTCCAGCATGCTATCTTCGGGCCAACCCCCACCATGCCACTTTTTGTTTTTTTTTTGTTTTCTAAAAACAGTTTAAACACCCCCCACCCCCCCTTCAAAGTGTTTTTGTCCCCATCAGAGGGCTGTGGAGTCTCTTATTAATTAAGTGGGCCTATATCTTTGTGCCCCGAAATTCTCCCTTCATAATTTGCAAATGCTATTTTAAAAATGTAAAGTTGCACAAGGATGCTTGTAGGATTCTGTTTGCAATGTTTATGTTCCAAAGTACTAAATCTCTTTTTTTGTTTGTCCCCACAGCTACCCTCCACACCACAGGAATGGCAGTCTGTGGCTTCCCAATTTGCCGAGCGGTGGGATTTTCCTAACTGCGGTGGAGCAATAGATGGGAAACACGTCCGCATTGTGCCCCCACCCCACTCGGGGTCCTACTATTATAATTACAAGGGTTATCATAGTATTGTGTTGATGGCGGTGGTGTCGGCACAGTATGAGTTTCTATATGTGGACGTGGGGAAGAACGGCCGGATGTCAGATGGGGGAGTGTTCGCACGGACTGATTTCTATGATCGTCTCCAAACTGGTGGTCTGGCATTGCCACCAGATGAAGATAATGTGGAAGGACTTCCGTTTGTGTTCCTAGCGGACGAGGCTTTCGGCCTTGGACCTCACCTAATGCGGCCTTTTCCCCAGAGGACCCTCACCTCAGAGAGGAGTGTGTTCAATTTTCGGTTGTCCAGGGCTCGGAGGGTAGTCGAGAATGCCTTTGGGATCCTCAGCAACCGGTTCCGCCTGTTCCTGACATCGATACATTTGGCGGAATATAAATTGAACACCATTATATTTGCCTGCTGCATTTTGCACAATTTTCTACGCAGGCACTCCCAGACGTACCTAGCCTCCATGGGCTCTGAGGCAGGACTACCCTCAGAGAACATTCCTGGCCTGGACACTGGTCGCGCTGGCTTGGCCCCCCAATCTGCTCGTGAGGTACGCGACAAATATGTTGAGTACTTCATGGGTCGGGGGGCCATTGCTATGCCAGATCATATTTCTTTCTAATTCGGCCCCCAAAGAAAGGAATATTCTCACAACTAATAAATAATTAGACCATTGGACTTTATACAGTTGTTTGTCATTACTGCTTTTTCTCTATTTTTCTGTCTTCCAGGTTCTCTCCAAAAATAGTGCACTTCTAGTGCCAGATTTACTTACTCAGATGTATTAACTAACCACATTTGCACATTATTCACTCATCTACTAACTGGGTATTCAGTCTAGAAATAAGAAGCCACTCATTTTTCTGCTTTTGATGTCACAATTAATTTTTTTTATTTTAGTCATTTTTTAACAAGAAATGTGTATTTTTAGGCAGAAAACATTTCCTGCAAATTTTTGGAACAAAATATTGGCTTTGAATTATTTATTTTTTTGTCTTTATTGACAGTGATTAGCAATAATACTGATCGAAACACAATGTAAGAATAATTTCACTGAAACTATACGCAAGAATTTTTGGGCTTGTCTCCTATATATCTATCTCTAGAGATAGATATAGATATATATATATATCTATCTCTAGAGATAGATATATATATATATATATATATATATATATATATATATATATATATATATATATATATATATATATATATATATATATACACACTTCTAAACATAATTTTTTTAGACTTTGGTTCAAAATTAAAGTTCTTATTTAGTTTGGTTTTCAATAACCCAGACTAATTTATGTAGAAATTTTTTTGGTTATTTTTTTTATTTTTTTATTTTTTTGGTATTTGTTTCGAAGACATTTATTTACATTTAGAAATGTTTGGGTATTGTTTTTATACAAAACATTTTTTGGCTTTGTATTTGTTTGTGTATAATTTTTTCAACAAGATTTTAACACAACAAAAATTTTTTTGTTTTTTTAAAGAAAATTCGTTAACTTATTTCTTTAGGTGAGATTTCTTGTTCGTTTTGTGATCTGAAACTGTAAACATTTACAAACCAAAAAAGATCAACACCAAACAAAAATTTAAAAAAAGAACAGCAGTCAGTCATGGATGGTGTGCTTTCACACTGGAACACGCCAAAATTTCGAAATGCACACATTCAGTGAAAACTCGCCAAATGTCATTGGTTAAACAGACAAATGGCCACATGTGCTATCTGACATCATGGGTGATCAATGTCTGTGTTTTGTGGGAGCAAACCCTTCCTCTCAACTACTTGAGGATCGAGGAGGGGTTTGTACCCACAAAGCACAGACAATAGATAGTCTGTGATGGCAGATAGCACATATTGGCACACTGTGTGTGCATTTTGAAATTTTGGCGTATTATAAAGTACAAAAATTAAAAAGGGTTTTGTGGGCGGGGGATGGGCGGGGGATGGGCTTCTGTGGTTCAGTCTTTGACACGGCCCATCATGTCAATGATATTTTTGTAATTCTGTTCGATGACTAGCATCCTTTGGCGCATGTTGTCCATTTCCGTGCTACACTCTGAAATGACATTTCGCACATTCTGCTCCATGACTAGCATCCTTTCCCGCATAATGTCCATTTCCGTGCTGCACTCCATTACCTGCTGTACAATTATAGAAGCACTTGCACGTGAAAAATGTGATACACCATCTTCATCCCCTAAAAAGAAACAAATTGGCATTCAAAATCTGTAAATAGTTTCCAGCCTATCTGCATATGTTTGGCCCTATTAATATAGGGGTGACACTGACCTGATGGCCTGATAATTTCCACATCCCCAATTTCTTCATCTTCTATCACTCCTCCTTCTTCCACCACCTCCCCATCATCTTCTATCACTCCTCCTTCTTCCACCACCTCCCCATCATCTTCGACTCCTCCTTCATCCATCATTCCACCTTCTTTCAATTCGCCAAATTGTTCTTCCGCCACTTGCCCTTCATCTGCTATAAATTCTAAGTCCAAAATTACTTCTTCCTCCTCTCTTCCTTCCTCCTTTCTTCCTTCCTCTTCTCCTTCCACATCCTCTTCTCCTTCCACATCCTCTTCTCCTTCCACATCCTCTTCTCCTTCCACATCCTCTTCTCCTTCCACATCCTCTTCTCCTTCCACATCCTCCTCTCTTCCTTCCCCAGCCTCCTCCTGCTCAACATGTGGAGGTGTTTGATTTTGTGGGTGTCTGGCCCTCTCTGCCTCCTCCAATTGCTGGCGTCTTCTTTCCCCTATAAGAAATAATAAAAAACAAAAGGTATACTCATCAGCACACAGATATTGGATATCATAAATCGCACACATTGCATAGACGATACATTTATGATGATTTTTGGTTGTTTATTCTTTCAGCAATCCTCCATTTTTGGCGTAGTTCTAGGCCAAGCTCTGATCCTGCCCCTTTTTTGCAAAGAAGTGACACACATGGATGTCCCCCCAAAACATTAATTCTCGTCGACCCTCCAAATAAATATACTTTGATTATTGAGACACAGGTGCTTTGCATTTCCAGATGTTAAAACATCAGCTTTATTTGCATTTTGGAGAATGAATCTTGTTTGCCTGTCACATGCACTCAATTTAATTTCTGTGATTTTGCTATTCAACAATGTTGGAAAACCAAGTTTGGGGCCAGTCAGCCATGTCCATGTGTGTTGTTCCTGGAGTAACGTCACATTTTTGCAAAACAATGTCATATTACGCGTGTTTACTATTTCACGAAATTTGGTAAGGGTTGTTATTTGACATAAACACAATACAGTATCTACACGTGTTCAAAAGTACAAGCAGGCCAAGGAGGCAGATGTGAAAAAATACATGTCAACACATTATTGCAGACATTCCCCCCCCCCCCCCTTAAATAATATGGACTTACTTTTACGCAGAATTTTGAGTATCTTCTTCATGTGATGTGGCTCCCTCAATTTTAAATCGGACCAACGCTTCCGGAGTTGCTCCTTTGACCTGGTGACACCAAACATTCTCCTCATTCTCCTTGCCACCTTGTCCATTATGTGTGACTTTCTACGGTTCGGTGTTTTGTAGGGCCCACATTCACCATCATAATCCTTCCTCCTCATGATGTAAACCAACTCCACCATTTCTTCAAACGCCATATTAGTGGCTTTATATCTTTTAGGCCTGGATCGGGACGGTCCTGCCTCTGTCCCTTCACTTGCGCCATGAGAGGTCCGTGCCCGCTCGTGTGACATCGCCATCTTTCCTTCCCACAGAGATTAGGGGCGTGGAAACGAGGAAATGTCCCGTCAGGGGCGGAGATGAGGGCGGGGATTCTTGCATATGCGGAGTGTCGCGAATGCCAACAATGTATTGACGTAGGTTACGCGGAGAATATTCGCGCGATTCCAGAACCTACACAGTTAACGCCATATTTACTTTTTAAATTGATTAGGGGCATGGCAAAGGTGACGAGGGCGGCGTTTCATACATACGCGGAGTGGATAAAAGGCGCTTGACGTGATTACGTAGGTTACGTGTTAATTCAGCGAGCGTAACAAACGAGGATTTTGAGAGAGGCAGGTAAGAAATTTAAACATGGGATCAGCAGCGGGCTCTAAAATGTAGAGCCATGGGATGGGGGTTTGGTCTGTTGGTTGCACAGTTTTATTAAGCTATTATGTCTCTTGGATACCAGAATGTGATTTTCGTACCCAAATGCTTTTGTAGACATCACAAAATAGAGAGGTCAAAAATGCTGTGACTCATTATCAATTATGTAGGGTGTATTCAGATCAGGCCAAGTATTGTTCTGTGTTGGTTGGACAGAGGTCATTAGGAAGTTTCTTTCATGTAATCAATGCTGAGGGGCAGGATATCTACACATGCAATAGTGCCTTGATGAATGCTGTCATTTGTAATAATTGTGTATGGTTGTACATTTCTATTATTTCCTGCAATGTAACCAAAGGGGCGGCATGTATAAAAAAAATGTTAGCTAAAACCAACCAATGGGGCAGAGCTGGCCAGCATTTTCTAAACAAGAGACACTGTGTTTGTATTTCTATATAGGTACTACTTTTTAAACAACATATTCTATCAATGTAAATGCTGAGGCTTTTTTTAATTGTGTTTTTGGTTTCTTTTTATTTTTTCAATCTAGAATAAAAAAGACTAAATCATCATTTCCCAATGGATCTCCTGCAGACCCAAGAGATTATCCAGCACTTGCTGGATAAATTTAGGGAAATGCCCATCCTGTGGGATTCAAAGCAGCCCACCTACCACAATAAGGACGTACGAGCGGCAGCACTTGAACAGCTAGCAGCATACATGAGGACATGGGTGCCAGAATGCAGTGCCAACATGGTGAAGGATAAACTTGCCAACCTCAGGGGCACATATAGGAGAGCGTACAAAGCTCACCAAAAGCAGCTAAGATCTGGAGCAGCAGCAAGACCACCAAAGGAACCCAAGCTGTGGTATTACAACCAGATGTCATTTTTGCGGGATCAACTGGAAGGCAGGCCATCTATGTCAAGTCTGAATCCCAACCTTCCCTCCATGCTACCTTCCAGCGGGACTTCCCCAGATCACCACAGCCCTGCAGAGTCAGATGAAGAGGGCCTGGCTGACAGAGAGGCAGATCTGCGCCTCTACGATGATGAGGTATAGTAGTTTCATAACTATTTATGTAATAATATTAATTATTGTTTGATTCTTGACTTGATATTGGTTAATAAAATACAAGCTGGGAAGTAAAAATCTAAAGTCGTGGGCAAACAAATAGGTGTCAGGGATGACAACTGCAGGGGTCAGAGGGTGAGTCTGTTTTCAAGTTTAAATTCAAGGCAAAAAATAAGATTAAAGCATGAAAATGTGAGTGATTATATTCCTAAATATATTACAACATGTCCCTTTTTTTTACACAGGAAGAAGAGACCAGCCAGGAGGTGGCAGATCCTCTCCTCACTGTCAGCCAGGACGAAGGGGTCAGTGGCAGCCAGGAGGAGGCCGGGCCCAGTGGCGTTCAGCAGCTCCCCAGGACAAGCACCACCAGCCAGGCTCCTCCCCTTTATATTAGGCCACCAGGCCGTAAGAAGAAATTGGGGGCAGTGGAGGAAGCCAGCCTCAAAATGATTCAGGAGGCGAGTGCCATCATGAGGGCCCCCCTCAACCCCACTGAGGCCTACAGTGCCTCCGTGGCACATGATCTCAATAAAGGCACGGAGGAGCAGAGGCAATTGGCCAAGGGCATCATCAACCAGGCCCTTTGGTGGATGCAGAGGGAGCTGCTGACCCCAGACACTGGGCTATGTGACCCGGCCCGGCTTGCTGAACATCATACTCCTGCTGCCACATCATCCCCACCTGCAAGGGCCCAGGGAAGACCCGCTGTAAGGCAGCCTGGAAGGAAGGTTGCAAGGAAGAGGAGACGTTGATGCCCTGCCTTCCATTTGATCCCCCACAAATGGCATCTTGTTTGGACTACCACAGCTTGGGTTCCTTTGGTTATGTGCTGCTGCTTCAGATTTTATTTTGTGTGCCTCCTGAGGTTGGCTAGTTTATCCTTCACCATGTTTGAAATGCAAGTTTGCATGTATTTTGCTAGCTGTTCAAGTGCTGCCATTCTGTTTTTGTTCCTTTTTATCATTTGCTAAAATAAAAGCCTTTTTGTTGATTTGAAAAACGTGCCTATTGTTTGTAATACTGTGGGTATTATTTTAGGCATCAAACATTACAAACAAATAAAATGTTTAATCTAAAATATTCACTAACTCATGGGGGGGGGGGGGGCATTTGGTGTGCCAACATGGTAGACAATTTAAACAACCTTCAAAATAATCCAGTTAAATATACAAACAAAAGCAAAATCAAAACTATTTCCTATTAAAATCTTCTAAATGGTGACATAACTATAAACACCTAAATAAAGTGGGAAAGATAACCATTAAACATTAAAAGCAAAAAATGTAACATGTGGAGGACCACTAAAAATATGATACGTCGGGCCAATAAAAGTTTGCTAAAATCTTACTACATCACAGCTAACAAATGTCACTTTTCAGTATGGAACAACTCAGTTGAAATAACATGAGCTAAATAACTGATTATTTATAGCAAGAGAAGAATGAATAAAATGACGGCATCAAGCGTTGTTTATTGTGTGGTTTGCTTCAGTGTTCTATTGCTAGAATTAATCTTTCTATTGACGAATGTGCCATATCCCAAACAAACGTGAGTTTTACCTGAACGAGCGCTCCCGTGGCCTCATTTAGTCTGAGCATGCGCGGGGTTTTTGTACGTTGGTTTTGTGTACTCACCACCAAACATGTCCGTTCGGACAGGATTTGAGCGGACGGTTTTAAAACAAGTTTGCAAATAAATGTCTGCTGAAAAACGGCCCGGCGGGCAAATGTACGGTGAAATTCTGTACGCTCGTAACTACACACGACCAAACATGTCTGCTGAAACTGGTCCGCGGGCCAGTTTCAGCAGACATGTTTGGTCGTGAGTATGGGGCCTTACAGTTTTTACATACCACGTTTATGCAAGTTTAGCAGTGGTTAGAAGCCTTTGAGGTTAGAAGCTTTTTTTTAAAGATAACCCCAGGAGACCCTCCTAAATACCCACAATGCAGGAAAAACAAGTAAATTGTTAACAATTTCAGCCATTTTGTGAGAGAAGAGAGAGTTGCAGCAAAAATAAGAGTATGCTTGTAGATAGCTGTCTTATTTTTTTTGTTTTCACTTTGGATCCCTTCATGAGCATGTGTGAGAAAATTCTCCTGATGTTGCTGAGGCTCTAAATATTTAGAAAATTGCAGGAGAGGATCAGAGTTTGACACTACGGGACTCCAGTGGCGGTGCGTCCATAGAGGGCGCAGGAGCGCCGCCCCCTCTCGCTCCTGCACAGCCACTGAAAAACAATACATATATTCATGCATTGCATTGTAAACGCTGCCCACTATTCAGATGGCTGGCCCACTGGTGAGCTTTGGCCATCTGAATAATGGCAGCTGGTTGGATTTGGAAGTGTCTATCAGGGCACAGTTGCAACAATGGCATGGCAAAGTGGAGACAATTGATGGGCACAGTGGCAACAATGGCATGGCACAGTGGCAACAATTGATGGGCACAGTGACTGCGTTTGGCATGGCACAGTGGCTGCATTTGGCATGGCACAGTGGTGACAATGGCATGGCACAGTGGCTGTGTTTGGCATGGCACAGTGGCGACAATTGATGGGCACAGTGATGACAATGGCATGGCACAGTGGTGACAATTGATGGCACAGTGGCTGTGTTTGGCATGGCACAGTGGCGACAATGGCATGGCACGTGGCGACAATTGATGGGCACAGTGGCGACAATGGCATGGCACAGTGCCTGCGTTTGGCATGGCACAGTGCCGTCAATTGATGGCACAGTGGCTGCGTTTGGCATGGCACAGTGGCGTCAATTGATGGGCACAGTGGCGACAATGGCATGGCATAGTGGCAACAATTGATGGTGCAGTGGCTGCGTTTGGCATGGCACAGTGGCGACAATTGATGGGCACAGTGGTGACAATGGCATGGCACGGTGGCTGCGTTTGGCATGGCACAGTGGCGACAACTAATGGCACAGTGGCTGCGTTTGGCTTGGCACAGTGGCAACAATTGATGGGCACAGTGGCGACAATGCGTTTGATGGGCACAGTAGCTGCGTTTGAAGGGCATAGTGGTGGCAATTGATGGGCACAGTGGCAGCAATTGATAGGCACAGTGGCGGCAATTGATGGGCCCAGTGAGGCTGCAATTGATGTTTATTTTTTTTCATTTTTTCGCAAAAAAAACAGCAGAGCATGATGCAATTTGCTACAGCAGGGGAAAAAATTCCTTCCAGATCCCCCGAGAGGCAATCGGATTTTCCCCGGATCAACTTTACCTATAAATCTTAGTACTCGGTTATATTATGTACATTCAGGAAAGTATCCAGGCCTTTCTTAAAGCAATCTACTGAGTTGGCCAGAACCACCTCTGGAGGGAGTCTGTTCCCAATTTTCACAGCTCTCTTACTGTGAAGAAACACAGATCCGTATTTGGAGGTGAAATCTCTTTTCCTCTAGACGTAAAGAATGCCCCCTTGTCCTCAGTGTTGACCGTAAAGTGAATCACTCAAAACCAAGTTCACTATATGGACCGCTTATATATTTGTACACATTGATCATATCCCCCCTTATTCTCCTCTTCTCAAGAGTGAATCAATTCAGTTGCTCTAATTTTTCCTCATAGCTGAGCTCCTCCATGCCTCTTATCAGTTTGGTTGCCCTTCTCTGCACTTTCTCCAGTCCCCCGATATCCTTTTTGAGAACTGGTGCCCAAAACTGAACTGCATATTCCAGATGAGGTCTTACTAATGATTTGTACAGGCGCAAAATTATATCTCTCTCTTTGGAGTCCATACCTCTCTTAATACAAGAAAGGACCTTGCTTGCTTTGGAAACCGCAGCTTTGCATTGCATGCCATTATTGAGCTTATGATCTACCAAAACCCCCAGATTCTTCTCCACTACGGATTCCCCCAGTTGTACTCCCCCTAGCATGTATGATGCATGCATATTCTTAGCCCCCAAGTGCATAACTTTACATTTATCAACATTAAACCTCATCTGCCACATAGTTGCCCAATTAGACAAAGCACTGAGGTTGGCTTGTAAATTGGCGACATCCTGTAAGGACGTTATTCCACTGCATAGCTTGGTGTCATCTGCAAAGACAGAAATGTTACTTTTTATCCCAGACCCAATATCATTTATAAAGATATTAAAAAGTAAGGGTCCCAGCACTGAACCTTGGGGAACACCACTGATAACCTTAGACCATTCAGAGGAAAGACCCATACACACTATCAGTTTTCCTGCAGGTTTTTCTATTCAGGTTTACCGAAACCATCTAATATAAAGGTCGAACCTCAAGAGTTTCAATTTGTATGCAATCAGGCAGGCCCTTGCACTACATGGTTTTGGTAAACCTGAAGAGAAAAACCTGCAGGAAAACTGATATAGCCAGATTCAGGTAGATGTGCCTAACTTTAGGCGGGCGTAGCGCATCTCATATACACTACACCGCCGTAAGTTAGAGAGGCAAGTACAGTATTCACAAAGAACTTGCGTCCTAAGTTACGGCGGCGTAGTGTAAATGGGACGGCGTAAGCGCGCGTAATTCAAAGTAGGCTGTAGTGGGCGTGTTGTATGGTAATGAATCGTGACCCCACGTAAATGACGCGCCTAACGAATGGCGCATGCGCCATCCGTGGACGTATCCCAGTGCGCATGCTCAAAATCACGTTGCAAATAGTCAATGCTTTCGACGTGAATGTAACCTACGCCCAGCCCCATTCTGAATCGGCTTACGCAAACAACGTAAACGTCGTGAAATTTGACGGCTGTCCCGACGTCCATACTTAACATTGGCTGCGCCATCTTTTTGGTAGTTTATCTTTACGCCTGAAAAACGCCTTACGTAAATGGCGTATCTTACTGCGACGGGCGTACCTACGTTCGTGAATAGGTGTATCTTGCTCATTTACATATTCTCGGCGTAAATCGACGTACACGCCCCTAGCGGCCAGCGTAAATATGCAGCTTAGATACGACTGCGTAGGAGACTTGCGCCGGTCGTATCTTAGCAACAGACAAGCGTATCTCAGCTTGAGCATACGCTTAAAGATACGGACTTACGACGGCGTATCTACTTATACGCCGCCGTAAGTCTTTGTGAATCTGGCTAATAGTGTGTATAGGGCTTAGGAGTCATTAACCACTACTCTCTGAATTCTGTCTTTTAGCCAGTTTTCTATCCATTTACAAACTGATATTTCTAATCCTGTAGACTGGGGAACTGTATCGAACACTTTTGTAAAATCCAAGTATACCACATCCACAGCCACCCCTCTGTCCAAGGTTTTACTTACCTCTTCATAAAAAGAAATTAGGTTTGTCTGCAACTTCTGTCTTTCATGAATCCATGCTGTCTGTTGCTTAAATCGTTTTTTTTTTTCCAGCAAGAACTCATCTATGTGGTCTTTTATTAAACGTTCCAGTATATTCCAAACTTAAACTAACAGGTCTATAGTTACTTGGTAAAGACTTTGTTCCCTTTTTAAATATAGGCACCATATTGGCCCTGCGCCAATCCAATGGTACTATTCCCTAAAAATTCCCTAAAAATTAGATACAATGGCTTTCAAATTATAGAGCTCAATTCTTTTAGGATCCGTGGGTGTATGCCATCTGGTCCAGGTGCTTTATCCACCTTTATTCTGTCTAAATATTTCTGGACCATATCACTTTTGAGCCATTGTGGATTTGGGGCTGTGTCACTACCACTCTCATTATGGACATGAGCTCCACCATGCTCCATTGTATACACAGAGCTGAAAAAAAGTGTTTAGTAAATTAGTCTTCTCTTTGTCCCCAGTCACCCACTCTAGATTATTCTGTAAAGGGCCTACATGCCCAGACCTGACCTTTTTACTATTAATATATTTGAATAATTTTTTGGGGTTTGTCCCACTATCTTTTGCAATCTGTCGTTCGTTTTGAATTTTTGCATCCTTACATATCCTTTTATATTCTTTGTAACATTTAAGCGACACTAGTGTTCCTTCATTTTTATGTTTTTTGAAAGCTCTTTTCTTATAGTTTATAGCTTTTGTAACTTTGGTCGTGAGCCACATAGGTATTTTTAGCCTTTTAAACGTATTGCCCATTGGAATATACTTTGCAGTGAGGTCCCAAACAGTCTTTTTGAAGAATTCCCATTTCGTTTTTAACGTTGTCGTTTTTAACGTTGTAAAAAATGGTCGTGTGTGGGCTTTAACGACATGAAAAAAACGTGCTTGCTCAGAAGCAAGTTAGGGAGTGCTCGTTCTGGTAAAACTAGCGTTCGTAATGGAGATAGCACATTCATCACGCTGTAACAGACTGAAAAGCGCGAATCGTCTTTTACTAACACAAAATCAGCAAAAGCAGCCCCAAGGGTGGCGCCATCCGAATGGAACTTCCCCTTTATAGTGCTGTCGTACGTGTTGTACGTCACCGCGCTATGCTAGAGCATTTTTTTTCACGATCGTGTGTAGGCAAGGCCGTTTTAACGATTGGATTGAAAAAAACGTAGTTTTTTCTAGACCATTACAATTTTTATTTTTTACAACCCGAAAAACAGTCGTGTGTACGCGGCATAAGTCCTGGAGAGCGGCCCTCATCCTTGGAAAATTAGCTCTCTTGAAATTAAGTGTTTTTATCTTTCCTGTATGTACCGTATTTCTTGCTTACAGCGAACATCAAATTAAATCATGTTATGATCACTGCTACCCAGGTGTTTCTTTATCTGAACATAGGTAATAAGCTCTTAAAGGTATATATAAAGACATCTAAAATAAAAGGGTACCCTTTACCTAATACCAAGTATAATAATAAACCATACACCGTTATCAGAATACAATATTTTTGTAGTGATCCTTTAATAATATACTGTACATGTATAACAGTTTTTTGTAAATACTGTAGCCAGAATGTTTGTATAATTCAGAGGACTGCTTAAAGCGGTGTTCCACCCAAAAATGGAACTTCCGCTTATACGGTTCCTCTTCCCCTCCGGTATCACATGTGGCACCTTTCGGGGGGGACAACAGGTATTTGTTCCCACTTCCGGCGATAGATCTACCTCAAGTCCGCCCCCCCCCCGTTGTCTTCTGGGAGAAACAGAGGTCCAGCCAGGATGTGCAGCGCTATTCACGCATGTGCAGTAGGGAACCAAGCTGTGAAGCTGCAAGGCTTCACTTCCTGATTCCCTTACTGAAGATGCCGGCGCCTCCACCCGGGAGCCGAGGGACGGGACGGCTTCGGACGAAGACATCGTGGGCACCCTGGACAGGTAAGTTTCCTTATTTTAAAAGTCAGCAGCTGCAGTATTTGTAGCTGCTGACTTAAAAAATAATGGCGGAACTTCGCTTTAAATAGGTTCTTATAGAAAAGGTCCTAATTCTTCTGTTTGTTTTTTCTTTTAAGTCAAAGGGACTGATTTACTGTCCTAAATTGCTACCTCACAAATACCCTAATGGGTATGCCACTGCATTTATGAAGCTTTAGATAACATGTGTCAAACACAAGGCATATTTCATGTGGCCCTCGCACCTCTCCTGCAGCACCCCCCTCGTCTACGCCCTCACCTTGTCTCAGCAGTCAACAGCAGAGAGGAGGACAGAACTTCTCTGCCAGATCCTGCGCCTTTCTGTGCAGCTGCAGCACCTTCTTGTATCCACCTTCCTAGGTCTCAGCATTCAGCAAACTCTGGCAGCTAACTGCAGCCCTCCTCTGGTCCTCCTCCAGACCCTGCACTTTTTGCTTCCCATCTCAGCATGCAGCTTCTTTTCGGGAGTAGCACAAGATAAGGGGGTGCACTGTGATGTAAGAGAAGGGTGGGGGACTTTTGACATCTGATGTACAGGGAGAGGGACATCTATTCTTACAGATACAACCGAAAATATTGTTTTGGTAAACATTTGCGCAAATATTGTGGGACCTTACTTTTATTCTACTGGTCCTATGCTTTTAGAAAACGTATAGTTTTTTGAGGTGTCTTTTTCAAACCCTGAAAGCTGCAAGATGTTTAGAGAAATTTGTTTTTCTACGTTAAATTTTCACCACTTCGCAAGAAGGTGCAATTTAAAATTTACAAATACTGTATATGTTATGCATTAACTCAATACAGGTTAAGCTTTTATATTAAGTAGGAATTTAGCAGGAATTTTGTAAAATGTGCTGTGTTTATATGCTAATAATGATTTTAGAGTATTTTTTGCGAATATATTGTTTTGATAAACATTTGCACAAATATCGCAGGGCCTTAAAATCAGTACCACCTTATTTTTATTCTACTGGTCATGCACTATGGAAAATATAAATATATGGTTTGGGGGGTCTTTAACTACTTTCGAAACAATGTTGCCACAAGATCACTTTTATTGGGGACGGGAGAGGGCCGCTTACCGAAGCCGTCAATAGTGACGGAGCCAATCGGTTCCTCTCCCCTCACTGCCTGGATGCCGAGTGAGGGAATGATGGCCCCCGCTTCGTTCCATAGCAATGGAGGGCGGAAGCAACGTCAAACGTCACTTTTGCCCAATGCTCTTTAAGGGGAATTTTTTTTAAATGACATTTTATTTTTTATTTTATTTTTATTGCATTTTAGTGCAAGTAGGAAATCTGAGGTCTTTTTGACCCCAGATCTCACTTTTAAGAGGTCTGTCATGCTTTAAGACCCCTTTTACACTGAGACGCTTTACAGGCACTATAGCCCAAGGGCTTGATACGCCACTCCCCATATTGCTTTTATCCTTTATTTTTCATTTGTGATCACTTTTAATGTCAATGTTTTTGTTGGTTTTATTATAATAAAACCTTTTTTTACCATTTTAACCTGCACTATTGGAGCACTGTTCTTTCTTTCTCCTTGCATGATTTGTTGGATTATGTTTTTGGAGCTGTTCCATCGTGCCTTGCTAACCCCACTGGGGGTTCTTTCCATCTTTCCATCCAGGGCGGATACCCTGTAAGATTTGGTCCGTTCCATCTATCCAGGATACCATCCTTCCAGGGTCTTTACTCGAGTTCCAAACGGCCAAGTTCATGGTTCCAAGTACTCAGTAGTAGTAGTGAGAAATTAACATCCTGCACTCTCACACCTCAGATAAGCCCCAATTCCTGCAACTCCACACTTCAGATCAGCCCCAATTCCAATGTTTCCCATCTTTTACAATGTGTGGGGGCACAGCGTCTCCCCCTCAGTGCAGGTGTGGTGTGGGGAATTCTGAAATTGGAATGCATTAGTGTCTTACTGACACTTCCCTGCACTTCTCTGTTGATGGGAAGGGAGTAGAGTGCCGGCAAAAGAGGCTTTGCGTGCCGCTTGAGCGCCATGTGATGTTAGTACCCCCCACCAGAATACATCAGCACTCGGCAGAACTTTTTTAGCCATGCCCCATTGACAGAAGCAGGCTGAATGACTGGCGTCTGTCTGATGGTGAGCTGCAGTACACATAGGCTGATGTCTGTGTGTACTAGGCTTAAGATATTTACAAAGGCTTGGTGTGTACTAGGGATGAGCCGAACACCCCCCGGTTCAGTTTACTGCAGAACATGCAAAAAATGTGTTTGAACACGTGAACACCGTTAAGTCTATAGGACACGGACATGAAAAATCAAAAGTGCTAATTTGCAAGTTATTGGCAGAAAAAGTGTTTGGGGACCCAGGTCCTGCCCCAGGGGACATGTATCAATGCAAAAAAAAAGTTTCCTGTAATTTTTTAAATGTTATCACTTTTTCTTTGTGAAATGGTAGAGGTACAATGTACCCCTTACCAATTCACATGGGGGGTTTGTTAAAGGGGGCTACCAGAGTCTGATAAACCCCCCCTCCGCCCACAGACCCCCACACCCACCGGGCAAGGGTTATGGGGATGAGGCCCTTGTCCCCATCAAAATGGGAACATCATCCCCATGTTGAGGGCACGTGGCCTGGTATGGTTCAGGAGGGGGGGGGGGGCGATCTCTCTTTTCCTGCGGCCTGTCAGGTTGTGTTCTTGGACAAGGGTCTGGATTTTTGGGGGAAATCCCACCCCATTTTTTTTTATTTGGCATAGGGTTTCCCCTTAATATCCATACCAGACCTGAAGGGCTTGGTAATGGAATTTAGGGGGACCCCCACGTTTTTTTTATTATTATTTTTTACTATTTTAATAATAAGCCAACAATTCATTATAGCCACGAGTAAATTACTTTTTTTCCTTTAGAAATGTCATTTTGTGCAGGGACTGTTATAAACATGTACGAAATTTAAAGGAATATTTCACTTTTATTGTTTCACTTTAAGCATTATTAAAATCTCTGCTCCCAAAAAAACGGCTGTTGTAAAAAAAAAAAACTTGCGTTGATACATGTCCCCTCGGGCAGGACCCAGGTCTCCAAACACTTTTTATGACAATAACTTGCATATTAACCTTTAAAATTAGCACTTTAGACTTCTCCCATAGACTTAAAGGGTGTTCCACGGCTTTTCGAATTTTCCGCGAACACAGCCAATGTTAGAGTCAAACTCATGTTCAACTCAAACATAAAGCTCATCCCTAGTGTGTACCATCACTGCAGAGATGAAGACATGTAGTCTTCCCCATTTACAATTAGCCAGTGCTTCTCCAATAGTGCAGTTTCTTACAGGATCTGCAAATTTTTATTCAAACATAATAGTTAAAGCAGAGCTCCACCCTAAAGTGGAACTTCCGCTCATCGGAACTCTCCCCCTCCCCCTCTGGTGCTACAATTGGCACCTTTCAGGGGGAAGGGGGTGCAAATACCTGTCTAAGACAAACACTGTTTAATGCCACGTACACACGATCAGTCCATCCGATGAGAACGGACTGATGGACCGTTTTCATCGGTTAACTGATGAAGCTGACTGATGGTCCGTCGCACCTACACACCATCGGTTAAAAAAACGATCGGTTCAGAACGCGGTGACGTAAAACACAACCACATGCTGAAAAAAATGAAGCTCAATGCTTCCAAGCATGAGTCGACTTGATTCTGAGCATGCATGGATTTTTAACCGATGGTTGTGCCTACTAACGATCGGTTTTGTCCTATCGGTTAGGAATCCATTGGTTAATTTTAAAACAAGTTGCCTTTTTTTAAACCGATGGTTAACTAACCAATGGCGCCCACACACGATCGGTTTTGACCGTTGAAAACAGTCCATCAGACCATTCTCATCGGTTTAACCGATCGTGTGTACGCGGCATAAGACGCACATAGAGCCTGTGTGAAACAGCGAACAAGAACAGTGAGGACGGCGCAGTGAAGCCGCAACGGTTCACATCCTGATTCCCTCACCGATGATGGCGGTGAGGGCAGCCGAGAGACGAGCTCGTCTTCGGCTGCCAACGCCGCTGGACTCCAGGACAGGTAAGTGTCCATTTATTAAAAGTCAGCAGCTGCAGTATTTGTAGCTGCTGGCTTTTAATTTTTTTTTTTCAGGCTGAGCGCCGCTTTAATTACTATGATAACTCAACCCCACTGACTAATTTGTAAATGCAAATTGCAGTAATATACTGTACAGTATTCGGTAACAAAAATGCAATGTGAATTGGTAACTGTGTCAGCTTTTAGTCTTTTGAATGCACGACTTGAGGTGCTATAATAAATGTTGACCTTTTGTCAGGAAATTAAGCATGCTCCTGTGGTATCTGCAGAGAAAATCATCCACTACAAAAATACAGTTTGAATAGTGAATCCTCCATCTATTCTCTTGCTTTCATTATATGAACCTGCAGTCAGCTGCTGTCAAATTAATTGCAATGTTCACTTCAGATACTGCTGCATCTCACAATCAAAGAAGCACCAAGGGCACATTGTAATGTTTCTTGTTTTGAAGTACTTTTGCTTTCCAGTTATAGATAATCTCGACACTGGAGCAATGTCTGCTTTGTTTCATTGCAGAACATCTAATAGGGCAAGAGATCTTTTTATACACAAATGTCATCATTTAGTATGTAAAATACATTAACCAGTTTTCTGCCACACAGTAATCAGGAAAAATTAAAAGAGCATTGCAAAACAAATGATGCATACTATTAATCACAATTATACTGTCTAAAAAAAAAATATTTAAAGGCTCCATTACTTTGACTCTATTCTGAGCTTATATAATAATATTATGTTGCCCCAGTAATATAGAGATGGGCCTAACTCGAATGGCGAACTCCATTGTCTATGGGAGTCGAACAGGAAAAATCTAAAGTGCCCATTTTGAAGGCTTTTATGCAAGTAATTGGGGTATAGGGGTCCGGGTACTGCCCTGGGGGACATGTATCAATGCTTTTTATTTTTTTTTATTTTTTTTCGGGAGCAGTGATTTTAATGATGCTTAACCACTTAAGCCCCGGACCATATTGCTGCCTAAAGACCCAAGGGGTTTTTACAGTTCGGGACTGCGTCGCTTTAACAGACAATTGCGCGGTCGTGCGACGTGGCTCCCAAACAAAATTTGCGTCCTTTTTTCCCCACAAATAGAGCTTTCTTTTGGTGGTATTTGATCACCTCTGCGGTTTTTAATTTTTTGCGCTATAAACAAAAATAGAGCGACAATTTTGAAAAAAATGCAATATTTTTTACTTTTTGCTGTAATAAATATCCCCCAAAAACATATATAAAAATTTATTTTTTCCTCAGTTTAGGCCGATACGTATTCTTCTACCTATTTTTGAAAAAAAAAATCGCAATAATCGTTTATCGGTTGGTTTGTGCAAAATTGATAGCGTTTACAAAATAGGGGATAGTTTTTTTGCATTTTTATTTTTTTTACTACTAATGGCGGCGATCAGCGATTTTTTTCGTGACTGCGACATTATGGCGGACACTTCGGACAATTTTGACACATTTTTGGGACAATTGTCATTTTCACAGCAAAAAATGCATTTAAATTGCATTCTTTATTGTGAAAATGACAGTTGCAGTTTGGGAGTTAACCACAGGGGGCGCTGTAGGAGTTAGGGTTTACTTTGTGTGTGTTTACTAGTGTAGGGGGGTGTGGCTGTAGGAATGACGTCATCGATCGTGTCTTCCCTATAAAGGGAATGACGCGATCGATGCGCCGACACAGTGAAGCACGGGGAAGACGTGTTTACACACGGCTCTCCCCGTTCTTCAGCTCCGGGGAGCGATCGCGACGGAGCGGCTATAAACAAATAGCCGCGCCGTCGTCACGGATCGCTCCCCGAGCGGACCCGACCTCCGCATGTACCGGGGGGGGGTCCCGATCGGACCCCCCACCCACGTCTAGCAGAGGATGTACAGGTACGTGATTGTGCCTGTCCGTGCCATTCTGCCGGCGTAAATGTACATGAGGAGGGCGGGAAGTGGTTAAAAGTGCAACAATAAAAATGAAACATTGCTGTAAATATAGTGCATGAGGGATCCCCTTAGTCTGCCTGTAAAGTTGTGCATCTGTAGCATAAAAAAAACTGTGATATCAAATCATCAAATTAACAGCTGCACCACTAACATGAGATACCATCACAAAATATAAATGTATACAAAAATTGTGTTGCATGTGAATAAAGTAAATAAAACTAAATAAAGTTCAGTGAGTCCATGAGTCACTAGCGTGACACTATAACAATGTATAAGTGTACAGGTGACTTGAACGTTACAGTCACCAACAGAATCCTCCACCTTGTGAATACACCACCACCAATCAATGGATGTGCTCTTACCAAAGAGCGTTGACCACTAATACGGGGGGTCAGAGAAGGCTCATGTATCTCAAAAACTTCATCACTATTCAATATCCAGCATATGGGAGACAAAGGAGATCACTCCAAGTAGACAAATAGGCAAATCTACACTCCTCTTGTCTCACACCATATTATCGGATGGCGTACCCCAACAAAGAGATAAGACGCCAAATAGTGTCAAATCTTTACAATTGGGCCTTATTTAAAAGTAATGCACTTACATGCCAGCAGAATTTTTTTTGTGTAAATTGCTATTGAGCACCGTAACAACTGTGTGCTCTTATCCAAACGCGATAAAAGGAATCTACACCTCATCCTGACCGGTTTCATCTCCACAAGGACTTCTTCTGGAGCGAAAGTATTTTCCCCTGTCATTGCTTGTATATACTCCTCGTATCTGTCAGAGCCTCATTCTCACTTTCTACTTTATGCGGTTCACCACATTAGCCAAGCCTACAGTAACTCTGAATCTATATGTCGCTCTGATGTTACTCAGAGTCCAGCCCCATTCGCTATGGAGCCACTTGGAGCCACCACACTGTCTCACAGCCTAACACACCGGAAGCCGAGATTACACGGCTCCAATCTAAAATATTCTGCCATTTCCCTTGGGAACATAGCATTCATGGGAGGAAGTGAGATCAGGCTCCGACAGTGCATATATTGCATATGGTCCCGCAATACACATGCCGACATACAGACAATAAATATAGAAAAAACAGTAAATAAAAAATGAAAAATAACTAAGTTTAAAATTATGTACATACAAAGGCACACTCATGAATTATCCAAAAAACTGTTTACACCCCAGTTCACATTTAACCCATGTGGAATATAACTCTTAAGGAGATAAATCCATTTGGTCTCAATCTTGGACAGTTCCCTAACCTTGAGGCTACCCCACCAGTGTGAAACAAAACTATCTATACCCATGAAGAGAGTTCCAGCTGGATCTCTGCTAAAACCCAAAGTCATTAAACAGGATCAGACATAGGTCACAGACAGGGCCGGATTAACAATGGGGCTGATGGAGCTGCAGCTCCAGGCCCCTTTCTCAAGATAGGCCCATTTGCCCAAAAAAAAAAAAAAAAAAATATTTTTTTATTTTTTTTTAGATTTTTTTTTTTTTTAAGATCGAATTTGGGGGGTTGTAGCTCGATGACCAGAGGTCACAGAAACCCCACATTTGGGGGTAGGCATGGGAAGAGCTACCCCACAACTGGTTAAAATATGGGGCGGCTATCATTTATGGTTCCGGAGATACGGGCCTGCTTGCACAGCCTGTCAGAAGCTACATTCAGAGCGGCCAATATAAAAACAAGCTGACACACTACAGCAGACTGATAGGATCACAGTTCTTATAATAATTATTTGTATATTACTCATGGTAATTAACCCCTTGCCACCCAGGCCAATTCTGACACTTCTCTACTACATGTAAAAATCATCATTTGTTTTTTGCTAGAAAATGACTCTATGGTGGTCTTTGCACTTTTTATGTTGCACGGTGTAGAGCTGCACGATTCTGGCTAAAATGAGAATTGCAATTTTTTTGCTTAGAAGATAGATGACGATTCTCTCACGATTGTTGCGGCGTAACATCATCTTTCACATTAAAACAAAAAAAAAAAAAAATGGGCTAACTTCACTGTTTTGTTTTTATGGTTTTTATTATTCATTGAAGTGGGAAAATGCAGTGTGACATAAAATATTGCAGCAATAGCCATTGTATTCCCTAGAGTCTCTGCTAAAATATATATAATGTTTGGCAGTTCCAAGTAATTTTCTAGCAAATAATATTGCTTTCTAACTTAAGAAACAAGTGTTGGACTTTAAGTGGTTAAATTTAGTTACAATGTTAGTTAGTTACAATGTTTCATTTTGTTTACAAACTTCGCAGACTGCCCAGATTTGTTCTTTACACACAGAAGTGTATCCCTTTGATCTAAGAAGGAAGTGTCAGTTACAATGTTTCCTGTTAAAAACTTGGCAGACTGCCCAGATATTTTCTTTTGACAGCTGAAAGTCTCTCCACTTGTTATATGAAAGAATCAGCAAACTGTGCATTGAAGATCGTCAGGGGGGTTGAATCGAGATCACGATTTTTTTAACGATTAATTGTGCAGCTCTAGCACGGTATTTGCGCAGCAATTTTTCAAACATGTTTTTTTGGAAAAAAATGTTTCATTCATTAAAAAAACAGTTAGTTAGTTAAGTTAGCACAATTTTTTTTGGTATCCTAAGCGATGCTTTACATTTTTTTAGGTTACATGTTTAGAGTTACAGAGGAGGTCTAGTACTAGAATTATTGTTCTCGCTCTAACGATCGTGGCGTATGTAACCTGTGTGTATCTGGCTCTGATACTACCAGTGCCTACCCAGCCACTGACTAGTATCTCTCCCCAGCCTGTCCCCACACACCCTCTCACCTGCTGACCTGTGGATGGGGGAATCACTCCTGCAGTGTTATTGTGTTCTGCCAGTGCGTACAATGATCAGTGTTGCTTACTATAGCTGGCAGCACTGATTGTTTTAAGAAAAAAAAAACATGCTGATTGTACAGTACTCAAGTTGATTAATAGATTGACTTGTGTAAAACCAGCTAGCCCATACATAGATTGACTATGGCTGGTCTCTGCATAATTGGCGTAATTTCAATCCATGTATGACCCGCTTAACCACTACGCAGTCCCTAAATATCCTTCCACTTCTGTACATAGTGCTCACTGTCATACTCTCCACACTTCTCTCCTATACATAGTGCCCACTGTCATACCCTCCACACTCCTCTCCTATACATAGCGCCCACTGTCATACCCTTCACACTCCTCTCCTGTACATAGTGCCTGCTGTCATACACTTCTCTCCTGTACTTAGTGCCCACTGTCGCACCCTCCACACTCCTCTCCTGTACATACTGCTCACTGTCATACCCTCCACACTCCTCTCCTATACATAGTGCCCACTGTCATACCCTCCACACTCCTCTCCTATACATAGTGTTCACTGTCATACCCTCCACACTCCTCTCCTGTACATACTGCCCACTGTCATACCCTCCACACTCCTCTCCTGTACATACTGCCCCATCATACCCTCCACACTTCTCTCTGGTACGTACTACCCTCTGTCATACCCCCTCACTCTTCCTGTACATACTGCCCATTGTCATACCCTTCACACTCCTCTCCTGTACATAGTGCTTTTTTCCATACCCTTTGTACTCCTCTCCTGTACATAGTGCCCACTGTTAGACCCTCCACATTCCTCTCCCTCACCTGCACATACTTCCCACTTATATACCGTCCATACTCCTCCCCTATGTCGCTTAACCACAAAAACAGTTCTTTAAAATTATACTGAATATCCTCAATGTTACCAGCTCTAGAATGGACACACTTTTGTTAGTTCAACTAAAGGAAATATCAGTTCTCATATTTGTTCTGCCCCATTATTAGTACTCATTTAATTTTGTGATTACTACTATGATGTATAGAGGAACATCGGGGATCTCAGCTACTCTAAATATAGCACTTATATAAAAAAGTGGCCCTGAAAATATTTTTTAAATGTTGGCAACTGTGCACTTAGGCACTGCCCAAGGGCCACTAGGTCAGTAGGGGGCCCCATGAGAGGCTCCTGGGATCCTGTGATATTAAAGCGGTAGTAAACTTTCCTGACATTACTACTTTTTAGAGGCCCTGGGGTAGGTTATGCCACAACGTACAAGTATGCACAGTATATTAGCACATTAGTGTACACTTCAATTTTCAGACTGAGCCCTCCAGTGCTGCGATGAATCAGGCGGGGCCTGGACACTTCCATCTTCACCCATTCTTCCTTCAGGGTTCTGTGCCTTTGGTCACTTGCCTTGGCTGGGCTGCGTTCATGTCATTCCCACGCATTTATTTATTATTTATTACACCCCATTCACACCTCCTCGACAAAATGCCCGACGCTGTCCGCTCGTGCCGCTGGAGGGGAGAATTCCCATTGCTGTCTATGAGATGGTTCACATCTCATAGACGCCGTACACCTGCGGCATGAAAAAAAGTCCCGGACCCTTTTTTTTAGGCGGTATTGGCGTTCGGCCATACAAAGCAATAGGAAGGATTTGTAAAAAAAAAGTTACACTATTCGCGGCAAAATACGCCACGTACGCGGCGTTACTTGTCGCGGAGGTGTGAATGCAGCCTAAAAGGCCCCACCAAAATCCTCAGCACCAGGCCCATGATGTTCTTAATCTGGTCCTGGTCACAGAGCAATGAGCACACGAAAGCCAAAACACACATAATTGATCAGCACGGCTGGCTTGCAGTGCACAGGTTAATATAGAGTTCCCTGATAGGGCCTGGGGTGGAGCCATGCTTTGAGGAGAGATTACTTAAGCAGCTAGGTGAGAGTGACTGGCCTTTTAATCTACAAACAGGGAGAGGTAAGCTGACAGGCAAACATTACTGTATAACCCCCCCCCCCCCTCTTACGATGCCTCCTCCTCCCCCGCCTGGGCCCAGGTTTACAGGGAAACCTCAGATGAAACCTCCTCAACAGACAAGGTGCAAAGACCTCAGATGCAGTGATCCAAGACCTCTTCTCAGGACCAAACTCTTTCCAATGCACAAGGTACTGAGGAACACCTTTACAGAGCCGAGAATCCAGAACTTGACTAACCTTGTACTTTAGATTATCCTCAGAGACCAGAACCACGGTAGGGAGAGAATGAGAGGATTTATTGAGGACTAAAGGCTTTTTTTTAGGAATAAACAAGGGCATAAGAGGACCAACAGGAGTCTGAGAAGGGTCCCCCAGACCCTTAAAGGGGTTGTAAAGGTAAAAAAAAAAGTTCCCTAAATAGCTTACTTTACCTTAGTGCAGTCCTCCTTCACTTACCTCATCCTTCAATTTTGCTTTTAAATGTCCTTATTTCTTCTGAGAAATCCTCACTTCCTGTTCTTCTGTCTGTAACTCCACACAGTAATGCAAGGCTTTCTTCCTGGTGTGGAGTGTTGTGCTAGCCCCCTCCCTTGGACTATAGGAGAGTCACCGAGTTACAGACAGAAGAACAGGAAGTGAAGATTTCTCAGAAGAAATAAGGCAATAAATAAAAGCAAACTCAAAGGATGAGGTAAGTGATGGAGGACTGCACTAAGGTAAAGGAAGCTATTTAGGGAAACAATTTCCTACCTTTACAACCCCTTTAACCACTTAACCCCCGGACCATATTGCTGGTCAAAGACCAGAGTACTTTTTGCGATTCGGCACTGCGTCGCTTTAACTGACAATTGCGCGGTCATACGACGTGGCTCCCAAACAAAATTGGCGTCCTTTTTTCCCCACAAATAGAGCTTTCTTTTGGTGGTATTTAATCACCTCTGCGGTTTTTAGTTTTTGCGATATAAACAAAAATAGAGCGACAATTTTGAAAAAAATTAATATTTTTTACTTTTTGCTGTAATAAATATCCCCCAAAAATATATAAAAAAAAATTTTTTTCCTCAGTTTAGGCCGATACGTATTTTATACGTAATAAGCGTTTGATTGGTCTGCGCAAAAGTTATATCGTTTACAAAATAGGGGGTATTTTTATGGCATTTTTATTAATATTTTTTTTTACTAATAATGGCGGTGATCAGCGATTTTTTTTCTTGGTACTGCGACATTATGGCGGACACTTCGGACACTTTTGACACATTTTTGGGACCATTGGCATTTTTATAGCGATTAGTGCTATAAAAATGCATTGGATTACTATAAAAATGCCACTGGCAGTGAAGGAGTTAACACTAGGGGGCGGGGAAGGGGTTAAGTATGTCCCTGGGTGTGTTATTACTGTGGGGGGGGGGTGGCCTTACTAGGGGAAATCACTGATCTTGTGTTCATACATTGTATGAACAGGGGATTAGCATTTCCCCCCCCTGACAGGACCGGGAGCTGTGTTTTACTCTGTAACGAGCGATCGCGTGTGCCCGGCGGCGATCGCGCCCGCCGGGCACGTGCAAGGGAGTCGGGGGCTAGTTTCCTGCGAGACAGCCGACGTAGAGCTACTGGCTCTCGCGCAGAAGAGCCAACCTGCAGCCGTAGAATGACGGCGGCAGTTCGGCAAGTAGTTAAAGATGAGCTGGACATCTAGCACAGAACCATCAGACTGGGCAAAGGTCAGTGGATCCCTGAGATCATGTTGGTTAGAAGGTGACATGTCACAGGAGTCAAACTGGATAGCTGAAACACAAGCAGAATGCAGAAAGCCCTTAAAAAAAGATTGAAAACCCCACTTGACCGATTGAGGCAGTCTAGCCTCAAGGATGGATTGAGCCTCTTAGACTGGTTTGAATGGACATAATAGTAGTAGGGTGCGGCCAGGTTACAGAAGGTCCTCAATAATAAAAAGCAGGCGGCTCACTGGGCATGGACTGGACTGGAATAACTGGTGCAAAGGCCAAATTAATAGCATTGTCAGGTGTAGCGACTACCTGAATCGCATTACAAGGCATAGCGACTGCGGAAATTGCAAACAAGTTATCCTGGCTGTGCATCCAAGGGTGTTTAGGGACAGACAGACAAAGGTAAATGGTTATGCAACTGAAGTAGGGATGAGCTTCGCGTTCGACTCGAACATTGCCTGTTCGATTGTTCGTCGAATTACGAACAAAACAAGTCGTTCGCGCCAAATTCGAGTGACGCACCACGGCCCATAATTCACTGCGGCATTGCGCGCTGATGATTGGCCAAGCATGCACTATGACCCGCATGCTTGGCCAATCACAGCGCGCAAAAAACCGAGAGACATAATTGGCCAAAAACACAAGATAGTACAGCGCTATGGGATAAATGACCACCAAAAAATAAATTGCAGATCAATATGGTGAATACTATGTGGCAACAAAAAAACTTGAAAAAATTGTTGAGTAAAAAAGTCTATATGTAGTCCAAAACACAATTGATTAAAAAAACATCCAAGTGTATGAGACAGTTCAGAAGTGATTCTTCATAAGTGAATATCATGTGTAGCTGAAAGTAGAAAATCCTCCACCAAAAAGAACACCGGATAAGTGAGAATATAATCTCCTTACCAAAAGGAAAGACCGGATTTGCAGCGGTCTTATGGAGCCCAGGGATGTTTATACTAGTCTTCCCAAAAAGACTGTTTCAATGACTGGAAAAATCCACAGGACCGGTTCCGGATCATGTATGTTCCAACAATCATGTACCGATATGACCACCCATGTAATAGAAAGTAATGGGATACCGCATAGTGAAATACTGTATAACAGGGTGGGTTTAATGAAAACACAGAATGTGCACTTACAGTGTGATGAGTAATGCAGTGCAAAATGGATAAAATCAAATGGGAGAGGATGGCGTCTCCTCGGATCTACAGATCCTCCTCCATCTGCTTCAAACACCGTCATCACGTGTCTCTGTATAGCGTGATGACGTCACCTAGCTAAGCCACACCAATTACCACACCATTACCGTAACATAATTGGCCAAAGCCAGGGTGGCTTTTGCCAATTATGGCTCAGGGCTTTAGCACACGCCCCACACTATAAAAGGCCGCCTGCTGGGCGGCCTTGTGTAGTGTGTTCCAGTGCTGGTTAAAGATCAGACAGAGAGAGAGATTGTCTTTTTCTAGCTAGATAGAGCAGGCAGGCTAGTCAGTTAAATTTACAGTGTGTAGAGGATATGTATACATCCCAGGAGTTGTACATATATTTATACACTGTATAGTATAGTTAGATTAGTCCTTCCTATCTGTCAGGCAGTTGATTGTGCTAGCTGCTGTGTTCTCACTTACACCCGTGGTGTACACACGTGGTTTATAGTGCAAGTGTGCTAATTACTTTGGGTGACTCTGCTGGCAGCTGGGAAGGATGCAGGGCAAGGTACAGTAGTGTTGGAGGTTGTTCCGCCACCACGCCTCCAAAACACTACTACTGGTTGTGACACACCTCTCTCCTCCACCCCCACCTCTTCTTCTTCCTCTGTGGCCTCTTCCTGTGCTGATGTGTCCTCGGAACCAGCCATGCTCCGTAGGCATACGAGGGGCTACGCAGGAATGCAGGCAAAGAGATGCTATGGGGTGCTAGAGCTGGTGTGCTTGGGAGACTGGAGCCACACTGGGACAGCGGTTCTGTCAGCTCTGCAGGGGCAGGCTCAGAGGTGGTTGACGCCACGCCAGCTTAAGCCAGGAATGGTGGTTATTGACAATGGCACCAACCTCCTCTCTGCCCTGCGACAGGGACAACTGACCCATGTGCCCTGTTTTGCTCATGTCCTGAATTTGGTGGTGCAGCGGTTCATGAGCAGGTACCTGGGCTTACAGGATGTCCTGAAGCAGGCCAGGAAAGTATGTGTGCATTTCTGAAGGTCATATAATGCCACTCTTTGGCTGACAGACCTCCAAAGGGAATACAACCTGCCCAAGAACCGCCTAATCTGTGACATGACCACCAGATGGAACTCTACATTGGCCATGCTACAGCAGCTGCACATGCAGCAGAGGGCCATCAATGAGTACCTGTGCCAATATGGCAGCAGAACTGGGTCAGGGGGGCCTGGGTTTTTTCCCCACGCCAGTGGGCCTTGATCAGGGATGCATGCACTGTCCTGTCACCATTTGAGGAGGCCACAAGGATGGTGAGCAGTGACAGTGCATGCATCAGTGAGACTGTCATTCTTATTCACATGTTGGAGCACACGCTATGTGGAATAATGGACAGGGCCCTTGAGGCAGAACAGAGGGAGGAAGAGGAGGACTTCCTTACCTCTCAAGGCCCCCTTTATCCAGCCAGTGCTCCTGCTTGCTCGCATAGCACACAGGAAGAGGACAAGGAGGAGGAGGAGGAGGAGGAGAAGGAGAAGGAGGATGATTGTATCATCAGCATGGAGGTGGAGCCTACCACTCAGCATCTGCAGTCTTCAAGGGATCATTTACAGTCCCAAGGAACCCATGGACTTTTACGTGGCTGGGATGAGGTGGCTGCGGATCCTGTCGTCCTCAGTGACCAAGAGGACTGTGCCCCAAATGCCTCAGCAAACCTACGCTGTATGGCCTCCCTGATCCTGCAAAGCCTGCGTAAGGATCCTCGTATTCGTGGTATCAAGGAGAGGGATCATTACTGGCTGGCAACTCTCCTTGATCCACGTTACAAGAGTAAGGTTGCGGACCTTATCTTGCCGTCGCAGAGGGAGCAGAAGATGAAACATCTTCGGGAGGCTTTGCAGAAAGGTCTGTGCAACGCGTTCCCAGAACCTGGGGGATTATCAAATCCTGGTCCTGGACAACGTGTTGCTGAGGCTTCGGTGAGTCACAGAAGGAGCGGTGGAGCAGGTGGCCGTCTGACCGATGCGTTCAGACAATTTTTTAGTCCGCAGCCCCAAGGTATGACCAGTTCCAGCAACCATCGCCAGCGTCTGGTTTACATGGTGCGGGAATACCTAGGGGCAAGATCAGACTTGGACACCTTCCCCACCGAAAATCCTCTGGTTTACTGGGTCTTGAGGATGGATCACTGGCCAGAGCTTGCACAGTACGCAATTGAGCTACTGGCTTGTCCTGCATCCAGCGTTCTTTCAGAACGCACATTTAGTGCTGCTGGAGGCTTTGTGACCGATCACAGGGTGCGCCTCTCCACCGACTCCGTCGATCGACTGACCTTCATAAAAATGAATCAGGTTTGGATCAACACCAGCTACCAAGCACCTGATGCTGATGTACCTGAATAATTTTTGGGAAATGTCAGATCCCTTGGAGACTGCCTTTACTGATGCTGAGTGACTGTCCTGTTATGCTGCTGACTGAATATCCTTTTCCTCCTCAATGATCTTGCTGATAGCTAGTAAGAACATTGTTGGTTCTGGGCACCGCCACCAGTGGCTAAGGCCCAATTTTTCTGCCCCTGTTTAACAGGGGCGTGTAATTACAATTTTTGATGCTATGCTTTGCAGCAGGCTCATTAGTGTGCTCCAACTAGAGTATCTGTGAGGGGTAGCAGTGTTGTAGCACCAGCACCAGTGCCTAAGGCCCAATTTTTCTGCCCCTGTTCAACAGGGGCGTGTAATTACAATTCTTGATCTAATATTTCACAGCAGGGCGTTCCAGCGCCCACCAAGACTAACTGTGAGGGCTTACAGTGTTGTGGCAACACCAACACCTAAGGCCCAAATTTCTGCAGAGTATATACATCAGGCCCCTACTTTCAAATATCCAACTTACAAACGACTCCTACTTGCAAATGGAAGGAGACAACAGGAAGTGAGAGGAAATCTACCCCTAGGAAGGGAAATTCTCTTCTGTAAAAGGTGTCACCTTGCTTTATCACAAATCACAATCCTTGTTTCACAATTTTTTTTTTTAAATCATTTGTCTTTGGGACAGAAAGTGAGGTGCACTCTTCTGAACAGATGCACACAGACAGCAAAACAAATGTTACAGGGGTGATAACCCTTCTCTAGGTTTTCAGAAAAGCTTAAAAAAAGATGTTATGGCTGAAGCTACACTTTAAAGAAGTACCAGTTGAAAATTACAAACAGATTCTACTTAACAACAAACCTATAGTCCCTGTCATGTTTGCACCGCCTGTATACTGCTGTTCAAAGTATATAGGGCCAAAGGGGCTTGTAATGACCTGGGGGGAGGGGGGCGGGGAAACCCATGCTATTTTTCTCAGTGATTTTCATCCATATTGCAGGGACCAAACATTACATTAAATAGTAATCTTATTTTGTGCAGGGACAGTTCTAAACACATACCACTACTATAGACACCCAGCAGGTACGATATTTAAAGGAATTTTAGATTTTTTTTCACTTTTAGCATCATTAAAATCGCTGCTCCATAAAAACGTCAGTTTTTAAAACTTTTTTTCCATTGATACATGTTCCCTGGTGCAAGACCCGGGTCCCCAAACCCGTTTTCCAACAATAACTTGTATATTGGGCTTTAAAATGAGCACTTTTGAATTTGAACGTTCGAGTCCCATAGACATCAATGGGGTACGATACGTTCGCGCGAACGTTAGGTCCGTTCGAAGGTTCTGGTGCGAACCGAACACGGGGGTGTTCGGCTCATCCCTAAACTGAAGTGAATGATCGGCTCAGGTTCACAGGTGGGCTCCTCATCCAGAGTGCCACATGACCTAGAGAGTGCATCAGCCCGACTGCAGGACACATCCAAGAAATCGCTATATGCAGTAGGAAGAGTAAAAGATACTGGGATAGTGGCAACAGGAAGTTTGTCTTTTGGGGCAACCTTGAGTACGCAGGACGAGGAACAGGAGAAACCCCAAGCCAGGATCTGTCCAGCAGTCTAGTCAACATGTGGAAAATGGAGCCGTAACCAAGGAAGACCCAAAACGATAGGAGTTGAGGCCTTAGGTAAACTAAAATATTGGTTAGTGTCTCTATCAGGTGCCATATCCAAATAATTCAGACAAGAAGAGAAATGTATTCACTGATTGGACTTTTTAGGCACTCAAGTGTAAGCATATGAAAAGAAAATATATTGGGCTAGATTCAGATAGCCCGCCGTAACTTTGTGCGGGCGTAGCGTATCTCAGATATGCTACGCCGCCGTAACTTAGTGAGGCAGGTTCTGTATTCACCAAGAACCTGCGCCCTAAGTTACGGTGGCGTAGCGTAAATCTGCCGGCGTAAGCGCACCTAATTCAAATTGTGAAGAGGTGGGCGTGTTTTATGTAAATAAAACATGACCCCACGTAAATTATGTTTTTGACTAACGGCGCATGTTTAACCCGCAAAAAGCCAATGCTTTCGACGTGAACGTAAATTACGCACAGCCCTATTCGCGAACGACTTACACAAACAACGTAATTGACGGAAAATTTGACACTGGCACGACGTCCATACTTAACATAGGATACACCACATATAGCAGGGGTAACTTTACGCCGGAAAAACGTAAAAAAAAACGTAAACAACGTAAAAAAATGCGACGGCGGACGTACGTTTCTGAATCGGCGTATCTACCTAATTTGCATATTCCTTGCGTAAATCGGCGTAAGAGACTTACGCCAGTCGGATCTTAGCCAAATTCCGGTGTATCTTATTTTCTGATTACAGAAAAAAGATACGCCGGATCCTAGAAGTTACGCAGTGTATCAATAGATACGCCAGCGTAACTTCTTTCTGAATCTACCCCATTATTTATAGTAGAAATACATACAAAATAATGAAAAATAAAAAAGTAGCACATAAGTAGCCGAGTCCTCAATCTGGAAAAATCCTCCTTGCAGCCTCAAAGAAGGCTGGAGTATTTGGGCATGATTATAGACACGTCCCAAAGCAAGGTATTACTTCCCAAGCCAAAGGCAAGAGCCATAGGAGACTTGGTCCGAGTGATAAAGGCAAAAAGAAGGCCTTCCATCCGTCTATGCATGAGATTATTGGGTAAGATGGTAGCCTCATTCGAGACTGTCCCTTACGCCCTGTTTCACTCAAGGCCGTTACAGGGCAGAATTCTGTCAGCTTGGAAGAAAGATGTTCAGGCCCTACTTCCGGTTCCGGTGTGGCATGTAGGGGAAGCAAGCTCCAAAAACGGCATACAAAGCCCCGGCATTGTCCCGGTTTGCGGCATCTTTTGTCCCGGCGCACTGCCCTAATCGCCGTGCATGGATCGATACCTCACGCAGACGCCCCGGGGATCCGGCGCGGCGGATGGCTCAGTGGGGGATGCGGCCTTAGCAAACATGGCCGCTGCAGAGCTGACACGTGGCGCTCCTCCGTCTCATGGCATCACACAGTAGCTGGTAGAGATGTACAGAACTGTTCACCGGCGAATAATTTGCGGCGATTTATGCAGGTTCGCCTATGCGCGCGAACATATGCGCTGTTCGATCCGCCTCCTATTATTTATCATTGAGCAAACTTTGACCCTCTATCTCACAGTCAGCAGACACATTCCAGCCAATCAGCAGCATACCCTACCTCCCTGACCCTCCCACCTCTAGGGCAGCATCCATTTTAGATTCATTCCGAACCTGCATTCTTAGTGAGAGGAGGGATAGTGTTGCTGCTGCTGAATTGATAGGTTAAGAATAGCTAGAGTAGTGTTTTCAGTGTCCTGAACGACTCATCTGATCTCTGCTGTAAGGACAGCACCCCAAAAAGCACTTTTTAGGGCTAGTAACCCCAAAAAGCCATTTTTAGGGCTAGTAACTCCAAAAAGCCCTTTTTAGGGCTGGTATATCAGTCTGCTTTTTTTTCTCTGTAATCAAATTGCAGTTGCCTGCTAGGAAGGCAGCTTGTGTGTGTCAGGATCACAGCGTACACTGTGCCCAGTGCCATACACCACTCATCTATCTTGGTGGCACAGTAGATAACATTTTAAAAAATAATAATATTACTGCAATATAATTGTAGTCAGTTGCTGTCTGTCAGCGTGTGTCAGGGTACAGCGTACACTGTGCCCAGTGCCACCCACCACCCATCCATCTTGGTGGCACAGTCGATAACATTTAAAAAAAAAAAATTATTACTGCAATATAATTGTAGTCAGTTGCCTGTCTGCCAGCGTGTGTCAGGGTACAGCATACACTGTGCCCAGTGCCACCCACCACTCATCTGTCTTGGTGGCACAGTACATAACATTTAAAAACCCCAAAAAATTTACTGCAATAGAATAGTAGTCAGTTGCCAGCGTGTGTCAGGCTCATAGTGTAAACTGTGCCCACTTGCCCAGTGCCACCACTCATATCTGGTGGCATAGTATATTAAATTTAAAAAGAAAAAACACAATTTTGACTGCAATAGAATAGCAGTTAATTGTCTGCAGGAGTGTGTCAGGCCTACAGCGTCTACTCTGCCAACTTCTGCCAGTGCACAGTGTCACTCATATCTGGTGTCACAGTAGCTTGCACGCATAGTACAACTTAACAAATAAGAAAAAATGACTGGCAGAGGCAGGCCACCCCGCAGGGGCTGTCGTGGTCGTGGTGCCGTGATTCCCTTTGGCCCTAGAAAAATGCCCAGTGTTCAGAGGCCACGTACCCTGAACTCGAAAAGTTCTGAGGACATAGTTGACTGGCTAACACAGGACACCCAATCTTCTACAGCTTCCGCTCGAAACCTTGACGCACCATCCTCCTCCAGCTCAGCTTCGGGTACCTCTCAAGTTACCACTCGCCCACATGCCGCCACCACCAACACTAGCATCACAGCTGCTTCACTTGATCTGTCAGAGGAGTTATTTACACATGAGTTGGAAGAAATGAGTGATGCGCAACCATTATTGCCAGAGGTTGTAGATAAAAGGGATATGACTCAGTCAGGCAGCATTACACACATGGAGGTATGGTGTGATGATGATGTACCCGCTGCTGCTTCCTTTGCTGAGTTGTCAGATACAAGTGAAGCGGTTGATGATGACGATGTGTCCGGGGATATCACGTGGGTGCCCGCTCGAAGAGAAGAAGAAGAGGGGGAGACAGAGAGGAGGAGGAGACGAGTTGGAAGCAGGGGGAGGTCGTCGCAAGGAGCTAGTGGCACAGTCAGACAGCATGTATCGGCACCCGGGGTCAGCCAGACAGCACGCCAATCAACGCATGCTGTTGCCACCACCAGAATGCCGGCATTGCAAAGCTCAGCAGTGTGGCATTTGTTTTGTGTGTCTGCCTCTGATAACAGTGATGCCATTTGCAACCTGTGCCAAAAGAAACTGAGTCGTGGGAAATCCAACACCCACCTAGGTACAACTGCTTTGCAAAGGCACATGATTGCACATCACAAACGCCTATGGGATCAACACATGATGAAGAGTACAAGCAGCACACAAGCTCAAAGCCACCATCCTCCTCCTGGTGCAGCATCTTCAGTCATGTCAACCACTGCTGTCCTCCTTGCCCCCTCTCAACCATCCGCCACTGCGTCTCTCACCTTGAGCAGTTCCTGCTCATCTGCCCACAGTCAGGTGTCTGTCAAGGACATGTTTGAGCGTAAGAAGCCAATGTCACAGAGTCACCCCCTTGCCCGGCGTCTGACAGCTGGCTTGTCGGAACTCTTAGCCCGCCAGCTTTTACCATACAAGCTGGTGGAGTCTGAGGCCTTCAAAAAATTTGTAGCTATTGGGACACCGCAGTGGAAGGTACCCGGCCGAAATTTATTTTCACAAAAGGCAATCCCCAACCTGTACTCTATTGTGCAAAAGGAAGTCATGGCATCCCTGGCACACAGTGTTGGGGCAAGGGTCCATCTGACCACTGATACCTGGTCTGCAAAGCACGGTCAGGGCAGGTATATCACCTACACAGACCTTCAGTGAGATCAGTGAGGACGAGGAACGGGACATCAGTAGCTCAGCATGCAACCCTGTGCAAATGGGGTCTTTCATGCTGTCGTGCCTGTTGAGGGACCCTCGTATAAAAAGGCTGAAGGAGAACGACCTGTACTGGGTGGCCACGCTACTAGACCCCCGGTATAAGCAGAAAGTGCCTGAAATGTTACCAAATTACCGGAAGTCGGAAAGGATGCAGCAGTTCCAAAATAAATTAAAAAGTATGCTTTACACAGCATACAAGGGTGATGTCACAGCACAACGGGAATCTAACAGTGGAAGAGGTGAAAGTAATCCTCCTCCTACCATGACCACGCCGGCAAGGACAGGACGCTTTACAGATGTGTTGTTGATGGCGGACATGCAGAGCTTTTTCAGCCCTACGCGTCGCCACAGCCCTTCAGGGTCAACCCTCAGAGAACGACTAGACCGACAGGTAGCAGACTACCTCGCCTTAACTGCAGATATCGACACTCTGAGGAGCGATGAACCCCTTGACTACTGGGTGTGCAGGCTTGACCTGTGGCCTGAGCTATCCCAATTTGCCATAGAACTTCTGTCCTGCCCCGCTTCAAGTGTCCTTTCAGAAAGGACCTTCAGTGCAGCAGGAGGTATTGTCACTGAGAAGAGAAGTCGCCTAGGTCAAAAAAGTCTAGATTACCTTACCTTTATTAAGATGAATGAGGCATGGATCCCGAAGGGACTGACAGTGGGCGATACATTTGACTAAAGGCCTGATGAGATGAGCTTCCTTGGGCTACAAATGTTCCACACGCTGCTGTATTTTATCTCTGCATGCCGGATGACTTAAATGACTTATCCGCCACCAAATAGGGTTCAAGCCTCAATGTTTTAGTGCACTTTCTGCCTGGAAAACATCCATTTTTCTGGCCGCTGCTACAGCAGCAGCTGCAACAATACCTAATTTTTCAGACATGTGTACATGCCTAATTTTTATGGCCTCTGGTGCTGCACTGTGGCTGCAAAAACAAAACCAAAAAAAAGGCACATACATGTGTCAATTCCCCTTCGTGATCGTTACCTTGTTGTGGTGAAGGGGCTTGCGTATCACAATGAAGCGACCACCTCTATGAGTGTGTTGGCAATGGCAATGTTGGCACACCCCAGATGATAAGGTAGTTGCTTCATTGTGATCAGACCAAAAGCGATCGGCTGGATAATTTTGCATAGAAAAAACATAAATTTTCTTTGTGATCATCTAAGGCATGGGTGCTCAACCTGTGGCTCTCCAGCTGTTGCGGAACTACAATTCCCATGAGGCATTGCAAGCCGCTGACAGGTACAAGCATGACTCCCAAAGGCTGAGGCATTATGGGAATTGTAGTTTTGCAACAGCTGGAGAGCCACAGGTTGAGCACCCATGATCTAAGGTGATCATTAAAGCCTACTAGGCCAACAATGGGCCCACACTGCAGAATCATTGTTTTCTGGGTCACTTAACTGTCACTGAACTATCTCAGCACAACTATAGGCTTTGAAAAACCCCCATCGCCTGCAATTTCCAAAACGTTCATTGACGTCAGTGAGGACAAGGAACGGGACATGGCTAGCTTGGTAGCCAACCTTGTGTAAATGGGGAGTTTGCGGTTGTGCAAATGGACTGTTTGCAGGTGTTTGCAGTGCGTTAAACGGGGAGTTTGATCTGTCAGTTTGGTCTGTCACTGTGAACCCTAACCCTATTACAGACAGGGTTAGGGTTACAGATAGGGTTACAGATAGGGTTAGGGTTACAGATAGGGTTAGGGTTACAGTCTGTAACCCTAACCCTATCTGTAACCCTAACCCTGTCTGTAACCCTAACCCTACCCTAACGCTATCTGTTACCCTAACCCTACCCTAACCCTATCTGTTACCCTAACCCTATCTCTAACCCTAACCCTATCTGTAACCCTAACGCTATCTGTTATCCTAACCCTAACCCTATCTGTTACCCTAACCCTATCTGTAACCCTAACCCTGTCTGTAACCCTAACCGTAACCCTAACCCTGAGCCTTACACTACCTGATCGATATAACATCATACCTGATGTTTTAGAGCACGTTATTCCAAACAATTTATGAATGTTAGGTGATTTATGCCCTTGGATTAAAAACGGACTCTGCGACAACTACGTAATTTTCCATGGGAGTTTTGCCATGGATCCCCCTCCGGCATGCCACAGTCCAGGTGTTAGTCCCCTTGAAACAACTTTTCCATCATTATTGTGGCCGGAAAGAGTCCCTGTGCGTTTTAAAATTCGCCTGCCCATTGAAGTCTATGGCGGTTCGCCCGGTTCGCGAATATATGCGCAAGTTCGCAATCGCCGTTCGCAAACGCAAATTTTTAGGTTCGCGACATCACTAGTAGCCGGCACTCGGCTGTCCCTCGAGCTCCAATCCTCCCTCAGAAGCCATGGACACTGTACTGCCCGCTGCTCTGTCACAAGACAGCACACACGAGCGGATCGCTAAAGCTGTAGCAGCGCTGCTCTCTCCCACCATCACAGCTGCGGTTGAGAGAGCGGTTGCAGAGGGGATTCAACAGCTCCGCAAGGACATAGGGGAACACTCCCTGAGGCTGTCCACAGCTAAACAACGCATCTCATCATTAGAAGATGATCAATATAATATGAATGGCGCCCTGGAGCGATTCATGCGAGATCAGCAACATCTCCATGATCACATGGAAGATCTCGAAAATCGCTCCAGGAGGAATAATTTAAGACTTATCGGTCTGCCAGAAACCCACAAACAGGGATCTTTGATGGACATTTGCTCGGCTACGCTGCCGGAAATTCTAGGCCTGGGGCGCAGATGCGTGGTAGAAAGAGCTCACCGCATAGGCGCCGTGTCTGAAGACCGGAACCCGTCCCAGACCAGTGATAGCAAGGTATCTAAACTATGCTGACCGCACAGACATTTTGCAAACCTTCCGTAAAACACGTTCGGTGGAACTTGCGGGCCATAAGCTTTTATTATTTGGGGACTATTCAGCAGAAGTTTCCCGCAAGCGCAAGGAATTTCAACCGATCTGCGCTGAACTTTACAAGAGAGGCATCCGCTTTACCATGGCCTACCCTGCCATTTTGCGCCTACAAACCCCGGACGGGGAACAACTGACAATACAATCATTGGACAAGGCTCGGACTTATCTTCAATCTCTCGCTGGGGAGCGGGCACCTACTGCCACTTACGCCGACCGAGTGAAACAAGGCCCAAGGGACCAAAGAAGCCCACGCAAGGAACCTCCTAAGCGTCTAAAACCGACGTCCCTATTAGACCATCAAGAATCTGGCTGATGCTTCCTACTACATTGACCGGAAGGGTTGGATCCCATCCTGCTATTCTGTCCGGCCCCCCCCCCGGGCTCTTCATCACTCAATTCGGATAGGCGGCCTGCTCTACTCGTGTAATCTTGTCCGCCGAGCTCAAGCTAGTTTAGTTTATTACTGTTATGTTTCATGCTGCCGACACCTTGATGCAGGCCCATAATGTTAATTATGTTTAGCTAGACACCGTAGGTGCTTCCACGGGTTTAGCAAGTATTATTATTGTGTTTATCAGTGTGCTACTACTATTTTAGACACCCTCCCTACGGGGAAGAGTAATGCGTCCTTGCCGCTAGACCATCTACAGTCGCTGCTGTTTTGCTCTGGATCGTTGGTCCGAGCGTGTGGAGCAAATTGGCTCCACTTGCTGGGACATTGCTGGATTCAGTGATCCTCTTGAATGCGGTGTAGCGGCACATCCGGTGGTGGGGATGCATGTGTAAAAAAGTGAAGTCATGTGTTGCGATTTGTTTATTTTCCGTTATTAATTTTCTTTCCTTCTTACTTTATTTTTCCCCTAACGCTTCTCTTTTTCTACTGAGAGGATGGTTCTGCCAATACAACAGTCAACTCCAAAGGTACCGTGTCATCTATCAGAACGAACAAAGTCGTCTGACTCCAGGTAAACAACATGTACAATCCCACACTAACAATCCCCTTAAACATACACTATGTCCCAAGCTCGTATAGTCTCTTGGAATGTAAAAGGCCTACGTTCGCCAGCTAAACGTATGAAAGTACTTAGACATTTAAAAAGGCTCAAGGCAGATATTGCCATGCTGCAAGAGACACACTTAGAGGAAAAAGATTTTTTCCTTATGCAGAAGCTCTGGGTAGGGAAAGTACTAGGTTCAAATTCAGTTAGTCGTAAGGCAGGCACAATTATTCTCCTACACAAAAACCTTGTTTACGATATCTTATCTGTTACCAGGGATGACGAGGGTAGGTGAATCTCCATCCATATTAAGCTTCCACTGGGCGAGCTTAGGATTTCCAATATTTATGCCCCTAATTCCCCAGACAATGCTTATTTCACGCGGTTGGCACCCCAGCTATCGCCTGATGAGTCTATCCCTCACCTTGTGGGGGGTGATTTCAACTCTACGCTATGTGATCAGGAAGATAGGTCAAAATCTAAATCCCAATCTGCTATGACTCGTTCGACTCGCCAAACCCCTTTCTCTCGTATGGTTCAGGCCCTGAACTTAATTGATACGTGGCGACTACAGCATCCCGCAGACACGGAATTTACTTTTTTTTCACCCGTCCACAATTCTTTCGCCAGACTGGACTATTTCCTATGTACCCATTTGTTGTTGCCGCAAATAAATCATACGACCATTCACGACCTAGTGATCTCTGACCACTCGCCTATCTCAATCTCGCTCGATTTTTGTCGGCCAAACCCAACCTTTAAACAATGGAGGTTCCCTGCTTTTCTAACCCAAAACGATAATTTCAAGGTAATGCTGAGGGAGGCGTGGGCAGAATATACACAAAATAATTACCAGCATTTAAATAATCCGAACCTGTTCTGGGAG
Organism: Rana temporaria; assembly: GCF_905171775.1. NCBI lineage: Eukaryota > Metazoa > Chordata > Amphibia > Anura > Ranidae > Rana > Rana temporaria. Next base: position 71,473,620 of record NC_053494.1, read on the forward strand.
GCGGGCAAATCCTATCTGAGGGGGAGGATTATTTCATACACTTCGGCGTACAAAAAAAACGCTCAGAAGCAATATTTAGATTCCAGTAATCGGGTTAGGGCGGCACAACTACTTTTAAATACTACTCGCTCAGATGATAATCTTAAAGCTTGGCTAGATGCAAAAGATCATTTCAATAACTGGGCAGAGAGGGTTGAACAGATGAAGTTATCTGCATCACAATTACTTTACCACAAATTTGGCAATAAAGCCGGGAAACTCCTTGCGAGGCTTACCAGGGGTTCTTTCACTCCCACACATATCAGCTCACTGCGCAATCCCGACGGCTCTTTCTCTACGACGCCTAAAGACGTTAACAAAACGCTGGAAATTTTTTACATTAATCTATATGGTAAGGAGCCCATAGATGCTGACCTTGCTAGAATTTGGCTAGATAGCGTTGCTTTACCACTAATTGACTCAAGCCATTTGGTGCAACTGAATGCTCCTCTCACCTTAGACAAAATCAAACGCGCGGTTGGGGGTCTTTCCAACGGTAAAGCCCCAGGTCCAGATGGCTTCACCTCTGAATTTTTCAAGCTGCTCCAAACTGAAATTACCCCTACGCTTCACTCGGTTTACACTCATATTTGGGATGGTGGGCCTTATCTTCCAACGGGTCATCTAGCCAATATCAAGCTCATTGCAAAAAAAGGAAAGGACCCTCTAGATCCTGGTTAGTTTCGCCCGATATCTTTATTAAATATCGATTCCAAAATACTTTCCAAAATAGTGGCAACTCGGCTAGGGGATATAATGCCATCCCTTATCCACTGCGCGCAGTCAGGCTTCACCAAGGGTAGATTCGCGGCCGCCAACATTCGCAAGGTACTGACGGCCCTTGAGTGCGCTAAAGCGCACCCCTCTAAAGATAGAGTGATAGTTACCCTCGATGCCGAAAAGGCTTTCGATAACGTTAACTTCCATTGGCTCTCCCTGGTTAACGATTTGGTCTGACTGGCCCATTTAGTAACTTCATTCATGGTATGTATTCAGCCCCATCCACCACAGTTACAGCAGCAGGTATCCAATCCCCGCCCTTCCGCTTGCACAGGGGTACGAGGCAAGGTTGCCCCCTATCCCCTTTGCTTTTTAATCTCGCCATAGAGCCCCTCTCGCGTCTTCTCTCCACGTCCCCCCTCCTACATGGATTGCCATTCGGACGCAAGGACCTGAGAGTGGCTTTATTCGCGGATGATATACTTATATTCTCTTCCTCTCCGCACACAGACATCCCCGCCATCCAAACGATTTTTGACACGTTTCGCAAATGTTCGGGACTCAAAATAAATAAAATAAATTTCTCGAAGAGTGAAGTGGTCCCTCTAGGTAAATGTGACCCACGCTCCAGCCTCCCCCTTCCTCCCTTAGGATCTCGGAGAAACACATCACCTACTTGGGACTGAAGATTGGCAAAGAACCATCCTCTCTCTATTACCTGAACTATCCACCTCTGATCGACAAAATAGTAAGTGAATTGGAAACTTGGACGGCTCTGCCGCTCTCGTTCTTTGGGAGATGTGCACTTTTTAAGATGGTCAGCTTTGCCCGTTTACTGTATCCCCTACAAACCTTGCTTTTATTGTTGAAACACAAAGATGTGCAAACTTTAAACAAGGCCATCACAAAATTTATCTGGAACAAGGCCAGACCGAGAATTGCCTTGACAAAGCTGTATTTCCCGGGGAGTGAGGGTGGGACGGGTCTCCCAAACATCAGACTTTATAACTTGGCTTGTCTTTTGAGGATTGGTTTGGACTGGATACTGAGGTTCTCTCGATATTCTAACTATGATCTGGAATCGTCTATGATCAATCCTATGGATTTGGTCGCTCTTCTTCATAGTTTGCTCCAAAAATTGCCCGCTACCATTAAGCAAAATCTGTTGTTCAGAGATACTATAGTGGCCTGGCGGGAGGTTAGAAAAAAAACTAGGTCTGTCCCCTCATGTTTCTAATCATCTTCCGATTTTTGGCAATCCCATGTTCACACCCAGTCTCCAGTATGAACCTTTCTCCAAATGGAAAGTCAAGGGCCTAGCCAAGGTTAGCTCATTGCTTCACGGTACAACAGGTAATTTTAAATCTTTTGCTCAACTGCCGAACGAGTTCTCGCTTCCTCCAAGTCATTTTTACCCACATATGCAATATGTAGACTTTATTAGTAAAATTTGTCCTAAGAAATCCATTAGGCTTCAATCTTCCTTTATTGATAAATTGTTGGCAGAAAATAGACACTCTATATCAGATATTTACACTCCTCTAAATGCAAAGTTTGTGAAACCTCTGCAATTCACTTCTATATCCTCCTGGACCAGAGACTTATCGAGTCGGCTAGACGTGGATGACATTGTTCGAGGATATAAGCTTACTAGATCAATCACTCAATGTGAGTCCTGGAGGGAAACCCAATTTAAAATCATGCATAGGGCCTATTACCCATTCTCCACGTTTCGATCGCCTGACATAGGCCCTGCATGCCCCTGGTGCCTGATCAACAGGCCAACCTTATTACATCGCTTTTGGGACTGTCCCCCCATTGTCACCTTCTGGTCAACGATCATAGGTTACATAACTGACGTGACACATTTCTCCCTGGAGGCAGAACCAGGGCTTCTGCTGTTTGGTTGCCCTCCTCACACAGAGCCGTACTCCTCGACCTATGGCTCACTTCCTCAAGGAGTTAGACACTGGATACTTATTGCTTTGTTAGTAGCTCGAAGAACTATCTTAAGCCATTGGATCTTGCCTAATCCTCTGTCCCTCCCAGTTACGATTAAAAATCTGAAATCCCTGCTATACAAGGAAAATCTGGACTTGCTTACTGCCACTATACAATCTAAAGTCAAGTTTAAAAAGAAATGGTCAGCCTTCATCAAATACAGTGTATGTATCTCCGAACAACAGTCTCTGCTGTCCAGTCCTTTCATTTTTCATTGACTTTGATAGAACTGGGGGAACATTCTCTCATGTGCAACCTAGCTGACACTACAATCTTTATCTCTTATTTTCCTCCCGAGCCAATTTAAAGTGGGGTTCTGTTTTGTTTTATTTTATTCAGTGCTATTTTATTCTATTTTATTTTATGTGTATCTTGGAGTATGACACTAGTCCAGATATGGTATATTGTACTGTGTACGTCTAGTTGCCTTTTAACATACTGCTCTTCTCCCATATTCTCTCTTCTCTTTTATCTTCTTTTATCCTCTTCCCTTTCTCTTTCTTCTTTCTTCTCCCTTCTCTTTTTTTTCTCTCTTCCTTTCTTTCTTCTTCTCACTATCCCTTACGCTCTTCTCTTTCCTTGAGTTGTTTTCACATTTGATTGCCACGTCCAATTGCCCTGATATACTTTCTGTATTGATATGCGGTTTGGTATCTTTTGTTTAAGTTTTTTTTTCTTATGCTTCGGGCAATCTGTATCTGTACCTTAATAAAATATTTTGGAAAAAAAAAAAGATGTTCAGGCCCTGGCACTTCATATGATCTTATCTCCAAAGGTTCGCCAGAGCCTCAATTGGTGGTTGCTCCCCCAAAATCTGTCAGAAGGAAAATCATTCACTCCGGTTACCTGGAAAGTGGTAACCACAGATGCCAGCCTTCTTGGCTGTGGGGCATTTCTAGAAGAAGCATCTGCCCAGGGGAAGTGGTCCGGGGCCGAAAAGCTCCTACCCATAAACATTATAGAGATTCGGGCAATTCATCTGGCCCTCAAAGTTTGGTCTTACAGATTGCTGGTTTGGCCTGTTCGGATTTAGTCTGACAATGCTACAGCCATGGCCTATATCAATTACCAAGGAGGCACCAGAAGTCTGGATGCCCAAAAAGAGGTGAATTACATCCTGGCCTGGGCCTATCTGCGGTCTTCATTCCAGGGGTAGAAAATTGTCAGAAATGGAGTACCCCAGATGTGGACATGTTGGCTTCCAGTTTCAATGCAAAGCTGGACAGCTTTGTGTCAAGAACAAGAGATCCCTGTGTCCAAGGGTCAGATGCCCTGACAATCTCATGGGATCATTATTCTCTGATTTATGTGTTCCCTCCAGTTTCGCTTCTCCCACGATTCCTTCAGAGAGTCAAGAGGGAAGGAAAGTCAGTGATTTTGGTCACCCAGAAAAGGGTCTACACTCTCTAGATGTTGAAAGAGTGGTAAAGGCTTATCTGCAAGCTATGGCTCAGATAAGGAAGACTGACTGTCTATTTATTCTGCCACAGGGCCCAAGGAAGGGCAAGGCAGTGTCAAAATCCACTATTGCAAGTTGGATTCGACAAGTCATTATTCAGGCCTATGGTTTAGAAAAGAAGATCTCTCCTTTTCAGGTGAAAGCACACTCGACTAGAGCAGTTGGTGCTTCATGGGCAGTGCATCACCAGGCCTCCATGGCTCAGATCTGTAAGGCTGCTACTTGGTCTTCGGTCCATACATTTACTAAATTCTACCAGGTAGATGTAAGAGGGTATAAGGATGCCGCCTTTGGGCATAGTGGCTCTGGCCTGATGGCGGTCTTATTTCTGATCTGCGTCTCCCTCTTCTCAATTTTAGCATTGCTATGGGACATCCCATTAAGTAATTAAGGCTCTGTGTACGATCAAGAAAATAGGATTTTTTAATACAGCTTACCTGTAAAATCCTATTCTTGTGAATAAATCATGGGACACAGAGCTCTCGCCCCTCTTCGGAGTTAAACGTGGAACACTTATTCCTTTGCTACAAAACTGAGGTACTCTCCATTTGGGAGGGGTTATATAGGGGAGGAACTAAATTTTAATTGGGTTTGCCAGTGTCCGATCACCTGTGGTGACTACATAATCCATTAAGTAATTAAGGCTCTGTGTCCCGTGATGTATTCCCAAGAAAATGATTTTACAGGTAAGCTGTATAAAAAAATCCTATCATTCTTATCTGCAGGCGCCCCCTGTGGCAGGTGCAACATTATAAAGTGCCTCATGCGCTGTGGCATTCGAAGAATTGTGATATCTCTGACTTTTCAGTCCAACAAGACTGTCTTTTACTCTGAAAATTCCTCTATTGCCGTTCTATGGAAGCAGTAAGGTTTAAAGAGCACACCAAATGCTTAAATAATTTCTTTATTAACTTCACTTTTCTTCATAGATAACACTACTGCTTTGCAGCAGACAGTCCATGTACAAACACGTGTTGAAAAAGTATCACAAAATGGCGGTTCAAATATTCAATCTTGTCATTCAACATAAAATGGTAGATATATTTCTTTCTTCAGTATTTATACTCTCTCTCTCTCTCTCTCTCTCTCTCTCTCTCTCCGTAAGTTATCAAAGCATTCTCGGATTTCTCTGAAAGGTATAACTGTGGTTTGCAACTTGGTTTGCAGTGTTGCTTTAGTTTGGTGCAGTTAGCTTGTTAGAGTGGATGGATGGATGTGACTTAGTTTGGATGACCGAATGTGGCTTAGTTCGGTGGAACTACAGTTAGGGCGGTTAGATGACTTTGTTTGGTGGAACTACAAGTGAACACACAACTAGATCAGTATACAGTTCTGATCACACTATTAACAATAACATATATATAACTTGTGTAGCGTACCTATTTAGGCCCTTGCTTCCATAAAACTGAACTCTGTGGGCCAGATTCAGATAGATTAGCGGATTTTGCGAGGCTAGTGCAGTATTCACAAAGCACTTACCTCGAAACTTGCACCGGCAGATTGTAACTCCCCCGGCGGAATTCAAATTCCGCGGCTAGGGGGAGTGTAGTATTTAAATCAGGCGCATCCCCTGCGCCGATTTAAATGCGCATTGCTCACAATGACGTCGCTAGGACATCAGTGGTTTCGGCGTGAGCGGAACTAGCATCGGGACGAATTCTGAATTGACGTACGCAAACGACGTTAAAATTTAAAAACTCGGCGCGGGAACGACGGCCATACTAAACATAGGATACGCCGCAGTTAACGACGTGAAAAAAAAGCGACGGGCGGGCGTTCGTTTCTGAATCGGTGGTTTTCCTCATTTGCATATTCGTTGGGTAAAAAAACGAAGCGACACCTAGCGGCCGGCGGGAGATTGCAGCCTAAGATCCTACGGTGTAAGTCACTTACACCTGTCGGATCTAAGGGAGATCTATGCGGAACTGATTCTTATAAATCGCATAGATCCGACCGTCGGATCTCAGAGATACGACGGCGTATCAGGAGATACGCCGTCGTATCTCTTTGTGAATCTGGCCCTGTATGTCTGCTCTACTCTCTGTCTTCATGTGGAATGAATTTTCAGCACATGTACAGTATTAGGAACCTCCCAGACAGAATGGATGCAAAGGTAGCTGTGATAGGTCAAGACTCTGCTCCATGTGAGATTAGCTGTGATTGGCCAAGGCTACTGATGAGTCACAAAAGCTTAACTCTATGCTTTCTGGTATGGATTCTACTGTGTAATTTGAGCTTACCTTCACTGTCATATAAATAAACGATTCTGTTTTTTTTTTTTTTATCAATAATTTTTATTGAAGATTTTCAGGGGACAACAAAGAAAAAAGGGGAAGGGAAAAATATACACACAAGGTGCAATGATATACACGTCTTCCATCATACACTTATTACCGATATCAGAAAACATCAAAAATCAATATCAATGTACTAAGTCGGAGAAAAACATCAACATTCAAAATCAATGTAACAAAGCCTGGATAGCCTTAGAAGTATTTGGGCCATATCGACCAACACTCATCAAATCGTTTGGTTCTCATAGAATTTATGGCAAGAAGTCTTTCAAATGTGTAGTTTCTATGGGTCCCAATGATCACGTCAGAAACGTTGATAGACTTGTTGGATTTCCAATGTCGTAAGACGAGTGCTCTTGTTTTTAGTAGTATGTGTGTTACGACCGGTCTCATGGTGCAAGGGAATCTATCAATATTTAAGTGGAGAATAGCAAGTGCAGGGTCCGGTTTTGTGAGAACCCCCGTCAGGGACGAGATAAGTTGGAAAACCTGATTCCATAGGCTTTTAACATTAGGGCATTGCCACAGCATGTGTACGAGGTTGCCCCGTTTGTCCACATTCCCTCCAGCAGCCAGCCGAGGCTCCCGGGAAGAATGTGGCAATCCTTAGAGGCGTATAGTGCCATCTGTTAGTTAGTTTGATTGCCAGCTCCCAGTGCTTGATACAGTGAGAGGCTTTGTGGATTTCCTGAAACGCGTGCGACCATTGCTCCACCGCGAACGTGAAGTTCAGGTCCATCTCCCATTTTTGCATTGCAGCGGTTTTGGAGAACGTTAGCTTATCCTGGAACAAGTTATAAAAGACTGCTATGCCCTTGGTGTCTGGTTTCACAGTGGAGTAAAAACGCCAAACTGTACTAGGGAGGGAAATGTGAGGAGGCGGCAGCGGTCGGAGAAAATGGGTGATACTTAGACATTTAAATAGAGCGTTACCAGGTAGGTGCAAACTGGCCATAACCTGGTCGGCCGGTTTTAGTACCGTGCCTTCGTAAAAGTCTGTTATACTCGTCACGTTACAGCCAACCAAGTCGTCAACCCTTAACATCGGGATTTTGGCATCTAGCAACTGCAGGGGTAGCGCAAAGTTGATGTCCTGGACATCTTGTCGTTTGTGTTCAAGGAGATATCTCCAGGCCCTTAACGATATCTGCACGGTAGGGGGTAGAATGGACAAGTCCCATGGGTCCCACCCGTCGCTCAACAATAGAAGCTTCAGATCCTTGGTCGGTGACGTCGCCGATTCTATCTCTACCCAAAGGGGACATTCAGCGTCATGGAACCAATGTTTGAGTTGGTCTAAACGAACCGCCCATAGGTAGTCGGGGATGTCAGGCAGGCCTGCTCCCCCTACTCGTCTGTGTGATAGTAGGTTGTTCCTTGAGCACCTAGCCTTTTTTCCGTTCCATATATATCTCCAGCTGATCCTCATTAGACCTTTGAGATAATGAAGAGGTATATGAATCGGCAGGGTTCGGAACACATACAGTAGCTGTGGCAAAATTAACATTTTGTAAGCAGAGATTCTACCCATCCAAGATACCTCTCTTGTGGACATATCCTTAAGTTGTGAATCTAGTTTGGCAGTTAGTGGGGCCATGTTGGCTTTGGCGAGCGATGACATCTTATTAGTAAGCGTTATACCCAGATACGTGATTCTACCCGAGCTCCAGGAGTAAGGTAGACGTTTCTGTAAAGTGCTTTTTATTCGGGGAGGGACACCCAGGTCCAGGATTAGGGATTTGGTAAAGTTAATTTTGTAATAAGATATCTCCCCAAATGATGTCAAGACTTTGTGAGCTTCCTGCAAGGATGTGGCTGGGTTAGAGAGAAGTAATATAACATCATCAGCGAAGAGGTTGATTGTGTGCTCGCCAGAGCCAAACCGAAATCCTGTAATCCCTGGATTTGACCTGATGGCTTCAGCCAGTGGTTCTATCATCAGGTTGAAAACCGAGGGGGACAGAGGGCACCCCTGTCTCGTGCCATTTGTAATGCCAAATGGCCGAGAGAGGAATCCCGAGGAGTAAACTTGAGCGGAGGGACACGAGTATAGGGCTAATATAGCCCTCAGGATCGGACCCCGAAATCCAAATTTATTTAGAACCATTTCCATATATGTCCAGTGGACCCGGTCGAACGCCTTCTCTGCGTCAATAGATAACAACAGAGAAGGCGTCCGAGTTGTTTCGGCATGGTGCATTACATTGATAATACGCCGAGTGGCGTCCGAGGTTTGCCTCCCCCTCACAAAGCCCATCTGGTCTTTCTGGATAAGCAATGGAATGATATGTGTCAGTCTGGTGGCTATCAACTTTGCATAAATCTTGACATCTGTATTGAGGAGGGATATGGGCCTAAAATTGGCTGGTGTATCTGGGGTCTTACCTGGTTTTGGGAGTGTCACTATATGGGCCCTCAACATTTCCTGGGGAAGCGATGCTGACTTTACAAATTCGTTGAAGACTTTCGACATCTGGGGTGCTAAAATTTTTTGGAAGGATTTAAAGTATTCGTTTGAAAACCCGTCGGGGCCCGGTGATTTACCCGCAGGGATTGTGCATATAATCCGCTTTATCTCTTGGACAGTGATAGGAGAGTTAAGGCCCTCCAGCTGTTGTGCGGACAGGGAGGGTAGATTAATGTTACGTAGGAACGATTGTATCTTGTCTACATTAGGTTGAGGGGTGTTGGCATCATCACGCAGTTTATACAGGGAGCTGTAATAATCCGCAAAGTGGTCAGCAATATCTTTGGGATTGGTTATTTTGGTTGAGGAGGTCGGATGTTTGAGGTAGGCTATTCTGGACTTTGTGCGTGCAGCTTTTAGTCTGTTCGCCAAATATTTACCCGCCCTATTCGCGTTGGAGTAGTGATTAAGTCGCAGGCGCCTTAGGTGCCTATCGTACTGCTGAGTCAAGAGCTCCCTAAGCCTTTCTCTGAGGGATTGTAATCTAGTGGCTAGGGCCGCTGAGGGCGACTGTTTATTTTGTAATTCAGTGTTGCGCAGTTCCGTAAGGACGTCTTGAAAAATTTTGGACTGCTTTCTTTTCTCGATCGCTCCGAACTGTATGAGGATACCTCTCAAAAAAGCTTTGTGGGCATTCCACATGACACAGGGATCCCTTACAGATTCAGAGTTGATCAGAAAATAATTGGTTAGATGCTCAGTGATATCCTTGTGATAATGTGGGTGCTGTATGATTTTGGGGTTGCAGCGCCAGATGGGTGAGGAGGAAGAGACACCCCTCTCCACTAAATCCAAGGATATACTAGCGTGGTCAGACCACGTTATGTCATGTATTGAGGCCCTTTCTACGTTCTGTAGCAGCCATTTGTCCGTTAGGAACATGTCTATACGGGAATAAGACCCATGCCTGCCGGAAAAGAATGTGTAATCGCGTTCATTCGAGTGGAGGCATCTCCAAGCATCAAATAGTTCCTCGGAGTGGAGCAGCGGTTGCAGAGTCTGCCCCTTTTTCTTCAGGCCTGAAGAAGTGTCCAACAATGGGTCTACCGTGATGTTGAAGTCCCCGCAGACTAATAGACCGCCATATTTCATGGAGTTCGCTCTCTTGAGTACTCTCCGCAAGAAAGCGCAGCTGGTGAGAGTTTGGGGCGTATAGTGTGACAATGGTGTATGGCCTGGCATTGATGTCTCCCGAAACTATTACATACCTGCCCCTGTCATAACCAGTTCCTTGAGTTGGAAAGCGAGCGAGTTTTTAAACGCCAGTAGAACCCCCCCACGTTTAGCAACTGGATTTGAGGCCAAGTAAACAACAGGGAAATCCTTATGTGCACAGTATGGAGTCTTGTCTTTGAGGAAATGTGTTTCTTGCACACACAGTATGTCAGCTCCAGACTTGCAGGCCTCGCTCCACATGGAGAACCGCTTTGCAGGGTGATTTAGGCCCCTAGCGTTAAGTGAGAGGACTTTAATCGTCATAGCTGTAGTAAGGTGATGATGTGAGCTGTAGTGGTGCTGTGGTACTCACGTTTCCTGCAGGACAAAATCTGCGTGTGGCCATCTTGTTCAGAGATGGGTGGTGTTTCCCAGGTGCAGCAGCAACCTCTGAGATGGTGGTTCGGAAGAGACTGTGTATATTGAGGGAACAAAAAGGGAAAGTAGAAAAAAAAAAAAAAAAAAACGAACAACTTGGCATGTGTAAAAATTGGATCCATCAATTGATCCCAGCGCTGTCGTAGCTGCTATAGAACAAACGGAGGGAAAGGAGAGTTAACGTGTAACAACTCGGTCCCGGAGATAACAAAGTTTGGGCAAGTTTCAGATTGGTGCGTTGCCACCGGCCTTTTTCTTGGAGGCCCGTTTACGTGATAATACCTGCCAGTCGTCTTGCAGCCCCTGGGGAGTCATAGGGACAGAAGGCAAAGCGGATTGATCAGGAATGATTCCCCATCGGCGTCGTGCTTCCAGGCCGTCTTCCAGTGTGGAAACCGAGATGGTGCTCCCATTGTGGGTGATCGTGAGTGTAGCCGGGTATTTCCACTTGTGGATAACATTGTGATTTCTTAACGCTTTGGTAACTGACAGCAGATTCCTGCGACGTTGTAACGTGTGCCGAGACAGGTCAGGCAGAAAGCCTGATGCCACCATATTGCTGAGGCATGCTTCCCGGCTTGCGTGCTATTTACAACAGTTGGTCCTTGATGTGGAAAAAATGCACCCTGAGCAGCACATCCCTGGGTGTGTCATCAGGGAGGAATGACGGTTTGGGGACTCTGTGAATACGGTCGATAAGTAAGTCCTGTGCCGTCGCCGTCGGTAACAGGGTGGAAAACAGAGACTGGGTGAACTGTAGCAGTTGATTGGGAGGCACTGATTCGGGAATACCCCTCAGCTTGAGGTTATTCCTTCTGGATCTATACTCAAGGTCAGCTATCTTGTCCTTGAGCCATGCTATGTCCTCCCTCTGTTCTGAATGCGCTTCTACCATGGTATTGTAGGAGGAGGTATACTCCTCCATCTTGTTCTCAATCTGATGGACTCTGTTACCCAGAGCCTGCACTTCTCTTTGGCACTCATTCAGTCCCCTGTACAGATCAGACTGCAGAGAAGACCGCAGGGACAGCAACATGTCCTTCAACATGGTGTCTGACACTGGTCTGTCAGCCGTGGGGAAGTTAGTGATGGAATCTCCCCCCTGCTCCTGAGAGCCTGCAGCGGCATGTGAGGGACCGCTCACCTCCATGTTATTTTCCATCCTCGGCCTGAGAGGGGAGTCCCGCCTCGGTTTGGACTTCACCGGGCTCCTTGTAGTAGGGCTGGCTGATCCGGAGGACGATCCGCTGGGTATCGCATTCGGGTGTGAGGTAGTGAGCGGCACTCCGCCGCTGGCTTGACAGGACTCGCGGCCGTCAGCTGAGTGCTGTGCTGTGGAGCCGCCGCCATTTTGCGAGACCCTGCGCGCTGTGAGGGAGAAGAAGCTGTCTAGCTTCTGCGGCTGCAGCGGCTTCTTGCGGCTTCTCCCCATCACCGATCCGTTCAGTGGGGGTTCACTGTGCAGAGTGTACGGGTCCTGGTCAGGTAGGGCACCGGTGGACGCTGCTGGTGGCTGTGTATCTCCGGCGGGCTACGGAGCTCCTAAGTTAAGCGGCCATCTCGGAGCTCGATCGCCACGCCCCCCCCAAATAAACGATTCTTAAAGGCATATTTTTTTCTTTTGCTTCTGTGACCACAACATACAACTGTTATATGACATTCAAGCATAAAATCACAGTGAATAACTTTGCTTTTGTCTCTCACATATAAACATGTGCACTACATTTAGGTTCTTAGCAGGTTTAGCTGTATATACATGTAGGTTATATTAGCTACCTAGGACAGGTTCTAGCTGGCCAGCTACACTCCCACCAAAATTGCTTATAATTCTTGTTCTCTATAGTAGGATGTGAACATGAATTTGGGGAAATTTCCATCAGGTTCTCAACTTCCAAGTGTCTTTTATTGCTCTCAAGTAGAACTACTAACTTCTGTATAGGACGTTCCAACATGAGTGGAGGAGTGAGACGTTTTCCCTTTTTGTCAAGTTTTGAGTCTTCTATTTGTAACAACGCTCTTCTTACTAGTTTGTCTTCATCCTTTTGAACTTCTAGAACTTTGACCAATTTCCATTGACTTCTAGGTAAATCTTCTTCTTTCACTAATACTATGTCACCAACTTGGACATTTCTCCTGGGTGTTTGCCATTTACTTCTCAGCATAAGATTGGCAAAGTACTCTTTCCTCCATCTATTCCAAAACTGTTCTGATAGATATTGAACTCTTCGCCATCTATTTTTGCCATATAAATCCTCTTTGGTGAACTTGCCAGGCGGTAGTTGTGTGCAATCAGACTTAAGGTGAAGTAGATGGTTAGGAGTTAAAGGTTCCAAACTTGTTGGATCATTGATGTTGTCAACTGTAAGTGGACGACTGTTAATAGACATTACTTCATAGAATAGGGTCCTAAGTGAAGCATCATCCATTCTTCCGGAGTTCTTTTTCAACATTGAACTTAACACATTTCTTACAGTTCTGACTTGTCTTTCCCAAACTCTTCCTGTGTGGCTTGCATGTGGAGCATTCATATGAGAGTCACATTGATTCTGTGACAAGTACTCAGTTACTTTTTCTTTATCGATCTCCTTTAGAGCTTTCCGACAAAATTAGATCCTTGGTCAGATCTAAGCTCTCTGACAGTACCTCTAATGGCTATGAAACATCTCAAGGCGTTGATGAATTCGTCAGTTGACATATCTTCTAACATTTCCAGGTGAATTGCTCTGGAGCTCAGACATGTGAATATTAGTCCATATCTCTTGTATTCCTTGCTGTTTTGCTTGGTGATGAATGGGCCGAAGCAATCCATTCCACTATAAAGAAATGGTGCTGATGGGTTCACACGATCTACTGGTAAATCTGCCATTCTTTGTTCTTCGGTAGGTCTACGTGCCTTTCTACAGGTTACGCATTTATTTATATACTTTGCTATAACTTTGCTTCCTTTCACTATCCAGTAACCACCTTCTCTCAAACAGTTATGGGTAAAGCTTCTTCCTTGATGCAAGGATTTGTTGTGGTAATGATGATCAATAATCAATCTTGTGAAAGTAGAATTTTTGGGTAGAATTGCTGGATGCTTCACTCTGCTGGGTAACGATGCATTTTCCAGTCTCCCTCCCACCTTCAGTATACCATCCTGTAGAACAAGATTGAGTTTGTACAGTGGGTGGCTGTTGGGAATCCTTTTAGGTTCTTGACTGAGACTCTTGCACTCTTCACTATAGAATCTCTGTTGAATGAGTCTTACGACTGTTTCTTCAGCTTTCATTCTTTCCTCTACATTCAATGATTGCTTCTTTTTGATTCCCCTTGCCAAACGTTGAATTCGAGCTACTACGTTTATGACTGTATTCCAGTTTGAACATCTGGCTAGTCTTTAAAGTATGTCATCTTGACACTTGGCAGCAGTGCTCAATGTTTGTACAACCTTTACTTCTGGATCACCCATAGACAATTCTGTGTAACCTTCACTGGGTATGATCTTCTTTTCCCAAAGGAACTCTTGACCGGTGAACCAATTAGAATTTTTCAATTCTGTTAAATTCAGACCTCTTGAAGCATGATCTGCCAGGTTATGCTTTGTATCAACGTGATGCCAATGTTCCGGATTTGTAATTTCCTGAATTTTCTGAACTCTGTTGGCGACAAAGATATGGAATCTTCAAGCTTCGTTGTTTATGTATCCTAGGACAACTTGTGAGTCCGTCCAGAAATATTCTTCATCTATTTTTAACTCTAATTCTTCTCTTAGAAACTTGCTTACTGATGCTGAAGCAGCTGCTGTCAGTTCAAGTCTTGGTATTGTCTGAATACTGGTAGGTGCAACTCTGATTTTTCCCATAACCAGAGCACAATGTATTTTTCCTTCTTCTATCACTCTGATGTAGGAGCACTGACCATAGCCATAACTACTGGCGTCTGAGAAGTGATGAAGTTCTATTCTCTTGCATCGATCGTGTGATCCCTTTTATAGGGAGACACAATCGATGATGTCAGACCTACAGCCACACCCCCCTACAGTTGTAAACACACACTAGGTGAAACATAACTCCTTCAGTGCCCCCTGTGGTTAACTCCCAAACTGCAACTGTCATTTTCACAATAAACAATGCAATTTAAATGCATTTTTTGCTGTGAAAATGACAATGGTCCCAAAAATGTGTCTAAATTGACCTAAGTGTCCGCCATAATGTTGCAGTCATGAAAAAAAAATCGCTGATCGCCGCCATTAGTAGTAAAAAAATAATAATAATAAAAATGAAATAAAACTATCCCCTATTTTGTAAACACTATCATTTTGCGCAAACGAATCGATAAACGCTTATTGAGATTTTTTTTACCAAAAATAGGTAGAAGAATATGTATCGGCCTAAACTGAGGGAAAAAAAATTATATATGTTTTTGGGGGATATTATAGCAAAAAGTAAAAAATATTGAATTTTTTTAAAAATTGTCGCTCTATTTTTGTTTATAGCACAAAAAATAAAAACCGCAGAGGTGATCAAATACCACCAAAAGAAAGCTCTATTTGTGGGAAAAAAGGACGTCAATTTTGTTTGGGAGCCACGACCGCGCAATTGTCTGTTAAAGCGACGCAGTGCCGAATCGCAAAACCTGGCCTGGGCATTTAGCTGCCTAAAGGTCCGGGGCTTAAGTGGTTAAGCATCCAAAACACAGTTGGTTATCAAGTAAAAATTTGTTCTTTTCACTTGAGGACTTCTCTTTCAATTGTTGGCACTTGTGTATGGAGTGGTTATCTCCACAGAACATACACTTAGGCCTTGTACACACGGTCGGACAAAACCGACGGACCGTTTTCATCGGTTCACCGCTAAAGTGGCCTGATGGTCTGATGTGCGTACACACCATCGTTCCAAAAACCGATCGGGTCAGAACGCGGTGACGTCAAACACACGACGTGCTGAATAAAACAAAGTTCAATGCTTCCAAGCATGCGTCTACTTGATTCTGAGCATGCGCGGGTTTTGACCCGATGCTTTTCTGTACTAACCATCGGTTTGGACCGGTCCATCGGTTGGGTTTTGAAGCATGTTTTAAAATTTTGGACTGAAGGAAAACAGACCGATGGGCTATACACACGGTCGGTTTGGACCGATGGAAACTGAACCTCGGTCCATTCTCATCGGTTTTGTCCGACCGTGTGTACGGGGCCTTAAAGGTAGTCTGAGGATTTGTCGGTTCTGTCTCTTTACTCAACCCAGTAGTGACTTTAAACTTGCTTTCACAGGTATATAGACCTTTAGCTGCTGTGTTGATTGAAAAGCTAGTTGCTCTTGCACGTCTTGTATCTCTTGCAGGCCTTTCTTCTAAGGATTTTAAGGTGTCAGATGCTGTTACTGGATTACATGCTATTCGTGCTTCCCTATTAACGAACTCAGTGAACTTTTCAAAACTTGGGAAGTCCTTATTTAGAACCAACTGTTCAGTCACATAGCAATTCCATCTAGAAGCCACTTCTTCAGGTAGCTTAGCTAGCATCCTGTGATTTTCTAGATAGTCGTTCAGTACTTCTAGTCCTCGTACATGTGGGATGGCATTGCTGCATGATTGCAGGAAATCACCATACTCTTGGAGTTTGAAGTGTTCCTTGGGACATATTTTAGGACAGTTATTCAATTTCTTCCTAAAGGCTCTTTGTACTAAGAAAGGATGACCATATCTCGCATTTAACTTTTCCCAAGCTTGCTTGTAGGCTTCTTCGTCTGTTCTATAGAAGTTACCTTCAAGGGCTTTCTTTGCTTCTCCACCAACATATCTCTAAAGGTAGAATAACTTGTCATCTGATCTGGAACAATAATGCTCAATGATCATTTCAAAACTTGCCTTCCACTCTATGAACTTCAGTATGTCTCCTGAAAATAGAGTAGGTTCTGGAATGGGAAGTCTTGCTGGGACTGTTCTCTGCCGTCCTGCTGGGACAATAGTCGCAACATTCTCCTGGCCATTGCAGTGACATCTAGGAGTAGAATTGTCCTGTTTTATTTTCTCACTTAGTTCTAAATTAAGCGAGTCTCTTTTCGTCTTTCTGAGCAGGGATGGAATGGCAATGACTTTTTTCTTCCCTACGTAATGAAGGTTTCCTCTCATTTTCCTGGATGTATGAAGGTAAGTAGGAGTCCGATTCTTCACTTAGTACAGATTTGGACCTATGACTACCATTCATGTCCTCATCGTGCACTCTTAGTCTGGCTTCTATAATCTTAACTTCCTTCAGCCTTTCCAGACTTTCCATTTGATGGCGCTGCGCCTTAATGGCTGGTTCCATCTCGATTTCTGCTTTCTTGACAGCAAGTTGTTCAACAAGTTCCTTTCTTTTGGCTAAAGTACTTGAGGGCTCTGATATGTAACTGGCACTTCTACTAGTGAAGGAAGTCCCACTTGAGATTGTGGTTCCCCCTAAGGACCTAGCATAGTCTCTCGTGAAGAGCTTGTTCATTCTCTTCCTCGCCTTAACTTCATCATAGTTAGCTTCAGATGATAATTCTCTCATGAGCTTTACTAAATCTTTAGTGACTGCAGTACATGTGTCCATGTTCCTCACAATATCCTGGGAAGGTGTCGTGGATGACCGCAGATTGACATACACTGCCATAAGCTCTGATTCAGATTCTTCTATCGTCTCTACCAGATCACTCAGGTTTTCTTTTATACTATCTTGCTTTAGCTTTCTACAAGCTTTTTTAATGAATAATTTCCACCTATCATATATTCTGGTTAACCTTTTTCTTTTTAATGCTGCTTCTTGCTCCAAATTTTCCTTAATTTTTGGGTCGGTTTTCTGATACGCTCTGAGCATCTTAGCCAATTTGTTTGGGGCAAGACTAATGCTGCATCAGTCTCTTCTACCTCAGACAGGTTCACTTGCTCTTCACCCCACTATCCTATCTATCTTTGTATCCTCTAACAGTGGCTAAGGATGAGCCGAACACCCCCCTGTTCGGTTCGCATCAGAACTTGCGAACACACCAAATGTTCATGTGAATTTTAGAACCCCGTTAAAGTCTATGGGACTCGAACATTTGAAATCTAAAGTGTTAATTTTAAAGGCTAATATGCAAGTTATTGTCCTAAAAAGTGTTTGGGGACCTGGGTCCTGTCCCAGGAAACATGTATCAATGCAAAAAAAAGTTTGAAAAAACGGCCGTTTTTTCAGGAGCAGTGAATTTAATAATGCTAAAAGTGAAACAATAAAAGTGTAATATTACTTAAAATTTCGTACCTAGGGTGGGGTGTAATGTCAGCATGTGAAAAAGCGCATGTTTCCCGTACATAGAACTGTCCCTGCACAAAGTGTCATTTCTGAAAGAAAAAAAAGGCATTTAAAACCGGCTTTGCGGCTCTAATGAATTGTCGGCTCTGGCAATTCAGAGATGATTCATTCATAAAAAATAAAAATAAAAAAGCGTGGGGTCCCCCCAAATTCCATTAACAGGCCCTTCGGGTCTGATATGGATATTAAGGGAAACCCCGCCGTGAATTTAAAAAAAAAATGACGTGGGGTTACCCCCAAATATCCATACCAGACCCTTCAGGTCTGGTGTGGATTTTAAGGGGAACTACACCCCAAATTTAAAAAAAATGGCGTGGAGTTCCCCCAAAAATCCACACCAGACCCTTATCCGAGCACGTTAACCTGGCCGGCCGCAGAAAAGAGGGGGGACAGAGTGCGCCCCCCCCTCTCCTGAACCACACCAGGCCACATGCCCTCAACATGGGGAGGATGTCTCCATGTTGATGGGGACAAGGGCCTCATCCCCACAACCAGGCCCGGATTTCCCACAAGGCCACCGAGGCCAGGCCTCGGGGCGGCAGGGCACCAAGGGGCGGCAGTGCCATGGAGTACCCCGATGCCCGGAACATACAGTTAAGGGCGGTAAGTTGCTTTCTAGCAGGACTAAATGTAGTGTGGGGGAATCTGCTTTCTCGTTAACAAGTGATTGCTGCGATGTCGCCGAAATCACTTGTAAAATGTGTGCTGCCATCCATTCCCCCCACACACACACATACCTCTCTCTGCTGGATCTGTCTTCGGGAATCTGTCCTCCCCCCGGATCCTGAGTCTGTCTTCTGTCCCTGCCACCGATGTACACAGTGAGAGGGGTGAGCTGCGCACTTCCCATCTCAGCCTTTACAGGAGTTCTAGGCCCTGTTTTGGAGGTAACAGGGTCAATAAAGAGAACCTGTCACCTCCAATTGCTATCACACAATTGGAGGTGACAAAGCAATAACGTTAAGTGAAAAAATATGTATAAAAAAAAAAGAATTAAATAAAAAAAAAAAAGTAAAAAGAATAAGAAACATATTAAAAATAAGAAAATTATACAAAAATAAAAAAAAAGTAAAAAGACAAGCTACAAATAAAAAAATAAATTATATATATATATATATATATATATATATATATATATATATATATATATAAAAAGGCCAGTATGGTGGCCTGAGTTTATGGGAGGAGCCCGGAGGGTATTTAAGCAGCCCACTCACACATGCTCTTTGTCGGTTCAGTGTGTGGTACTACACGTCACTAGGCCGACTCTTCCCAGCTCACCTCATGTCCGTGAGTCTGCGCATTCAATCGCATTCGACACCCTCCCGCCCTTCCCTTTTTCAGGGCACTTCTCAGCATATCCTTCTTCAATTAACTACCCATTACTTACCTTGGGTATGCCCCTTTTTCTTGGCATACTGACCAGACCACCAAGGCACACTTCAGGTCTATTTATGTTGTAAGTCTTGTCGCGTGTTTATGTGATCCACATCTCTCTCGGTCAGAGGGTAACGACCATAAATATATATATATATATATATATATATATATATATATATATATATATATATATATTTATTTATATATTTTTTTTTAACTAACCGTGCCGCCCCTGCCATCCGGTTGCGATTCTTAGTTGATTTGGGGGGGGGCTGGTTCGGTTGGCGGAGAGGGGGTGCATTGCGGAACCTGGCCTTGGGGCGGCAGGGAGAGCAAATCCGGCCCTGCCCACAACCCTTGCCCGGTGGTTGTGGGGGTCTGCGGGCGGGGGGCTTATCAGAATATGGAAGACCCCTTTAACAAAGGGAACCCCCAGATCCTGCCCCCTCCCTATGTGAATTGGTAATGGGGTACACTGTACCTCTACCATTTCACGAAGGAAGTGTAAATAGTAAAAAAAAAACACAGACACCATAGAAAAAATTTCTTTATTAACCACTTGACCACTGGGCACTTAAACCCCCTTCCTAACCAGACCAATTTTCAGCTTTCGGTGCTCTCACAATTTGAATGACAATTACTCAGTCATACAACATTGTACCCATTTGAAATTTTTGTCCTTTTTTTCACACAAATAGAGCTTTCTTTTGGTGGTATTAGATCACCTCTGGGTTTTTTATTTTTTGCGCTATAAAAGAAAAACGACAGAAAATTCTGTAAAAATAAATAAATAAAAACTTGTTTCTGTCATATTCGCAGGTTATTTCTCACACACAGCATATGCATACCACGAATGACACCCCAAAACACATTCTGCTATTCCTCCCGAGTATGGCGATACCCCAAGTGTGCGACTTTTACACGGCGTGGCCACATACAGAGGCCCAACATGCAGGGAGCACCATCAGGCGTTCTGGAGCACCCAGGCCAATTCTGACATTTCTCTCCTACATGGAAAAAATCACCATTTATTTGCTAGAAAATTACATAGAACCCCAAAACATTATATATGCAGAGTATTGGGGTATTGCGGAGTATTTGGGTATTCCAGAGTATTGGGGTATTGCGGAGTATTGGGGGCATTGCAGAGTATTTGGGTATTCCAGAGTATCGCGCAGGGTATTGGGGTATTGCAGAGTATTGGGGTATTGCAGAGTATTGCGCAGGGTATTGCAAAGTATTGGGGTATTGCAGAGTATTGCGCAGGGTATTGCAGAGTATCGGGGTATTGCAGAGTATCGAGGTATTGCAGAGTATGGGGTATGGCAGAGTATGGGGTATAGCAATGTATGGGGTATGGCAGGCAGAGTATGGGGTATGGCAGGCAGAGTATGGGGTATTGCAGGCAGAGTATTGGGGTATTTCCGAGTATCGGGGTATTGCAGAGTATCAAGGTATTGCAGAGTATGGGGTATGGCAGAGTATGGGGTATGGCAGGCAGAGTATGGGGTATGGCAGAGTATGGGGTATGGCAGAGTATGGGGTATGGCAGAGTATGGGGTATGGCAGAGTATGGGGTATGGCAGGCAGAGTATGGGGTATGGCAGGCAGAGTATGGGGTATGGCAGGCAGAGTATGGGGTATGGCAGGCAGAGTATGGGGTATTGCAGGCAGAGTATGGGGTTTTGCAGGCAGAGTATTGGGGGTATTGCAGGCAGAGTATTGGGGGTATTGCAGGCAGAGTATTGGGGGTATTGCAGGCAGAGTATTGGGGGTATTGCAGGCAGAGTATGGGTTATTGCAGAGTATTGCGCAGGGAAGGATGGCTGGATCTGTGACTGCAGTTGTCACAGATCCAGCCACAGCACTGCTGACACCCGCTCCCCCCCCTCTCTGTACCGAACGGTACAGAGAGGAGAGGGAGGAACCAGCGTCATCAAATGACGCCGGTTTGTTTACAAGTGATCGCTCCGTCATTTAACCAATTTGAGCAATTTACCGTCATCCGTGATGCGCCTTCTAGACCCGGCGAGCACGGACACTTCCGCGAGCGCGCCCCAGGGGACGCGCAAACGCAGAAGTGCACGAGGACGTCCCAGGGACGTCCTGTCAGAGTAACTCGACCACGCTGTAGCAGTATTTTTGCTATAGCGCGGTCGGCAAGTGGTTAATAAAAAAATAAAAATCCAGTGGTGGTAATCCACTCTCAATGCGGCTCCCTGCTCCAACGTTGTCTTCTATCCAGCGACGGGTGATCAGCGGTCCGGTCCAGCGATGAGAAGATCCATCCATCCAGAGCGCAGCAGACGAGCTCCACTCTCCGCTGGACACAGCCCAGCGGAATGACGCGCTGGAGCTTTGACATTTCTTATATAGGGGAAGCGGCCACCCATCACGTGACCCCACCCCCTCTGACGCACCCTCGTACGTCACTGGGAAAGCCCGGAGAGGAGCTCGCCTGCTGCGCTCTGGACGGATGGATCTTCTCATCGCTGGACCGGACTGCTGATCACCCGTCACTGGAGAGATCATCCGTCGCTGGATAGAAGACAACCGGGCAAGGGTTGTGGGGATGAGGCCCTTGTCCCCATCAACATGGGGACATCCTCCCCATGTTGAGGGCATGTGACCTGGTGCGGTTCAGGAGAGGGGGGGCCGCACTCTGTCCCTCCATCTTTTCTGCGGCCGGCCAGGTTAACGTGCTCGGATAAGGGTCTGGTGTGGATTTTTGGGGGGACTCCAAGCCATTTTTTTTTTAAATTTGGGGTGGAGTTCCCCTTAAAATCCACACCAGACCTGAAGGGTCTTGTATGGATATTTGGGGGGGAACCCCACTTCATTTTTTTTTTAAATTGACGGCGGGGTTCCCCTTAATATCCATATCAGACCTGAAGGGGCTGTTAATGGAATTTGGGGGGACCCCACGCTTTTTTATTTTTATTTTTTATGAATGAATCATCTCTGAATTGCCAGAGCTGACAATTCATTAGAGCCGCAAAGCCGGTTTTAAATGCTTTTTTTTCTTTCAGAAATGACACTTTGTGCAGGGACAGTTCTATGTACGGGAAACATGCGCTTTTTCACATGCTGACTTTACACCCCCCCTAGGTACGAAATTTAAAGTAATATTACACTTTTATTGTTTCACTTTTAGCATTATTAAATTCACTGCTCCTGAAAAAACGGCCGTTTTTTTTGTTTACAAGCGATTTTATTGTAGAAAAAGTCAAGGTACAAAAAAGAATAACAGTGATGGTACAGGAATGTATACAAGTATCATTGATAATAAACATTGAATAGGGAGAAAGGGTTATGGTTAGTAACAATTAAACCTGAACCAGAAGCGTGGCGTCCCAGAGAGACCATTTTTTTTGATATTGGGGCATAGAATCATATAGCGTATGGTGAATTCTCTCTGAGAGTTTGATGTTTGTCATACAGCTGAGAACCTGTGGCCAGGGTACAGAAGCGGAGCGCCAATTAAAGGCTATGGTCCAATGAATGGAGGTGAGAAATGTGTGGATAAGCCTTGTGCTTGATATTGGAATATCCTGAATAGGGCAGAATAAGAGGCAGATTAGGGGTGTAAGAGGGATACTACGGCCGGCAATTTTGTCTATCACGATGCTGGCCTTGTGCCAAGTGTCCTTTAAATGGGGACAGTCCCAAAATATATGCAATAGCGTACCCCGGGCGGGACAACCCCTGAAGCAGAGTGGAGACAGTGAAGAGTAAAATGAGTTAAGTTTAGCTGGAGTAAGATACCATCTATAGAGCAATTTGATGGCTGATTCTCTGATAGATGTGGTTTTGGTGCATCTATGGAGGTTAGTGAAAATGGTATCCCATTGCTCCAGAGTGAATGAAGTGTTTAAATCCGATTCCCATCGTAACATGGGATTTGACTTCTCAGGCATGTTTGTTTCATTCAAGCTTTTGTATATTCTGGACATCAAGCCCCTATCCCGAGGGGAGGAGATACAGATTTGTTCAAATTGAGTATAAGGGGGGTGGACTTTTTTTTGCATTGATACATGTTTCCTGGGACAGGACCCAGGTCCCCAAACGCTTTTTAGGACAATAACTTGCATATTAGCCTTTAAAATTAACACTTTAGATTTCTCCCATAGACTTTAACAGGGTGTTCCGCGGCTTTTCGAATTTGCCGCGAACACCCCTAATTGTTCGTTGTTCGCCGAATAGGCGAACAGGCAATGTTCGAGTCGAACATGAGTTCGACTCGAACTCAAAGCTCATCCCTAACAGTGGCATGGTAATACTAGGCTCTGACATTTTACTTTAAATGCTATAACAATAGATGCAGGCAATAAATTACTTTCACTTTAAATACTTTAGAGTCTGTATACTACAAACCATCCTTTGTTTTACTTTACAGTCTTTTATTCTTGAACACGAAAATGTCTCTTTATACCAAGGCCTATGTGCAATGATAAGTAATAAAAGGAAAGCTCTGACCTTATTCTGAAGAGCAGGATTCTGTGATCTGTAGGTTGTCAGACTTAGCGGAGACTTGTCTTTTCTTGATGCGAAGCTTGCGCTGACTTGCAATGCTTTGCGATGTCTTACGATGCTCTGTGATGACTTGCGATGCTCTGTGATGAGTCGCGATGCTCTGTGATGAGTCGTGATGCTCTGTGATGACTTGCGATGCTCTGCTGCAGGCTTTGGACCTAGTGGCAGGAAAACTAGCTGGCTTCAGTACTTGGCCTCTTCGTTGGTAGCGGTGCAGGCACTCTAGGTCTGGACTTTGGTCTCCCACCATGCGTCTTTTTCTCTCTCTAGGGGTTGCAGGAGGGTTGGCGCTTTTTCTGTGACTCTCTTGCCTTTTCCGTTCTGCCACTTTAAGTGTCGGCTGCAGTTTGAGTAAACACACTTCTATGGCCTCTATGGTAGCTCCGCTGAGGTGTCTTTACTTGCTCACTCAGGGATCGGTTGCTGCGCGGCGGTATATGCTGGCGCTCCACTGCCCAAATGCGCTCTTTACTGTGCAAGTTGAGGAGAGCTATCACTTTTCCCTCAAAGGCTTTAATAGTTCCACTGTGGCAGGCGCAACACTATAAAGTGCCTCATGCGCTGTGGCATTAGAAGAATTGTGATATCTCTGACTTTTCAGTCCAACAAGACTGTCTTTTACTCTGAAAATTCCTCTATTGCCGTTCTATGGAAGCAGTAAGGTTTAAAGAGCACACCAAATGCTTAAATAACTTCTTTATTAACTTCACTTTTCTTCATAGATAACACCGCTGCTTTGCAGCAGACAGTCCATGTACAAACACGTGTTGAATAAGTATCACAAAATGGCAGTTCAAATATTCAATCTTGTCATTCAACATAAAATGGTAGATATATTTCTTTCTTCAGTATTTATACTCTCTCTCTCTCTGTAATTTATCAAAGCATCGGATTTCTCTGAAAGGCATAACTGTGGTTTGCAACTTGGTTTGCAGTGTTGCTTTAGTTCGGTGCAGTTAGCTTGTTAGAGTGGATGGATGGATGTGACTTAGTTTGGATGACTGAATGTGGCTTAGTTCGGTGGAACTACAGTTAGGGCGGTTAGATGACTTTGTTTGGTGGAACTACAAGTGAACACACAACTAGATCGGTATACAGTTCTGATCACACTATTTACAATAAGAACATATATATGACTTGTGTAACGTACCTATTTAGGCCCTTGCTTCCATAAAACTGAACTCTGTATGTTTGCTCTGCTCTCTGTCTTCATGTGGAATGAATTTGCAGCACATGTACAGTATTAGGAACCTCCCAGACAGAATGGATGCAAAGGTAGCTGTAGCAAAGGTAGCTGTAGCAAAGGTAGCTGTGATAGGTCAAGACTCTGCTCCATGTGAGATTAGCTGTGATTGGCCAAGGCTACTGATGAGTCACAAAAGCTTAACTCCAAAAGACATGCTGGTAGGTAAATTGGATCTCGTCCAAATTGGCCCAGTATATATGTATATATGTGTGTATGACTGTGTGTCCCTAGCATGTCATGATCCTATGGGGTAAAAATGACGCACCAGCCAAACAGATACTGGCTGGAAAAAGCGCCCAGAGGCGATTCAGTTCGCATGCGTTGCGCTATACAAGTCATTCATTCATTCATTCATTATGCTTTCACTGGTATGCTTTCACTGTCATATAAATAAACAATTCTTAAAGGCATATTTTTTTCTTTTGCTTCTGTAAACACAACATACAACTGTTATATGACATTCAAGCATAAAATCACAGTGAATAACTTTGCTTTTGTCTTTCACATATAAACATGTGCACTACATTTAGGTTCTTAGCAGGTTTAGCTGTATATACATGTAGGTTATATTAGCTACCTAGGACAGGTTCTAGCTGGCCAGCTACACCCCCCCCCTTAACCCCCCCCCCCCTTGCGTTATTTTAAATCATGATTTTAAGTAAGTAAATTGACTGAGATCTCTGTAGTTTTTGCATATATGCATACAATTCTTGATGCAACCCTCTCCTTTGTATGGTTGCTTCATTTTGCTCATTATATAATTATACTATTTTAGCCTCTTTCAGTGGTACTGTTGGATTCAAATTTTTACTTATTATAATTTTTCTTTTTCTTGGGCAGGTCTTTAGAGCGCTCACTGTGGTTGCATAGTTATTTGGGCCTTGATCAGGCACCCGGCGCTTGGGTTGTCTTCCCCACCTCTCCAAGCCCTTGTAACCTTTTTTTCCCTCTACATAAGGGGTACTGGGGCCTCTTGGTGGTAAGCTTCTCTTTTTTCCCCATTGTTGGACCTGTCAACAAGCAGATCTCCAAAACAAATGTGATATCTGTATTTTTAATCTTTTTTTTTATTTTCTCTCTTTGTATTTATATAGTTGCCTTATTGTGTATGGTTGGAACATACTTCCCCTGATGAAGCCGAAAGGTGAAACTTTTCTTTAAATCTTTAATGCAACCACCATTTGTAACCACTTTATTGTGAATGACCGATACTGTGCTACTGCTCTAATTTTATCAATTCTGTATAACTAATTAAAATATATCTTCTTGTATTTTTTACTTGATTTGTATTTAAGTCTTCCATTGTCATGGTACCAATTTATTCAAACACCGCTATAGTCCCATTTTCCTTTTCCTATCTCTCTAATTAAATTTCGGGATGAGGTGCGTCCTTTTGGTGTCTACCCTCAGCCAGATCAACAACTTTAGAACACTAATGATATCTATAAAGGAATTTAACTGTGTGTCTGAGATGGGCCAGAACCCATAATCACCAAACCAGACCATATAGTGAATTTTAATAATTGAGCATTTAAAGCAAAATATTAACTCAGACTCTCGCATGATCAATAAATGAAATAATAGAAATACTGTATTTATCGGCGTATACCGCGCACTATTTTGCCCTGAAAATCAGGGCAAAATCGTGGGTGCGCGATATACGCCGATACTCGCTTTCCCGCGCTGAGTTTTGAATACTGCGCCGACATATACCGAGCGCAGTACACTCGGGTATAGTCGGCCAGTCTGGGCTTCTTCCGCGCTCACGTCCTGGACGTACAGGACGTACAGGACGTGAGCGCGACAGTTGCCGAGCCTGCCCGAGTGTACTGCGCTCGGTATATGCCGGCGCAGTATTCAAACTCGGCGCGGGAAACGAGCGGGGAGGACGCGAGGATGCCGGACCCGACGAAGAGGACACCCGAAGCCGCAGACGGATGCCGGACCCGCCGATGGACGCCGCGCAAGACACCAAAACTGTAAGTACAAAAAACTCTTTTTTTCCACAGGAATGGGGGCAACTTTAGGGGTGCGCGCTATACGCGGGAGCGCGCTATACCCCGATAAATACGGTAAATATATTTATAATCTTTTTAATACATGTTGAGTCCACAAGGGGGCATCCATACTAATTAATGTGGATATTACACTTTAAAGGAATATATGTGTGAAATTGTGTTATACCTTCTGGCCACCAGGTGGAATCGTTTGCCAACAGATAACCAATCTCAAAAGTTCAAATAAAATAAAATACATTTGAAATTTTTGGGGAAAGTCCAGACTTAGTTATTAGTTTGTACAGTGTTATGAGACTGGAGGGGATTAGGAGCCCAAACATATACCAAGGACAAACAGCGAAACAAGTAATATCCAAGTTTACCTTATAGACAAATGTGTGGGGGACACACTCAGGCGTCCAGGCATGCTGCTGGATGTCGTGTTCCTCAAAACGTCTGCCATATATAGCACCTCCCCACTGATAGAAGATGCAGCTGGAATCGACTGCGTCTGAGAGCAAGAGAGGTACCCAGGGGTGTGACAGCATCGGCTTCCTGAGCCGAGAGTGCAGGCCCCCATCCCGACTGCACCTGCGTAATACAAGCGCGGCGGAATGACAGCCTGTGAAGCTACAGCCTGGCACCCACAGTTAGAATGTCGGCATCTCGGAGAGAAGGGGGAGAGGAGCTGGGCGTCATGAGCCTGCATCGCTGGACCGTGGGGCAGATGAGTGTCTACTTATTAAGATTCAGCAGCTACACTTTTTGTAGTTGCTGACTTTTAAATGGGTGAAACTCTGCTTTAAGATAGAAACCACATTATGTGCATTTCCTACAACAACATTTTTTTTTTTTTTTAGATATTTCCAAAGGGAAATAACATTTAAAGGGATGCAGACCCTGCCACTTTCCTTATTAGAGCCCTCCAGGTGCAGCAGCTAACTGATAATTATAAAACCAGTCCCATATAGATTTACTCAACACACAGACATAGATCGCCCAGGGAAAGGGGGAACGTTTTTTAATCAACAAAAGTGGAGTTACATGTAAATAATTTAAACACTTGCTGGCCGGCCAAATGACAGCTACAGCGCAGTCATCCAGTTCTGTCCAATCACAGCTGATCATGATGTAAACACACTTTCCGGTTATAGACATTCCTTTCCCCACACGACAGTGTGAGAGAGGAAAGAGAAGGCAACCTGCTACTGTGAAAGGGGACATCTGCACTGATAATCAGGTCACTGATAATCAGTTTCGTGAGGATCAGTGCAGCCCCAACAGTGCTGCCTATAAGTACCAATCAGTTCCTATAAGTGCTTCAAATTAGTGGCAATCAGTGCTGCCAATCAGTGACACCGATCAATGACGCATATCAGTGCAGTTCAGTGCTGCCCATTAGGGCCCATCAGTGTCATCTATCAGTGCCCAACAGTGCCGCATATTAGTGCAGCCTCATCAGTGCCCACCAGTGCCACCTCATCAGTGTCCATCAGTGCAGCCTATCAATGCCCATTAGTGCCGCCTCATCAGTACCCATCAGTGCAGCCTCATCAGCACACATCAGTGAAGGAGAGAAATTACCCGTTTGAATGATTTTATAACCAAAACTAAGAAAAAAAAATCCAAAAAAGTTGGGTCTTTTTTTTGTTTAGCAACAAATAAACAAACAGTGGCGAGTTAATACCACCAAAGAAAGCTCTATTTGTGTGGAAAAAATAAAAATAATCATATGGGTACAGTGCTGCATGACCGCACAATTGTTTTTCAAAGTGTGCCAGAGCTAAAAGCTTAAAATTGGCCAGGGACGCTTTGGCCGATTTATGGCTCAGGGGGTTTAGTACACGCCCCACACTAGGCAAGGCGGCCTCGTGTAGTGTGTTCCGGCTTTGTTAAAGAGAAGTCAGTCAGACAGTTAGAGAGAGAGAGAGAGAGAGAGAGACACAGTGTCTTTTCTACCAGATAGATAGATAGATAGATAGATAGATAGATAGATAGATAGATAGATAGATAGATAGATAGATAGATAGATAGATAGAGCAGGCAGGCTAGTCAGTTTAGTTAAATTTACAGTGTGTAGAGGATATATATACAGCCTAGCGTTGTACATATATTTATACACTGTATAGCTTAGCTAGATCAGCTATTCCTATTGTTAGGCAGTAGATTGTGCTAGCTGCAGTGCTCCAATGTGTTGTATTGCCTGCATAGGGCCAGATTCTGAAAGGACTTACGACGGCGCAGTGCCATGTACGCCGTCGTAAGTCCTAATCCGACCCGTCGTATCTATGCGCCTGATTCTTAGAATCAGTTATGCATAGATA
The DNA here is from genome assembly GCF_905171775.1 of Rana temporaria. Taxonomy (NCBI): domain Eukaryota; kingdom Metazoa; phylum Chordata; class Amphibia; order Anura; family Ranidae; genus Rana; species Rana temporaria. The sequence goes on from NC_053494.1 coordinate 71,502,967, forward strand.
TCCATTAGATCCGACAGGCGTAAGTCTCTTACGCCGTCGGATCGTAACTGCATTTTTCCGCTGACCGCTAGGGGCGTGTAAGCTGATTTACGCGTCAAAATATGTAAATCAGCTATATACGCAAATTCACGAACGTACGTCCGACCGACGCAGTAAAGTTACAACGTTTACGTTAGGTTTTTTCCCGGCGTATAGTTGCCCCTGCTATATGGTGGCATAAGTGCCGCGTAACAATGTTAAGTATGGCTGCCATTCCCGCGTCGAAATTTGAAAAATTTGCGTCGTTTGCGAAACTCGTCCGTGGGGGCTGGACGTAATTTACGTCCACATCAAAACCAATACATCCTTGCGGCGTATTAGGAGCAATGAACACTGGGAGATTTCCACGAACGGCGCATGCGCCGTTCGTGAAAAACGTCAATCACGTTGGGTCACAGTACATTTACATAAAACATGCCCCCTGATCCAAATTTGAATTAGGCGGGCTTACGCCGGCGGATTTACGCTACGCTGCCGCAACTTACGGAGCAAGTGCTTTGAGAATACAGCACTTGCCCGTATAAGTTGCGGCGGCGCAACGTAAATCGGATACGTTACGCCGCCGCAGAACTACGAGAATCTGGCCCATAGTGTTTAGTTTACACCTAAACATAGTACTCAGTGTTAGTGGACGTGTGCTATTTAATTGCACATACACGCAGTTGCTGTTACTGCACGTGTGCTATTTATTTGCACATAAAACGCAGTCGCTCTTACTGCACGTGTGCTGTTTTTTTGCCCATAAACGCAGTCGCTCTTACTGCACGTTTGCTGTGTTTTTGCCCATAAACGCAGATGCTCTTACTGCACGTTTGCTGTGTTTTTGCCCATAAACGCAGTTGCTCTTACTGAACGTTTGCTGTGTTTTTGCCCATAAACGCAGTCGCTCTTGCTGTACGCTTGCTGTGTTTTTGGCCATAAACGCAGTTGCTGTTAGTGAACGTTTGCTGTGTTTTTGGCCATAAACGCAGTTGCTCTTACTGCATGTTTGCTGTGTTTTTGCCCATAAACGCAGTCGCTCTTACTGCACGTTTGCTGTGTTTTTGCCCATAAACGCAGACGCTCTTACTGCACGTTTGCTGTGTTTTTGCCCATAAACGCAGTCGCTCTTGATGTACGTTTGCTGTGTTTTTGCCCATAAACGCAGTCGCTCTTACTGCACGTTTGCTGTGTTTTTGCCCATAAACGCAGTCGCTCTTACTGCACGTTTGCTGTGTTTTTGCCCATAATACGCAGTCGCTATTACTGCACGTTTGCTGTGTTTTTGCCCATAAACGCAGTCGCTCTTGCTGCACGTTTGCTGTGTTTTTGCCCATAAACGCAGTCGCTCTTACTGCACGTGTGCTGTTTATTGCTGATTTTGTCCTTTGCAGGCTATTAAAATGTCTGGAAGGACAACAAAGAGAGGCAGAGAGTCACGAGGGCAAGCAGGCTCTGCATCTAGGAGGCAACGCTGGTGGTGGACACGGTGCATCCTCTTCAGGACGTGGCCGTCTGACACGCTCGTCCTTCTTTTCGGGAGCTGGCCGTGTTGAGCCTCAACATGTAGAGAAATGAGTGAATGACCAAGCGGTCCTCATCCTCCTCATCCTCTCTCACCCAGGCTGAGCTTAGTTTATCTGGCAAAGCAGCTGCCAAGGCGTCCTCTTCCCTCTGCACAATGGCATCACACAATCCTTCCCTAGTCCCACCATGTCCTCCTGAGGAGTCCCCCGAACTGTTTCAACACAGTGTTGGGTACATGCTACATGAAGATGCGCAGCGTTTTGAAGGCTCCGATGACGGAACACAGATAGAGGAAGGCATTGATGTGAGCCCAGAGAGAGCGGGTGCCCGAGAGGGACAGTAATCTGGCAGTCATGTTCCCCCAGCTGCAGCATACTGCCAGGTTTTCGACAGTGATGAGGAGGGAGGGGATGATGAGGTCACTGACTCTACGTGGGTGCCTGATAGGAGAGGAGGAGGAGGAAGAGGAGGAGGAGGAGGCACAGGCACATCTCCAAAGAGGCAGGATGCCCTCCAGGGGCCAGCTTAAGGGCAGCACACCAACTGCATTACATTGCAGAGCTACGCCTGTGCAGGGCGCTGCTGTGTCTCAACGGTACTGCAAAAGTTCTTTGGTGTGGGCCTTTTTTGAGACATGTGCATCAGATCGCACCTTTGCTATTTGCAACATATGTCTCAAGCGTATCTCACGTGGCCAAAACATCACCTGCTTGGGCACCACATGCTTGACCAGACATATGTCGACCTGCCATGCAGTTCGTTGGCAAGCATACCTGAAAGACCCACACCAAAGAACAAAGTGGACCTCCCCTTGCCCCTCATCAGCTGGGAGCTCCAACCCCACTATACCCTCAGTCCTCTCTGAAGCCTGCACTGATAGGACTGAAGGTGTAGAAATAGGTGTGTCACAGCCTAGTAGTACATGCGGGAAATCTACTGATGGTAACAGACAAATTTCCCTGCCCCAGCTGCTGCAGCGCCAAAAGAAGTACTCTCCCAGCCATCCACATGCCCAGCAGTTGAATGCTAGCTTAGCGAAATTGCTAGCACTTCAACTGCTACCTTTTCAGTTGGTAGATTCTGCCCCCTTCCGTGAGTTTGTGGAATGTGCGGTACCTCAGTGGCAAGTACCCAAACGCCACTTTTTCTCACGGAAGGCGATTCCCGCTCTCTACCGGCATGTGGAAGGCAATGTCCATGCCTCGCTGGACAGGGCGGTCAGTGGTAAGGTGCATATTACCGCTGACTCATGGTCCAGCAGGCATGGACAGGGACGTTGCCTCTCTTTCACGACGCATTGGGTGACTCTGCTGGCAGCTGGGAAGGACGCAGGGCAAGGTACAGTAGTGTTGGAGGTTGTTCCGCCACCACGCCTCCAAAACACTACCACTGGTTGTGACACACCTCTCTCCTCCACCACCTCCTCTTCTTCTTCCTCTGTGGCCTCTTCCTGTGCTGATGTTGCATCTGAACCAGCCGTGCTCCGTAGGCGTACGAGGGGCTACGCAGGAATGCAGGCCAAGAGATTCCATGCGGTGCTAGAGCTGGTGTGCTTGGGAGACAGGAGCCACACTAGGGCAGAGGTTCTGTCAGCTCTACAGGGGCAGGTGGTTGACGCCACGCCAGCTTAAGCCAGGAATGGTGGTTAGCGACAATGGCACAAACTTCCTCCCTGCCCTGCGACAGGGAAAACTGACCCATGTCCCCTGTTTTGCTCATGTTCTCAATTTGGTGGTGCAGTGGTTCTTGGGCGGGTACCCGGGCTTACAGGATGTGCTAGAGCAGGCCAGGAAAGTCTGTGTGCATTTCCGAAGGTCATACAACAATGCCACTGCTCGGCTGACAGACCTCCAAAGGGAATACAACCTGCCCAAGAACCGCCTAATCTGTGACATGCCCACCAGATGGAACTCTACATTGGCCATGCTGCAGCGGCTGCACACGCAGCAGAGGGCCATCAATGAGTAACTGTGCCAATATGGCAGCAGAACTGGGTCAGGGGAGCTTGGGTTTTTTCCCCACGCCAGTGGGCCTTGATCAGGGATGCATGCACTGTCATGTCACCATTTGAGGATGCCACGAGGATGGTGAGCAGTGACAGTGCATGCATCAGTGAGACCGTCCCTCTTATTCACCTGTTGGAGCACACGCTACGTGGAATAATGGACAGGACCCTTGAGGCAGAACAGAGGGAGGAAGAGGAGGACTTCCTTACCTCTCAAGGCCCCCTTTATCCAGACAGTGGTCCTGAATGCCCGCCTAGCACACAGGTAGAGGACGAGGAGGACAAGGTGGAGGAGGAGGAGGATTGTATCAGCAGCATGGAGGTGGAGCCTAGCACTCAGCAGCAGCAGTCTTCAAGGGATCACTTAGAGTCCCAAGAAACCCGTGGACTGTTACGTGGCTGGGATGAGGTGGCTGCGGATCCTGTCGTCCTCAGTGACCCAGAGGACTGTGCCCCGAATGCCTCAGCAAACCTACGCTGCATGGCCTCCCTGATCCTGCAAAGCCTGCGTAAGGATCCTCGTGTTCGTGGTATCAAGGAGAGGGATCATTACTGGCTGGCAACTCTCCCTGATCCACGTTACAAGAGTAAGGTTGCGGACCTTATCTTGCCGTTGCAGAGGGAACAGAAGATGAAACATCTTCGGGAGGCCTTGCAGAAGGGTCTGTGCAACGCGTTCCCAGAACCTGGGGGATTACCAAATCCTGTTCCTGGACAACGTGTTGCTGAGGCTTCGCTGAGTCACAGAAGGAGCGGTGGAGAAGGTGGCCGTCTGACCGATGCGTTCAGACAATTTTTTATATTCTGCAGCCCCAAGGTATGACCGGTTCCAGCAACCATCACCAACGTTTGGTTTACATGGTGCGTGAATACCTAGGGGCAAGATCAGACTTGGACACCTTCCCCACCGAAAATCCTCTGGCTTACTGGGTCTTGAGGATGGATCACTGGCCAGAGCTTGCACAGTACGCAATTGAGCTACTGGCTTGCCCTGCATCCAGCGTTCTTTTAGAACGCACATTCAGTACTGCTGGAGGCTTTGTGACCGATCACAGGGTGTGCCTCTCCACCGACTCGGTCGATCGACTGACCTTCATAAAAATGAATCATGCTTGGATCAACACCAGCTACCAAGCACCTGATGCAGATGTAACTGAATAAGTTTTTTTGAAATGAAAGATCCCTTGGAGACTGCCTATGCTGAGTGACTGTCCTGTTATGCTGCTGACTGAATATCCTTTTCCTCCTCACTGATCTTGCTGATAGCTAATAAGAAAATGTTTGTTTCTGGGATCCTCCACCAGTGCCTAAGGCCCAATTTTTCAGCCCCTGTATAACAGGGGCGTCTAATAACAATTTTTGATGCAATACTTTGCATGTGGCTCTTTGCTGCGCTCCAATTACAGTATCTGAGGGGTTGCAGTGTTGTGTTGTGCCTAAGGCCCATTTTTTCGGCCCCTGTTTAACAGGGGCGTCTAATAACAATTTTTGATGCAATACTTTACATGTGGCTCTTTGCTGCGCTCCAATTACAGTATCTGTGAGGGGTTGCAGTGTTGTGACAACGCCACCAGTGCCTAAGGCCCAATTTGTCTGCCCCTGTTCTAGTACTTTTCTTTCTTTGATTCTTTTCTAATTTGAGTTCATTCTAGCTTTCTCCTACGTTATGATAGTGTCACGTTTATTTTCCTGTACTAAATACTCATCATTGTCAATGTAAACACCACAAATCTAGATTTGTTCTTTTAGGCAGCATTGATATAATAAGAAGCCACACATTGTTGAGTATCCAAAAATATTTATTGTATCACACATTTTTTCAAAAAATGTCTTAATAGAAATTGTTTAATTTTTTGTTTTAAGAACTATATTTTTGCTTTTAAATACTTGTCTACATCTATATTTTTTTATTTTTTTAAACCCTCCCCAGAACATCAATCAGATTATTCAGGTTTTGGTCCACCTTTCGGTTATTCTTTATGATCTTCTCGGGGGCGAGGCTTGTGTCCTCTATTTCTGCCCTGCAGGACATGATCTCCCCAATTAGCACCTGGGCACTGTAGGTGTCTAACCTGCCCCCAACAGCTCGAACAACTCCTGAAATTTGGAAAAAACATGTATTAAAATTATGCAGGCCTACATGTATTACCTGAACCTGTGCTGTATGACACTGACCTGATGTGGTGGCATTTTGCACTTCCTGCACATCCGGCGAGGGTGGGGCTTGGCTCTGTGTGGGGTTGGTCGGCTCAAAAAGATTAGAGGCCTGAAAGAGGAATATCAATCATTCTTTTTAAAAAGTGTGGTACAATTGTCTGTTCTTACAATCCTTCTAAGCTTAACACAGGATTTTATCCATTACCAAAGCTGCTGTATTTCTCTATCTTTGGCCAAGTTTCCTACATGGAAAAACAACAAGTATACAATGGATCACCTCTGTGTGACACCCTATCTAGGTTGTTCTTGTGACCAACACTCAGTGCCGATCCTGACCTCACTGGGGCCCGAAGCAAAATGACATGGCACATTAAAAATGACAAGCGGGGGGCGCTGACAACAGTGACATGTCACAGTAAAGAAAGTTGAGAAGTGGGGGGAGGGGGTGTTCTGCTGTCGGAAATGACATCTTACATTAAATTGAGAAGCAAGGGGTGCTGACTTCTTGCCTCTTCTCCCATGCAGCCAGCTTGTTGAGAAGCAGGGTGAGGGGCCAAAAATGACTTCTTACCAGGCGGGGCCTCTAGTTATTTGGGGGGCCCTTCGCAGCTTTGCGGGGCCCTAAGCAGCTTGCATAGTGAGCCTATAGGGCGGATCGGCCATGCCAACCATTGTGCTACTGTGTCCATATGTGTAATCAACTGCTGTGCTGAGCATACTCTCCTTTTACTGTATATTGACTTAAGTTGGATTATTTAAATCTAGTTAATAACACATCTACATTAAATAAAAAATTGGTCTCACATAAAATGATCATATATAGAATGAACAACCGATTATTATGCCCACAAACATGAACCTTGAGACATCTATTCTTAAACTGTATATATACACAACCTGAAAGAAAAAGCACATGCCGCAAAATAATAAAAACAAATAATCAGAGTACACTTTTAAATAACTTACGTCTTCTGAGGACTCTTTGAATTCTCTCGAGCTGCTCCGGTTCTCTTCTTTTGAGGTCTGACCACCTCTTCCTCAACTGCTCCCTTGACCTCTGCACCCTAAATTTCTGATGGAGGGTCCTCTGAACATTCTCTATTATCTTGGCCTTGACCTTCTTGGGGTTCTTGTAAGGCCCTTTTAGACAGTCATAGTCCTCCTTTTTAAGGATGGCAACCATCTCCACCATTTCATCGAAAGCAATGTTGGTGGCTTTTTACATCCTCTTGCTCCTGGTGTGTGCCTGGCCTCTCTCCTTACTTGTGGTTGCAGCTTCCTGTCTCTCCTGAGTGTCCTCCATCATGTCTTCAGTGAAGTGTATTGACCGACCGAAAAGGGGCGTGGCAATTACTAGCACGATCGTCATGGGCGGGGAGACATGCGGAGCTTCTTGCATGCGTAGTGTATAAGGGATATTGCGTGAGTGAGAACGTCGTTCGCAGTCGGTAGAAAACGTCGGGAAAACGATCGTGCAGTACGACGATACGAAACTTGATTTTTGGACTTTATGATCAGTGGATGAGTTTGTGGGTTAGATATGGGGAGAAAGCTAAGGCTTGACTGACATTAGCTTTTTTTGCTTAATTTTGACTTGCAGAAATAATGGAGGCCTTCAGAGAACAGGAGTTCTTCACAGAATTTGTTCAAAGGGGGCCCCGGATGGCAACCCCCCTTTTTTCTATAATTTTTCTTTCCCAAAAAAAAATAATTATTGAGCCAAGATCTGCCATTGCAATGCCCCCCCCCCCCCCCCAACCCTAAAATAATCGACATATTGTTGCCACACAGCACGTGCGCTTTGGGGGGCCAAGCCTGCATGGACAGTCTCACAGGCCACCACCACTGGAACATCAGTGGCCTCATCAGGCACAAGTGTCATGTAGTTTGTTGAGGGTCTCTTTAGGAAATTGTGGAATATGCAGCAGCAAAGTCTGACATGGTTCAGATTCTACTTAACAAACCTACAGTCCTTATCTTGTTTGCACCGCCTGTATACTGCTGTTCAAAGTATATAGAGCCAAAAGGGTCTTGTCAGGGCCGATCCTCCCTATAGGCTCACTATGCAAGCTGCTTAGGGCACCGCAAAGCTGCAAAAGGGCCCCCCAAATTACTAGAGGCCCCGCCTGGTGAGAAGTAATTTTCGCCCCCTCACCCCGCTTCTAAACTCGCTGGCTGAGTCATTTCCGACAGCAGAACACCCCCTCCCCCCGCTTCTCAACTTTCTTTAATGTGACATGTCACTGTCGTCAGCGCCCCCTGCTTCTCATTTTTAATGTGCCATGTCATTTTGCTTAGGGCCCCAGGGAGGTCAGGATCGGCACTGGGTCTTGTAATGACCTGGGGGGAGTGGTGGCGGGGAAACTCATGCTATTTTTTTCCATGATTTTTATCCATATTGCAGGGACCAAACATTACATTAAAGCCGCAAGCAGTATTACATTTTTTTCTGAGAGTAATCTCATGTTGTGCAGGGACATTTCTAAACACGTGCCACTACTATAGACACCCAGCAGGTACGATATTTAAAGGAATTTTTGATTATTTTTTTCACTTTAAGCATCATTAAAATCGCTGCTCCAGAAAAAAATACAGTTTTTAAAACTTTTTTTTCCATTGATACATGTTTCCTGGGACAAGACCCGGGTTCTCAAAGATGTTTTCCAACAATAACTTGAATATTGGGCTTTAAAATTAGCACTTTTGAATTCGAACGTTCGAGTCCCATAGACTTCAATGGGGTTCTAAATGTTCGCGCGAACGGTCGGTCTGTTCGTACGTTCTGGTGCAAACCGAACGCGGGTATGTTCGGCTCATCCCTAGTCAGGAAATGTAATTTGGCAGCCAGCAATCTAAGTGGTATTTTTTTCTTTGTAGATGTTACTTTGGGGGTTTCACTTCATAGGTAGTTTTAAAGGCATCTTTCAAGCATGTTATTTAAAGGAATTGTGTGCTGTTAACCTTGTGCTTTAACCCCCTTAGCGGTATTCCCGAGCGTGACTCGGGGTGGATTTTCTATGCAATTATCGGTAACCCCGAGTCACGCTCGGGGTAGCTGTGCAGAGCCTGCAGCGCGCGCTGGCTTTCCTTTTCCAGGCAGGTTACTGTACTTACCTTGTCCCTGGATCCAGCGATGCATCCCCTTTGTGTGAGCGAGCGGCATTCTCCATTCAATTCACACAGTGCCTGCGTGCCGCCGATCTCTGTTCCCTGCGACGTTACGACGCACGGGGGCAGAGACCGGCGCCAAATTCAAAAAAGTAAACAAACACATTACATACAGTATACTGTAATCTTATAGATTACAGTACTGTATGTAAAAAGTACACACACCCCTTGTCCCTAGTGGTCTTCCCTGTGTCCTGCATGTACTTTTATATAATAAAAACATTATTGACAGCGACAATTCTGCAACTGAGCACATTTCAGTGATTTTGATTTGATTACATTATTGAATAATTTTTATTATAATTAAATTATCATTTGTTATAATTATTTATAGTTATTTATTATATTATAATTTTATGATTTTGTGTTTCAAACTTTATCATACCCGGGATGCCTATTTAGACTCTTGTTTGGACAGATTTAAGTGAGTTATTCCTAAGAATTGCAGGCCTACAATATAAAACGCAGGATTTCCATGCAAAATAATTGTACCGCTTTTGGTACATAATTCCAGACAGAATCATACCGCCAGGGAGGTTAAGCCTTATTAAAAGAGCTTCTCCCTGCTGAACAGTATTTTTTTTATTTTTTTTGCATTGGTCCCTGGCTCTCCATGCTCTTTATTTGATTTTGGGGGGTTTCCATGTAATTTTTTACACACAAAAAAACTGTCATTCATAGCAATGTAATTTAGCAGCATTATTTTTTATTTGCAAATGTCCCTTTTGCTGTAGTACATTTTGCACATGTGTCACTCCACAGGCAAATTTATAGCACACACCAGCACTGGATTTCTGACAGTTATTTGGATTTATTTTGTATCAATTTAATAAAAAGCTGTCAGTGTTAATCGTCACCTGGCCACGTCACCTGCCACATCACCTGTTCACATCACCTGATACGTCACCTGGCCACAAGTTGTGGATTGTCCACTGGCCACGTCACCTGGCCACATTACTTGCCACGTCACCTGCCACAAGTTGTGGATGGTCCACTTGCAACGTCACCAGGCCATGTCACCTGGCCACGCCACCTGCCACGTCACCTGGCCACATCACCTGGCCACATCACCTGCCACAAGTTGTGGATTGTTCACTGGCCACGTCACCTGGCAATGTCATCTGGTCACATCACCTGCCATGTCAACTACCACAAGTTGTGGATTGTCCACTTGCCACGTCACATGCCACAAGTTGGGGATTGTCCACTTGCCATGTCACCTGCCACGTCACCTGGCCACAAGTTGTGGATTGTCCACTGGCCACGTCACCTGCCACAAGTTGTGGATTGTTCACTTGCCACATCACCTGGCCACGTTAGTTGCCACGTCACCTGTCACAAGTTGTGGATTGTCCACTTGCCACATGACCTGGCCACATCACCTGCCACGTCACCTGGCCATGTCACCTGCCACAAGTTGTGGATTGTCCACTTGCCACGTCACCTGGCCATGTCACCTGCCACAAGTTGTGGATTGTCCACTGGCCACGTCACCTGGCCACGTCACCTGCCACAAGTTGTTGAATGTCCACAATGCAATGCAAGCAATTACAGTTTTTTTATGTTTTTTTAAAGGTTTTTCATAATTTGCCAGAGATTTCTAACTTAAAAAAATAAATTAAATATATTAAAATAGGTCACCTTTAAAAAAAACGCCTATAAACAAAATCGCGGCAAAATGCTGGTACCGCGTTTTGCGTCTGAAACGTGGAGAACTTTGCATCTCAACCCATTTTTTTGTTTCTGGAAAAACGAGGTTAAACGCAACTGCCTAAAAACGGCAATAAACGAGACTGTGTGCATGGACACATAGGATAACATTGAATGTGTTCAGGGGCAGTTGAAAATGCTGTCCAACTGCCTCTGAACGCGCGTTTACCAGCGTCTCGTGTGCATGGGGCCTAATATATAACAGATGAAAAGGGAGCAAAAAGGAGAAGTACCGTATTTATCGGCGTATACCGCACACTTTTTTGCCCTGAAAATCAGGGCAAAATCGTGGGTGCGCGATATACGCCGATACCCGCTTTCCCGTGCCGAGTTTTAACACTGCACCGGCATATACCGAGTGCAGTACACTCGTGTATAGTCGGGCAGGCTCGGCTCCTCTCGCGCTCACGTCCTGGACGTACAGGACGTGAGCGCGAGAGTAGCCGAGCCTGCCCGACTATACACGAGAGTACTGCGCTCGGTATATGCCAGTGCAGTATTCAAACTCGGCGCGGGAAAAGCGGGGATCGAGCGTGGAGGACGCCGCAGAAGGACGCCGGACCCGACGAAGAGGACACCCGAAGCCGCAGATGGACGCCGGACCCGACGAGGCCGCCAATGGACGCCACGCAAGACACCAAAACTGTAAGTACTAAAAAAATTGTTTTACAGGAATGTCGGGTCCACTTTAGGGGTGTGCACTATACGCCGGAGCGCGCAATACCCCAATAAATACGGTACATTGTTAGAGTTTGGATGCACATTAGAAATGGGCAAACAGGACATGGAAACTTTAACATGTACATTTCTCAGCATTCCACAACCCAGCAATATAATGAATGTCTATGAGATGATTTCATTTTGCAACTAGAAAGTTACTTACTATTCAAAATCACTGTCTTGGTTGATATTTATGCTATTATAACATTTACCGTTTTGGCATAAAAAATGTATTCATTAATAATAATAGTGCTACTTTTTAAAATTATTTTCATATAAAAATTAAAAATGATTATTCAACTCATAAATACCAACCTCGACATTTCTGGATAATAATAATAATCATAGCCATAATAAAAACCATTTAATATCAAAATTACCACCCAATACACCATGTACAGTAATAGGAAAGTATGATTTGTCTCAGCCATTATGGAAATACCAAACATTTGTTGCAAATATGTCTTTAGTAGAAGTAAGTACAATACCACCATTTTAGTCTCTGCAAATCAGATACTTATCTGCACACTCACAAATGTCTATATTACCGATCAGGTTCCTGAAACCGTAATGCATTACATTTTGATTGCCTCAGAAAGCATAGTTTATTAAAGTTAATAGGAAAACAAGCAATTTTCTAAAATGTTCTAAAATGCTAATAAAACAGGGCTATAAATCTCTAGCTGTCAAAGTGAAACACTCACTTTCTTCTCAAGAAGCTAGTTAGCAATGTATAGAAATTTACCAGGAGAAGATAAGTAGCTTTTTTAGCTGGTGTACCAGCTGTAAGGTAAATTACAGATTAAGAGCAGTACATCATTTTGTCTATCAGAATACTTAGATCTGCTATGTATTATGTTTCAAAAGGGTCTTTAATGTGACTCTGTACTTGCACATGCACTCCAAAGCATAAGATTCACTTTAATCCAGTCATCCCCAGCTTCATATACTTAACTTTCTTTCACTCTTTCACCACTCTATTGAACTGCTGGGAATGAAGGTAAATTCATGTGCAAGCTACAAGTTGATGGAGTCATAACTCCCATGGGACTATGGGCTTTCCTGTAAAATACTTGGTCTGGCTCCAATATAGATCTGTGAAGTTCCTGATTTCTATAAGTCCATGTAAGTTTTATCCTGTCCCTGATGAAGGGGAAGTGGTGTTGCCCCAAACACATTTTCTGTTCTTTTATTTGATTTTGGTCTGACACTCCTTTCTGTATTTTTATAAATAAGAAAATCAGGGTTGTCTACCCTCAAACACTGAGCACATCAGGGTCCACCAACACATTGATCATTCAGGTCTGGGATCTGGGGTGTAGATCATTCACTGAGGTTGACCATGAATGAAAAACACATATATAGAACTGCTTATTATACAAATTGATTGTGACATTAAAAGACTGGCAAATGACTTGCAACTTAATAAGGATTTGTCAGGTCACCTGAGGCTAGATGACAGGTGCACACCGTTGGGGTCAGGAGTGCACCGCTAAGGTAGTGGACCCTATGGCTGATTGCTGCAGATGGAGCTCTGGGTGGTTCAAGAAGCCGGTCCACTGAAGCACCAATACGGATCACACTGGGAGCTAGAGCATGAGATTCCCCAGGGCGTGGAGTCTAAGAGCCAGCAGGTGTTCACCTGAGCCTCCAGTGGTGAGGATGGGTTTGGCTGCAGGTGTCTCCAGGTTGCAGCCCCCGGGATCACTCCGCTCAGGCTCGCGGACTGGCTCAGGTGGACAGAGTGGAAGCAGCAGTCCAGAACAACAAGGGATAGTCAGGAGATAGGCCAAAAGGTCGGGGGCAATCAGCAGACAGGGATAGACAGGAAAACACGCCAAAGTTCGGGGTATCAGGCAGACAGGGGTAGTTAAAGAACAAGCCATGGTCGGTATACAGAATCAGACATAGAGCACACGGCAAGGAACACACAGGAAGCAAACACACAAAATTGATCAGCAAGGCTTGGCTTGCAGTGCACAGGTTAATATAGTGTTTCCTGTTAGAGGCTGGGGTTGAGCCATGCTTGAGGGAAAATTACTTAAGCACACAGGTGAACAGCAATCTATCTCTAAGCTGAACACAACAGAGAGGTAAGCAGACAGACATACATGAACATTACAGCAGATTCATGACAATACCCCCTTCTTACGAGGCCTCCCTCTCCCCCACTTGGGCCCAGGCTTGGAAGGAAACCTCAGATGAAACCTCCTCAAAAGACAAGTTGAAGACATCAGATGCAGTGATCCAAGACCTCTCCTCAGGGCCAAACCCTTTCCAATGCACGAGGTACTGAAGAATGCCTTTATAGAGCTGGAAATCCAAAATTTGGCTAACCTCATACTCCTGACTATCCTCAGAAACCGCTCAGTTACATTCTAAAAAAGGAGATACATTCTACATCGATTCAATAATATTAGAAAATACCTTCCACCACTACTTTATGGACATAGACTTTGGCCCGGATTCACATACATTGGCGCATATTTATGCTGGCGTAGCGTATCTAAAATACGATACGCCAAAGCAGCGCAGAGAGGCAAGCACCAAATTCACAAAGCACTTGCCTCCCAAACTGCGCTGGGTTCCCTCGGCGTAAGCCGTCATAGGTGGAAGTGGGCGTGAGCCATGCTAATGAGGCGTGACCTCATGCAAATGATGGGCCGACTGCCATACAAGTACTTAAAATGAACGGCGCATGCGCCGTCCCGTGGACGTATCCCAGTGCGCATGCTCAGAATCACGTCGGAACTACTCCCTAAGATATGACGGATCACTGCCTATGACGTGAACGCAACCTACGCCAAGCCCTATTCACGTACTACGTAAACGACGTAAAATACGATGGCTGTGTTCCCTGGTCCATACCTTAGCATGAGTTGCGCCTGATATATGGGGAATAACTTTACGCCGGCGTAGGAAAGTTACGTCGGTCGGATGAAGCCTATTTTCAGTCGTATCTTGGTTACAGAGTCCGGCGCATAGATACGACGGCGCATATTTACACTTACGCGGCGTATATCGAGATATGCCGGCGTAAGTGCTTTGTGAATCTGGGCCTATATATATATATATATATATATATATATATATATACACACACACACACATACACACACACACACACACACACACACACATACATACATACATACATACATATATTTATATCCATCTTCTGCTGTATTTATATGCTTTATACAGCCCATCTCACCTATCTAATATGCCACAAATCTTTTATATGTCTAAAACCTCATTCAAATTAATATAGACATATTTTAATCTTAAAATATTTTTTAAATAATTATTACCACCAAAGGGACCTAGAGTGTTAATTATATCCTAAAATATTACCATATAAAACTCTTTCCGCAGCTCGATTAATTACCCTTATCGACGATAAATAGTTAATAATTGCAGGGCTATATAGTCTATGTCCATAAAGTAGTGGTGGAAGGTATTTCCTAATATTATTGAATCAATGTAGAATGTATCATTTAGTTGATGTAGAATTTATCTCTTTTTTTTTTTTATGTAATTGAACGATCTGTATGTCAGTCACACAGAATGAGAAGACATGCTTAGCCCTTATATACAGATACTCTTGGTGTGAAGAGGGGTGTATAACTCTGTGAGAGCGGGGTGGTAGTGGTAACAATCAGACTTGTGACCGGGTGCAAAATGGAATATAACTTCCGTGGACATGGGAGGTGGGTGGTGCTGTAATCATTCTGACTGCCAGGAAAAGCTTGGGACGTTACTATGGAAACTATAGTATATAAAAGGACTCGGGTAATGCGGTCCACCTATCTATTGAGAAAGCCAATTGCAGGTGATATGCGTGTAGAGAGGAGGAACCAAGTCTGTGATGTAATGCCATCAGTGTGGTGAGCGAGTGGATGTCCTGTAACTTTGTGACAGGCTTTTTATCTTTTTTACCCTTGTAAGTGCAATATTTGAAATAAATGTTTGAATTAGAGAGCAGTATGTTTGTTGCATTTGTATTTGCATTTGCATGAAAATGAACCATATCCTGGAGGAAAGTGTCTCGTCTGTGAGTTGTCCAAGCAACAAGCTGGATCAGGTAATTTTATGTCAAAGTGGAAAGAACGGAGGAAGCTTTAATTTCAGAGCTTTTTTGGGTCATTGTTGAGGTGAGCAGGCATAACAGCTGGTGTAAGTGTACACAGATTATCACATTGTGAGAGAAGCACTGCAGTGGAATTTATCAAACAGCAATTAAGAAGTTACAGAAGCTGTTTTATATTTTATATTAACTTTTGTTTATAGACATTTGAATATATTTTTGTGGTCACTGGCCCGGATTCAGAAAGAAGATACGACGGCGTATCTCCTGATACGCCGTCATATCTCTGAGTCCGGCCGTTGTATCTATGCGCCTGATTCATAGAATCAGGTTACGCATAGATATCCCTAAGATCCGACAGGTGTAAGGGAGTTACACCGTCGGATCTTAGGCTGCAATCTCACGCTGGCCGCTAGGTGGCACTTCTGTTTGTATACGCAAGGAATATGCAAATGAGGAGTTACGCCGATTCAGAAACGAACGACCGCCCGACGTTTTTTTTTACGTCGTTTGCGTTCGGCTTTTTCCGGCGTATAGTTACCCCTGCTATATGCGGCGTATCCTATGTTAAGTATGTTCCCAGGTCGAATTTTGAATATTTTACGTTGTTTGCGTAAGATGTTCGCGAATACGGATGGACGTAATTTACGTTCACGTCGAAACCAATGACGACCTAGCGACGTCATTTAGAGCAATGCACGCTGGGAAATTTGACGGACGGCGCATGCGCAGTTCGTTCGGCGCGGGGACGCGCCTGATTTAAATTTTACACGCCCCCTACCCGCAGAATTTGAATTCCGCCAGGGGATTTACGATATGCCGCCGCAAATTTACAGGCAAGTGCTTTCTGAATAAAGCACTTGCCTCAAAAACTTGCAGCGGCGGATCGTAAATCTAAAGATCCGCTAACCTATCTGAATCTAGCCCATTGTGTTGATATTTGTTTACAATTTTTATTTTATGTAAATTGGTAGTGCTGCACTGTTTACAAAATACAAAAAAGGTAATACATGTTAGGGCCCTTTCACACGGGCGGATCAGTAATGATCTCCCTCCGTGTGTCCACCTTGCTCAGCGGGGATCCTCCGTAAAATCCCCGCTGAGCCGTTGGCTGACAAGGCGGTCCCCGCACACTGTGCAGGGACCGCCCTGTCTTTCCTCCGCTCTCCCCAATTGGGGATCGGATGAACACGGACCGTATGTCTGTGTTCACCCGATCCGCCAGACTGAAGAAAAATAGGATTTTCTTCCGTCCGAAAAAGCTGAGCTTTGCGGAGGCGGGTGATTACGGGTAACAGCAGATGGTCATCCGCTGACACCCGCAATCACATAGGGACCAACGTATGTCCCGTTTTCATCCGCAATGGATGGATGAAAATAAGGGGTGTCAAATTTAATCGGTGCATCGCGATTCGGGTGTCCCCGATGTGGCACCGATGCATGCGACCCTGATAATTGATGTTTAGCCCCGCCCTTCCCGGGAGAGCGCTCGGTTACCTTCTCTTATCAGCATTGATCCGTGATTCGTACTACAGCTTGCAGCCTCCTAGAGGAGGCAGGTCCTGTCAGCTATGTAAACTACTAACTATGCACAGAGCTTTTCCTATAGCTTGTACCGTGATAACATCTACGGATCTGCCAGGACCTGTAGCCCAGCCTGAGTCGCCCTGGAGACACTGTAGAGCAGCAGCTGGCATTGTCAGTGAACGGCTCCTTCCTGCCTGGATCTTGGAGGGGAGAGACTGTCCCAGCTGTACAGGTCAGGGAGGCTTCATCATCAGTGTGTGATCTCCTCCATCACCTCCTATTGTCCTGCCATATGATATGACCCCTCCTATGTGTACTCTATACCTCCTCTGGTAATGATGGCCTTCTCTCTATCCAATGCAGGTTATTGTTCAGGAACAAATGGTTGTATTGCCCACCAGCAGGCTGTGACTTTTACACTGAATACCTTCATAATAAATGTTATATGATGGGATTTGTAGTGAATTGTCCATTTTTTTTCAGGCACACAGCACCCCGCATGCACACAAAGTGTGTGATAAAGTGTCATGCATTTTGGTGGGATATGAATTATAAAGCATCATGCACTTTTGTGCGATTTTTCAAGCTGCCCTAAGCGTGATCCACAAAACTGCTCTGTTGCACCTGCATAGGTGTGAGTGGGACCTGAAAAAAATCAGTGGGTAAAGTTCAGCGGGCAGTGTTACCCATCAGATTTCAGCTTCCTGGGACTGAATCTGGGAACTATTGAAGTAGAACTAAACTGCTGTCTGTGCACCAATTAGGGTTCTTTAACATGTGCGACCATCTCCTGTACTATGTCCACAGTCTCTGATCATCTCCTGTACTATGTCCACAGTCTCTCATCATCTCCTGTACTATGTCCACAGTCTCTCATCATCTCCTGTACTATGTCCGCAGTCTCTCATCATCTCCTGTAGCATGTCCGCAGTCTCTCATCATCTCCTGTAGCATGTCCGCAGTCTCTCATCATCTCCTGTAGCATGTCCGCAGTCTCTCATCATCTCCTGTAGCATGTCCGCAGTCTCTCATCATCTCCTGTAGCATGTCCGCAGTCTCTCATCATCTCCTGTAGCATGGCCACAGTCTCTGATCATCTCCTGTAGCATGGCCACAGTCTCTGATCATCTCCTGTAGCATGGCCACAGTCTCTGATCATCTCCTGTAGCATGGCCACAGTCTCTGACCATCTCCTGTAGCATGGCCACAGTCTCTGACCATCTCCTGTAGCATGGCCACAGTCTCTGATCATCTCCTGTAGCATGGCCGCAGTCTCTGATCATCTCCTGTAGCATGGCCACAGTCTCTGATCATCTCCTGTAGCATGGCCACAGTCTCTGATCATCTCCTGTAGCATGGCCGCAGTCTCTGATCATCTCCTGTAGCATGGCCGCAGTCTCTGATCATCTCCTGTACCACGTTTGCAGTCTCTGATCATCTCCTTTTAGTATTTTGGGGGGAGAGCCATGCGCACTTGCACTGCAATCGTGATGCACCGTGCTGCATCGCGGAATCGAATCGAATTGTGGACTTGATAATCGTAATCGCATCGAATCGTGAGACCGGTGAAGATGCGCAGCCCTAATTAAAATGCGGACATACGGTCCGCACGACTGAAAGAGGCCTTAGTGATGAGCTGATGGAAGAAGTAAACGTTCAGTTATTAGGTGAAGGTGGGAAAGGCTTCCCTGAAGAGATTAATAATAAAAGTGGGGGTAGTGGCGCTGTCTGTGTACTTCCTGTGATGAGCAGGGAAAGGCCTAGCTAATAATAGCAGCCAAGTGATATTCCTAACCGCTAATAGCGGAGGTTAATGATATGCAAATATGTGTTACACTCACAAAGGAATATAGAAATAGTGTCCACTAGGTGGCAATGTGTGCCGTTACCGTGGAGTGCAAAGGTATAAATTATGTGTGAATCCTATACACACACCATGTGAGAGTATATATCACAACTCTCCAACATCAGTAAGTGAAATATATGCAATGCAAAAATTCAAATGAGTAATAAACATCAAAAAGTGATGCCCTAAATGTTGGGCAGTTAAATCCACATAATACAAAAATACCACTAGGTGACGTGGTTAATAGGTGAAAGTGCACAATATTAGTGGGTATAATAATAAATAATATATAATAAACAAAATTATTGCAATAAAAGTCCTTCCAGCCTGTTGCGATAGGCAAAAAACAAGTAACAGCAGTAAATCAGTTCATTCAGTGAGTGACATCTTGGTGACTTGATTGCTGCATAAATATGCTATGCCAGGTGGGGTCGCTGTGTTCCCGGTGCTCCCCCTTATGTATCCCCACTCACCAGAGATATGCACCCCTGCAGGGGTAAAAGGCATATAAGGGGTCCCGGTCAGGTGTTCCACGATTCGACTTTTCAACAGTAAATTTTCCGTACGGTCTCTTTAAATTTCCAAGCTGGGCTGGATTGTTGGGTGTCCTTATTTATCTCCAAGGTACAGGAAAAACAAAAACACAAGCTCCCATAGCGTAGTTCGTTTTTGTAAAAAGCAAGCTAGCTTTATCGGCAATGCCAGCAAATGCGTACAGCAATATTTAAAAATGCACAGGGGCAAAATAAAAAGCAAGAACTTAAACAAAAATAAAATAGAAATAAACTAAGAAAAAAGTCCAAACTGGGTAGCTATTAAAGCCGTCCAGTTATAAGAACAATGGCTGCTGGAAGCAGCAGTGTTCCCACTCAGCACTTGCCGTCCGGTTGTCAGTGACAGAGCTGTGAGGCAGCGTGCGCTGCAGATGCGTTCCAGCTCGTCTCCCGGAAGTGCATGGGGGTGTGCGTGTATCCGCTTTACGCACGTTTCGTCAAGTTACGTCTTCTGAAGCGGGTACACGCCTACCTCTACTCACAGTTTAAATAGAAACGTCAGCGCGTAACCGTCCTCCCACTGATGATAGCCAATTGGAAATTTCAGTCAGGAACCCTGTGAATTGGTAGAAGTTGCCGTGAGAGAATCCTTTGGGTATTAATATGGTTACCGTGGACTGCTATTGGTAAATACATATGGGGTCAATTACCCCCCATGGTGACATTCAAATAAAATATAAAATATAACTCCATAGCACATATAGTGATGATATTTGTGCGAGAGACAGATAAATCATATAGATTCCTCAGGGATGGTAGTAGTAAATGGAAAAAGATAAAATGTAATATAATAGAGACAGCTGTCCGTGCATCATACATTAGCTATGAAATAGCTTAGACCATGTATGAAATATAGGTGTATAAGAAATCAAGGGTGCTGGCTAGATAGTACTCCCCTCCACCTATGCATAGAGCATAATGGTGCAGATGTAAGTATGCAAATAAGTGTGCATGTGTATGACAAGTTCAATAATAGTTCTATCGTGAATGCTGTCATGTGTAAGCACTCAATTTGCATTGTTGTGTGTCAGTTATGGGAACAATAGCGTTCAAGCCAGCATCATGTGGGTAATAATCTAGCGTAGTGTATCCTGAAGGTATCTTCTCATGCATATTCTGATGGCTCAATTATAAAACTGTACATCAAATAGACAAACATGATTACAGAGATGGCCGAAGTGGCAATGGCCATAATAGGCCAACTGTATTCATATACGTCCGGGCCAATGGTAAATAATTACTGTCCCATACTCAGTGGTGTTGAGCTGATAGTGTATTTGTACAATGACCTTGAGTTTAAAAAGTTGGCACAGTGGTTGCATGAAAAAAATATGTGAAAATATATATATATATATATATAGGCCGGTTGGCTTGGTTGGCCACGTTGTTACCGCCCTTTCATGTAGTGTGCACATGAGCTAAGCATGTGTCCTGATGGACATCGCAATGGATATATACCATCTACCAGCTGCCACCATCCAAGATGGAAAGCTAACATCCCAAAAGGGCAGATGATGCGACTCCGTAGGAACTGCAACTCAGTCTCAGATTTTGAAACTCAAGCCGACGTGATAATTAACAGATTTGAGGAAAAAGGATACAACAAGGAAAATCTAACCAGACAGAAAGAGGAAGTGCGTAATATGGACAGGAATTCCATGCTGGAACCAAAGATTAAAAATAGGCATAAAAATACAGATGTAGCATTTATCACAGGGTTCAATTCTCAGTATAAAGACCTTGAACACATCATTAAAAAATATTGGCCGATTTTACAAGAAGATCATATCTTGACCAGCATCTTAGGAAAGAAACCAACATTCATTTCTAGACGAGCTCCATCCTTACGCCACCATCTGGTGCATAATATTATTGATCCACCCAAACCTGTTAGTCTCTGCCCAGAGCTGAAAGGATTCTTTAAATGCCAGAAATGTCTCGCATGCCGGGTTAGTAAGAAGCAGCCAAGAAGAAAAACAAGCTTCAAATCACGTTATGACTTTAAAGAATACAAAATCAAAGATCTGATAACTTGCAATACGACACACGTCACATGTAATTGAATGCCCGTGCCATCTGCAGTATGTTGGCAGAACCACTCGGCCCCTAAAAGTCAGGATCCAGGAACATATTAGCAGAATAAAAAACGCGTACCCAAAACATAATCTGTCGCGGCACTTTGAAGAATACCATCAGAAGGACCCATCTGGGCTCATTTTCTATGGTATAGACCTAGTTAAGGATAATTGGAGGGGGGCAATAAGACCATTGCCATTTCGCGGAACGAAACCAGCTGGATATACCGGCTAGGGACTCTGGTGCCCCATGGGCTCAACAAAGATATCGACTTGAATTGTTTTCTGGCTAACCCATGATACTGGGGTGCCTATCTCAGCAATATAGTTATTATACTAGTAGATTATCATTGATCTCGTATTCCAGACTGAGTGTATAGTTACACTTATTCAACCACAGGTCCAAGATCATACTGGTCACACCCAAGGGTGAGGACCACCCCTTCACTATTTCCTTTTACACCTCTTACCAAAGATCTGTGTAACATACGGCCACTCTATTGCCAATCTAGCAATTCCCTATCCCTCTCCGGACCGTTGCCCTTTAGGCCATGGCAGTTTCTTTCCCTTGAGGAGTCTATGGGCCCCTGGCTTATGGCAAGTATGGCCCATCTCTTCATAAGGTTTTCTGTGCCACTCACTTTCATGGTGTCAGGACACATGCTTAGCTCATGTGCACACTACATGAAAGGGCGGTAACAACGTGGCCAACCAAGCCAACCGGCCTACATATATATATATATATATTTTTTCACATATTTTTTTCATGCAACCACTGTGCCAACTTTTTAAACTCAAGGTCATTGTACAAATACACTATCAGCTCAACACCACTGAGTATGGGACAGTAATTATTTACCATTGGCCCGGACGTATATGAATACAGTTGGCCTATTATGGCCATTGCCACTTCGGCCATCTCTGTAATCATGTTTGTCTATTTGATGTACAGTTTTATAATTGAGCCATCAGAATATGCATGAGAAGATACCTTCAGGATACACTACGCTAGATTATTACCCACATGATGCTGGCTTGAACGCTATTGTTCCCATAACTGACACACAACAATGCAAATTGAGTGCTTACACATGACAGCATTCACGATAGAACTATTATTGAACTTGTCATACACATGCACACTTATTTGCATACTTACATCTGCACCATTATGCTCTATGCATAGGTGGAGGGGAGTACTATCTAGCCAGCACCCTTGATTTCTTATACACCTATATTTCATACATGGTCTAAGCTATTTCATAGCTAATGTATGATGCACGGACAGCTGTCTCTATTATATTACATTTTATCTTTTTCCATTTACTACTACCATCCCTGAGGAATCTATATGATTTATCTGTCTCTCGCACAAATATCATCACTATATGTGCTATGGAGTTATATTTTATATTTTATATTTTATTTGAATGTCACCATGGGGGGTAATTGACCCCATATGTATTTACCAATAGCAGTCCGCGGTAACCATATTAATACCCAAAGGATTCTCTCACGGCAACTTCTACCAATTCACAGGGTTCCTGACTGAAATTTCCGATTGGCTATCATCTATAAGTGGGAGGACGGTTACGCGCTGACGTTTCTATTTAAACTGTGAGTAGAGGTAGGCGTGTACCCGCTTCAGAAGACGTAACTTGACGAAACGTGCGTAAAGCGGATACACGCACACCCCCACGCACTTCCGGGAGACGAGCTGGAGCGTATCTGCAGCGCACGCTGCCTCACAGCTCTGTCACTGACAACCGGACGGCAAGTGCTGAGTAGCCATTGTTCTTATAACTGGACGGCTTCAATAGCTACCCAGTTTGGACTTTTTTCTTAGTTTATTTCTATTTTATTTTTGTTTAAGTTCTTGCTTTTTATTTTGCCCCTGTGCATTTTTAAATATTGCTGTACGCATTTGCTGGCATTGCCAATAAAGCTAGCTTGCTTTTTACAAAAACGAACTACGCTATGGGAGCTTTTGTTTTTGTTTTTCCTGTACCTTGGAGATAAATAAGGACACCCAACAATCCAGCCCAGCTTGGAAATTTAAAGAGACCGTCCGGAAAATTTACTGTTGAAAAGTCAAATCGTGGAACACCTGGCCGGGACCCCTTATATGCCTTTTACCCCTGCAGGGGTGCATATCTCTGGTGAGTGGGGATACATAAGGGGGAGCACCGGGAACACAGCGACCCCACCTGGCATAGCATATTTATGCAGCAATCAAGTCACCAAGATGTCACTCACTGAATGAACTGATTTACTGCTGTTACTTGTTTTTTGCCTATCGCAACAGGCTGGAAGGACTTTTATTGCAATAATTTTGTTTATTATATATTATTTATTATTATACCCACTAATATTGTGCACTTTCACCTATTAACCACGTCACCTAGTGGTATTTTTGTATTATGTGGATTTAACTGCCCAACATTTAGGGCATCACTTTTTGATGTTTATTACTCATTTGATTTTTTGCATTGCATATATTTCACTTACTGATGTTGGAGAGTTGTGATATATACTCTCACATGGTGTGTGTATAGGATTCACACATAATTTATACCTTTGCACTCCACGGTAACGGCACACATTGCCACCTAGTGGACACTATTTCTATATTCCTTTGTGAGTGTAACACATATTTGCATATCATTAACCTCCGCTATTAGCGGTTAGGAATATCACTTGGCTGCTATTATTAGCTAGGCCTTTCCCTGCTCATCACAGGAAGTACACAGACAGCGCCACTACCCCCACTTTTATTATTTGTTTTTTCGTTTATATTTTCTCTGGAGAATATTCCTTAGGGGGGGCAGCAGTCTGGTTATTACACCTACCTTCCATTTACCAACTTATCCTAAGCGCAGGTTTCACCTTCACTTTTTGCATTCCCTGAAGAGATTGTCTAAAGGTAATGTCTGGTAGTATATATATATATATATATATATATATATATATATATATATATATATATATATATATATAGTATATTTGTTTTTCAATTTTTGTGCCACCTCACCTCAGAGAAATCATCCTTGAACAACACGTTTTAGAGCAATAAATATGATGTAGAAATTAGTGTGGCTATGTTATATATAAAGGCTTAGCCTATTCATAGCATGCATACTGAAAAAAAAAATGTTTTAGTGCACATACACAGTGCACTTACAGCTCATGTACAATGCATGTATAATGAAAATGATTAGGAACATAATTACTTTAAGATTACACAAAGTAAGGGTACTGTGCAGTGTCTATGAAGACATAATAACAAAATATCACATACATAAAAAAGAAGTGCTACTGTTTAGCACAGGGCCGTCTTAATAGCATCATGGGCCCCTGGGCAAAGTAATGCTCTGGGGCCCCTACAATGGAGACAGCGCAGGTAAACAGACATCAAGTAGGTAGGAGGTAGACAAGTGGAGCTTCCCCTTCTTCTAGCACTCTGACCCCTCTACACCCCAGATATCCCCCCAGCACTCTGACCCCTCTACACCCCAGATATTCCCCCAGCACTCTGACCCCTCTACACCCCACATATCCCCCCAGCACTCTGACCCCTCTACACCCCACATATCCCCCCAGCACTCTGACCCCTCTACACCCCACATATCCCCCCAGCACTCTGACCCCTCTAGACCCTAGATATCTATGCTTTGGGGAGAGTGCAGGCCCCCCCCCCCCATATAGCTGGGTGCCCAGGTGTGCCCTCTCATTAAGACAGCCCCGGTTTAGCATGATCTGGTCTTGTGACCAGGTCATGTTTTCATGTGTATAGAGCCCCCACTCAATGAAGTGCAGCTGGAATAACTGCCCCAAATGCTATTGTTGTATCACTGCTTAGCTGGCACAACTTCCTCCTTTTCCATTTTTCTCTTCCCTTTCCTGCGATGCTGCTTCCTATGTTGACAATGCAGAGCTTACTATTATAGGGAGTGCTTTGCTGCATCTGATGATATTTTGACCGGAGTGTGCTTGAAATGTGCCTGCAGGCTTGACTGCAATCCTATGTCTATGGATAACAAAAATAAACCACAAGGTATTATATCTACAATGGAATAAAATAGTATTTTTCCAAATATTTAAAAGTAGATCACAGTATGTGGCAGGGGCGTTGCTAGGTGGCAAGAAGACCAGGGGCTTCAGCCCGAGGCCGGCCCCGGGGGGCGTCTTTGGATCTGGAATGGTCATGGCGCAGGGTCTTTTGGCTGGGCGGTGGGGTTGTGTGGTGGGGGGGGGGTAAGCTCACTTACACCTACCTGACCTACATACACTCACCTACCTGACATATGGGGGGGGATCCGGCGTGGTCGTGGTGTGTTTTTTTTTGGCAGAGTCCTGCGTGTCCAGAACTGCAGGTAGGGGGCACAACTGCTGATCCCAGAGGAGATAGAGATAGTCTGGCTGCAGGGAGCTACGCATGGTAAAACAAATGCAGAGCCTGAACCATGGAGAGGACTGAGAACTGTCAGTGTTCACAGGATGCGAAACATGTCAGCTCTTTTTTCCTAATCCACTTCTTGGTTGACTGCATGAATTTTGGCTGTTTTTTCCATTTGAATTTTTGTTGTTTTTTCAGGTTTTAAATAAAGACATCGTTTTTTGAGGAGTGCGGCAATCCAGGATTTTTCTTTCATCTCATGATCTGTCAGATAGCCTGTTAAACTGTGACCAGAATGTTTGAGGTTTAACCACACCTCCATCATCAGAGGCTGACAGGTCACTGGCGTTCCCCGCAAGTCTATCCTTGTACTGGCTTCCTCCAGTGATTCAGTGATCAGAGCAGCGTGGATCAGGAGAATGCTGATAGCGGATTTCACAGACTGTGATATGTCGACCACTCTGACATGTGTGAGTGCAATGCAGATTGTTTGTTTTTAAACATTTAACTAAAAGGAAAACGACTGTGCTGTCTGTATTAGGAGAGAGTCAGGATAAGCGCTGGAAAGAGGAAGATTGTACTAGGACTGGAGATTTAGGGAATAGTGGAGGGGGACTTGTGCTGTGAAAAGTGGAAGATTTGTTTTTTGGGGGAGGGTTGTTCTGGGAGGGGGAGAATAGAATTTTGCTGCTGGGGGGTGGATGGCGAACATAAAGACTAATGCTGGACTTTTTTTGCAGGAGAGGGAGTGGGGCTTTTTGATGAAAGGATCAAATGGAGAAGAGTATTTATCGCATAGGGAATTTTGCACTCTTGTGAGCCCTACACTGTGTTACACACTCCTGACTCCTGCACTCTTTTTATTTTGTACTCATGATTTCTAATATGCATTACACACTCCTTTCCTCTGCATTCTGTGCATAAGACTAGTGATGGACGAACATCCGACGGGACGGTTTGCGAACGCTAACCGCAAACTTTCTCAAATGTCCGCGAACCGCAATGCGGCGGGCCCCATTGACTTTAATGGCAGGTGAATATTAAAAACCTGCAGGTTATATTTGCAGCCACAAAATACTTACTAGCTGTGCACAAATAGTCCCACAACACGGACACTGACCTACCAGAAGTATTAGGCGAAAAAGTGGATACAGAAGTAAGTGCCGGCCATTACAAGCCCCAAAAATTATCCGACAGACGTTCACCTGACAGCAAACAACTATGTATTCTGTGGCTGGAGGTACAATAAGCTATTCACCGGATACAGAAGTAAGTGTCGGCCATTACAGGCCCCAAAAATTAGCCCACAGGCGTTCACCTGACAGCAAACAACCTTGTATCCTGTGCCTGGTGGTACATTAGGCATTCACCGGATACAGAAGTGAGTGTCAGCCATTACAGGCCCCAAAAATTAGCCCACGGCCACAAGCGTTAACCAGACAGCAAACAACCTTGTATTCTGTGGCTGGTGGTACATTAGGCATTCACCGGATTCAGAATAAAGTGTCGGCCATTACAGGCCCAAAAAATTAGCCCACAGGCATTCACCTGAATTTGAATGAAACATGGTCTACTGGTCACATGTGTTGAATTTCTCCGAGATCCATGCTTCATTCATTTTATAAATGTGAGATAGTCAACACTGTTGTGAGCTAGGCAAGTGCGCTTATCGGTCACGACCCCCCCTGC
Source organism: Rana temporaria (assembly GCF_905171775.1). Classification (NCBI taxonomy): domain Eukaryota; kingdom Metazoa; phylum Chordata; class Amphibia; order Anura; family Ranidae; genus Rana; species Rana temporaria. Next base: position 71,530,446 of record NC_053494.1, read on the forward strand.
TGCGCTGAACGTCCTTTCGGACAGGACACTGGATGAGGGGCAAGCCAACAGTTCCATTGCAAATTGTGCAAGCTCTGGCCAGAGGTCAAGCCTGCCCACCCAGTAGTCCAGGGGTTCATCACTTCTCAGTGCAACCACATCGGCCGTTAACCCGATGTAGTCGGACACCTGTCGGTCTAGGCGTTCCCTGATGCTGGATCCGGGATCCGGAGGACAGCTGTCAATGGATCAGCTGAAATAATGATCTCATATCATTAGTGACCAAGACATCTTCAAATCACCCTCTTTTTGCTGGCGCTGTTGGATTGGTACGCGAGACTGTTTCTCTGCGAGTGCAAATTCCTCTGCCAGCGGACGCAAAAGCAGAATGCAGCATTTCTTGAAGCAAGGCATGGAAGTGCTGCATTCTGATAGCCCTCTGTGATGGTGATAACATTTCTGCCATGTTTTGTTTGTACCGGGGGTCTAAGTACGTTGCCACCCAGTACTGGTCCTTGTCCTTTATGCTTTTTATACGGGGGTCCCTCGTAAAACACTGGAGCATGAAGGCCCCCATTTGCACTAAAGCGCTGCACTGGCTCCTGCTCATCATCCAGGATAATGTCGTCCTCGTTCTCCTCCCCCATCCACGGACAACACCAGGGATCCCAAAAAGGTTTAAAGCATGCTCTTCTTGCTCCTCCTCCTCCACCCCGGCACCATCCTTCTCTGACTCCTCTTCAGAATCCTGTGGTTGACTGGTCTCAGGTGGGAGTAGCCCCCCTGGGAATTCATCCAGCATTGCGACTTCCACATCTTCCTGCTCCTGCTCCTCGAAGTTTTGATCAATGACACGACGCAATGCGCGCTCCAGAAAGAAGGCGTTATGTACGATGTCACTGATGGTGCCCTAGATGCGACTGACCAGTTTGGTGATCTGATCAAATGGCCGCAGAAGTCTGCATGAGTCGCGCATGAGCAGCCACTGGTGCGGTGCAAAAAAAACAAGCTCCCAGAACCTGTCCTGCAGCAGAGTTCGTACAGGTAGTCGTTAACTGCACGTTTCTGCTGGAGCAGCCTTTCAAGCATATAAAATGTTGAGTTCCATTGCGTCAGGCAGTCACAAATAAGACGTCTGATGGGCAAGTTTTGTCGCCGCTGAATGTCAGCAAGGCGAGCCATGGCCGTGTAAGATCTTCATAAATGGGCCAAGATTTTCCTGGCCTGCCGCAAGACGTCCTGGACCCCAGGGTATTTGGCTACAAATCACTGCACGACCAAGTTCAGGACGTGTGCCATGCATGGCACGTGTGTAACTTTGCCCTGTTTTAGTGTGTTCAGCAGATTGGCACCCTTGTCGCACACCACTTTACCAACTGTCAAATTGAGCGGTGTTAGCCACTGATCTGCCTGTGAACGCAGAGCTGAAAGGAGTGCAGGACCAGTGTGGCTCTTGTCTTCAAGGCACAACAGACGCAGCACAGCATGGTAACATCTCATCTGGCATGTCGAATAGGTTCTGGGGATCTTGGGCGGTGCAGCGGAAGAGACTGTAGCATCGGAAAATGAGGAGTCAGCCAAGGAGGAGAAGGAGGATGGAGTAGGAGGAGGAGAAGAAGAAGAGGCAGGCCTGCATATAATCTGTGGCGGTAAAAAACAAATCTACACGGGTGCCACGGGTTACATGCTTGACGGCCGTTAGAAGGTTCACCCAGTGGGCAGGGCCAGATTAAGAACATCATGGGCCTGGTGCTGAGGATTTTGGTGGGGCCTTTTAGGCTGCATTCACACCTCCGCGACAAGTAACGCTGCGTACGCGGCGTATTTTGCCGCGAATAGTGTAACTTTTTTTTTACAAATCCTTCCTATTGCTTTGTATGGCCGAACGCCAATGCCGCCTGAAAAAAAGGGTCCGGGACTTTTTTTCATGCCGCAGGTGTACGGCGTCTATGAGATGTGAACCATCTCATAGACAGCAATGGGAATTCTCCCCTCCAGCGGCACGAGCGGCCGGCGTCGGGCGTTTTGTCGCGGAGGTGTGAATGGGGTGTAATAAATAATAAATAAATGCGTGGGAATGACATGAACGCAGCCCAGCCAAGGCAAGTGACCAAAGGCACAGAACCCAGAAGGAAGACCGGGTGAAGATGGAAGTGTCCAGGCCCCGCCTGATTCATCGCAGCACTGGAGGGCTCAGTCTGAAAATGTAAGTGTACACTAATGTGCTAATATGCTGTGCATACTTGTACGTTGTGGCATAACCTACCCCAGGGCCTCTAAAAAGTAGTAATGTCAGGAAAGTTTACTACCGCTTTATTATCACAGGATCCCAGGAGCCTCTCATGGGGCCCCCTACTGACCCGGTGGACGGTGGACCTTGGGCAGTGCCTAAGTGCACAGTTGCCAACATTTAAAAAATATTTTCATTGCCACTTTTTTATATAAGTGCTATATTTAGAGTAGCTGAGATCCCCTATGTTCCTCTATACATCATAGTAGTAATCACAAAATTAAATGAGTACTAATAATGGGGCAGAACAAATATGAGAACTGATATTTCCTTTAGTTGAACTAACAAAAGTGTGTCCATTCTAGAGCTGGTAACATTGAGGATATTCAGTATAATTTTAAAGAACTGTTTTTGTGGGTAAGCGACATAGGGGAGGAGTATGGACGGTATATAAGTGGGAAGTATGTGCAGGTGAGGGAGAGGAATGTGGAGGGTCTAACAGTGGGCACTATGTACAGGAGAGGAGTACAAAGGGTACGGAAAAAAGCACTATGTACAGGAGAGCAGTGTGAAGGGTATGACAATGGGCAGTATGTACAGGAAGAGTGAGGGGGTATGACAGAGGGTAGTACGTACCAGAGAGAAGTGTGGAGGGTATGATGGGGCAGTATGTACAGGAGAGGAGTGTGGAGGGTATGACAGTGGGCAGTATGTACAGGAGAGGAATGTAGACGGTATGATAGTGGGCTCTATGTATAGGAGAGGAGTGTGGAGGGTATGACAGTGAACACTATGTATAGGAGAGGAGTGTGGAGGGTATGACAGTGGGCACTATGTATAGGAGAGGAGTGTGGAGGGTATGACAGTGAGCAGTATGTACAGGAGAGGAGTGTGGAGGGTGCAACAGTGGGCACTAAGTACAGGAGAGAAGTGTATGACAGCAGGCACTATGTACAGGAGAGGAGTGTGAAGGGTATGACAGTGGGCGCTATGTATAGGAGAGGAGTGTGGAGGGTATGACAGTGGGCTCTATGTACAGGAGAGGAGTGTGTAGGGTATGACAGTGGGTACTATGTATAGGAGAGAAGTGTGGAGAGTATGACAGTGGGCACTATGTACAGGAGAGGAGTGTGGAGAGTATGACAGTGAGCACTATGTACAGGAGTGGAAGGATATTTAGGGACTGAGTAGTGGTTAAGCAGGTCATACATGGATTGAAATTACGCCAATTATGCAGAGATCAGCCATAGTCAATCTATGTATGGGCTAGCTGGTTTTACACAAGTCAATCTATTAATCAACTTGAGTACAACCAGCCCTGTTTTTTTTTTTCTTAAAACAATCAGTGCTGCCAGCTAAAGTTAGCAACACTGATCATTGTACGCACTGGCAGAACACAATAACACTGCAGGAGTGATTCCCCCATCCACAGGTCAGCAGGTGAGAGGGTGTGTGGGGACAGGCTGGGAGAGATACTAGTCAGTGGCTGGGTAGGCACTGGTAGTATCAGAGCCAGATACACACAGGTTACATACGCCACGATCGTTAGAGCGAGAACAATAATTCTAGTACTAGACCTCCTCTGTAACTCTAAACATGTAACCTAAAAAAATGTAAAGCATTGCTTAGGATACCAAAAAAAATTGTGCTAACTTAACTAACTAACTGTTTTTTTAATGAATGAAACATTTTTTTCCAAAAAAACATGTTTGAAAAATTGCTGCGCAAATACCGTGCTAGAGCTGCACAATTAATCGTTAAACAAATCGTGATCTCGATTCAACCCCCCTGACGATCTTCAATGCAGAGTTTGCCGATTCTTTCATATAACAAGTGGAAAGACTTTCAGCTGTCAAAAGAAAATATCTGGGCAGTCTGCCAAGTTTTTAACAGGAAACATTGTAACTGACACTTCCTTTTTAGATCAAAGGGATACACTTCTGTGTGTAAAGAACAAATCTGGACAGTCTGCGAAGTTTGTAAACAAAATGAAACATTGTAACTAACATTGTAACTAAATTTAACCACTTAAAGTCCAACACTTGTTTCAATATTATTTGCTAGAAAATTACTTGGAACTGCCAAACATTATATATATTTTAGCAGAGACTCTAGGGAATACAATGGCTATTGCTGCAATATGTTATGTCACACTGCATTTTCCCACTTCAATGAATAATACAAACCATAAAAACAAAACAGTGAAGTTAGCCCATTTTTTTTTTTTTTTATGTGAAAGATGATGTTACGCCGCAACAATCGTGAGAGAATCGTGATCTATCTTCTAAGCAAAAAAATTGTAATTCTCATTTTAGCCAGAATCGTGCAGCTCTGTACCCTGCAACATAAAAAGTGCAAAGACCACCATAGATTCATTTTCTAGCAAAAAACACATGATGATTTTTACATGTAGTAGAGAAGTGTCAGAATTGGCCTGGGTGGCAAGGGGTTAATTACCATGAGTAATATACAAATAATTGTTATAAGCCCTGTGATCCTATCAGTCTGCTGTAGTGTGTCAGCTTGTATTTATATTGGCCGCTCTGAATGTAGCTTCTGACAGGCTGTGCAAGCAGGCCCGTATCTCCGGAACCATAAATGATAGCCGTCCCACATTTTAACCAGTTGTGGGGTAGCTCTTCCCATGCCTACCCCCCAAATGTGGGGTTTCTGTGACCTCTGGTCATCGAGCTACAACCCCCCAAATTCGATCTTAGAAAAAAAAAATCTTAAAAAAAAAATAAAAAAAAAATTTTTTTTTTTTTTTTTTTGGGCAAATGGGCCTATCTTGAGAAAGGGGCCTGGAGCTGCAGCTCCATCAGCCCCATTGTTAATCCGGCCCTGCCAGTGGGCAGTTAAAGTTATATACCTTCTCTGCCCATGTTTGCTAGACCACGTGTCTGTGGTCAGATGTATCTTGGCACCGACACTGTGTGCCTCATAGGTGTCCCTCATTCCCATCTCAGAAAGTTGGGAGGTATGCTACTCTTTAACGGCATTGCTGCTTCAGGTACTGGTCCCTCAAATCACCACCTTCTCCAGAGCCACGGTCCTGGATGCACGCGGCTCTGAAGCCCTTCAACGCATACAGCGTCTGTCCCAACACAGAGACACCAGCAGCCACTGCTGCAAAATCCACCTTCCTCTCCCCAGCCCTTCATTATATGAGCTGTGTGCACCTGGGCACACAGCTTGCAGGCTGTCTCTAAAACCTGGACACAGGGTTGGAGATCCCATCCCACCCATATCTCTGAAGGATCTCCAAGCCATAGAGCCCCATGTAGAAATAGAACAATTTGAGAAAACTGCCAGAGCTGTTTTTAAATGTAAGCTCTGCAGTCAGTCGATATGCAGATTCTGTGTCCACTTTAATCCCATCTTCATTGGGACAGAGCCTCGCTCTGCTACATACCCCCCTCCCCTCTTTTTTTGATCCGATGGGAGAAACACCTGCACCCACCATAGCAGTTGGGACACCTCTGTGCTGGCCATCAGCCACGTAGGCCCAACCCTTCTTTCGGGTGTGTTTCCAAGTACGTCCCAGGTTGGATCTTAACAGGGTCCTATAATTTTGTATACTCTGCCTTCCCACTCTTCTCTTGGGGTCCCTGAGCATACTCTCCTCTCTTGGGGGAACTCTGCCTTCCCTGATCCTACCTTTCAGCTTACGGAAGTAAGTTTTATCTTTCACCACAGGTCTTGTAGGTTCAAAAACCTCTCGCTGGTTACGCATGGCAACCACATCACTTTTAACAGCACCAATCATTAGCAGATCATACATTTCAATGTCACCCAGTCCAACACTATCAGTGCCATCCATCTCAGTGCTTGTTAGAACTAGACCCGAGGAGGCACCACACACAGGTAAGTGACTACAACCCACGGGTCCATAGCACAGCTCCACCTCACCTGTTGTCCAACACTCCATGGGTAACTGATCTAACAAACGACACTGATCCACGCAACTACTTCTTTCTGATGTACACGTTACATTGTTGCAGAAACCAACATTAGTACATTTTCTCACAGCGTCTCCAGGTATTTTAAGTTGTACCTCTTTCTGAGTGATAGAAAGCATCTCTGCTAGTGCTGCGTCTATTCTTGGCCCTTCCTTCTCATGAGGTTTAGCTGGTGAGACAGTATCTGCGCCCTCTACTGACCACTGCTCAGCTGCACCTCGGACCACACCAGCAGGGATGTTTCCTGTCACTACACCTGCCGGAGAGGCCTTTGATGTCTCCAACAGTTTTAAACGTCTTCCATACCATTCAGTAACTGGGAGCCTCCTCTTAGACCTCTTTCACATTGAGGCGTGGATCCGCGGTGACGGTATAGCCACGCTATTTGTAGCGCGGCTATTCCGTCGTATTTACCGCGATATTCGGGCGCTAGCGGTGAGGTTTTAACCCCTGCTAGCGGCCGAAAAAGGGTTAATACTTTCGGGCGGTATTACCGCGCTTTCCCATTGATTTCAATGGGAAGGTGCGGTATAGGAGCGGTGAAGACACCGCTCCTATACCGCGGTTAAGATGCGGCTAGCAGGACTTTTGGAGCGCTCCTGCTAGCGCACCGCTTCAATGTGAAAGCCTTTGGGCTTTCACATTCAACACTACAGGGCAGGTTTTTTCATGCGGTATAGCAGCGCTATTTTTAGCGCTGTACCGCATGAAAAACGCCTCAATGTGAAAGGGGCCTTAGAGAACCTCAGGACTATTTGCCACATTGTTAATAAGCATTGGACCCACCAATACCACTCTTGATCAAGGTTTCCCTGCACAGCCTGTACCACCTGGCTCCACCTATTGCTACTACGCAGCACAATCTGGTCAATCTGAGGTAGAGACACCCAAGTGTACAGCGAGTGCGTTTTTACCAACTCCAGCATTTCTAATAACATTTGTGTCATGTCTATGCAACCTATGTCTAAATGAGTGACCTTTTTGGAGACCTTTCCCCTGTCTGAGACATGGAGGGGCTCATCCACAGCAGTTTGAGAGGTTGAGACATTTGAAGAAACCTCCACCTTCTTGGAAGTTCCCATGAGCACAGCCTGTTGCTCCCCTGGAGAACTGTCAGACACACGTCCCCTCTTCACCTCTAATGCTACACCAATGAGCCTCTGCAAGTCAATATTAGTCACATTGTCACCTTGACACTTAACATTACTTAGTTGCTGGATTGTGGACAATACATCTGCCATGTCTACGCCAAGAACTGTTCCTTTAGACTGGAGGGGATCTACCTGCACAGGGGCCGACATGCCCTTAAGCACCGACCACTCTGCAAACCCTCTGTCTGGCATAACAGATGTTGTGTCCACACATTTGTCACCCATCATTGCTTTATAACTCATGGTCACTTTGTTTAGCGTTGCGACTGTTTCCTTGCACCATGCTTCCCAGTCTGTGGTACTTCCTTGACAGATTTGCATTCTGCAGCGCTGCATCACCTGTTCCAAGAGGCACCAAAGGAACCTGGGATTCACTAGCCAAAACATCACCTGTGTCACTTCTATACATCTCACATTGGGACGACACATTATCTGACAAGGCAGGCTGTAATACATGCTTTTTCCCTACCTGCTCTGGGGGCGCTACCGACACACACAGCTCTGCACTTTAATTTTTTTTCAGGCTGAATTAACCCCTTGACAACTGGTTTACACTTAGGGTTGTGGGACTGCGCCCACATACACTTACTGTGTAACAGTCTTCCCTTGTTTTACCAGAGTAGCACCACAACTATCCTGGAAAACCTCTGGCTCCAACCCATGGAGACCCCATGAGACTTCCCTGGACAATCCTGTGCTTCTGGTTGTCATGGGAGATATCCTACTCCCATCATTGGTAGTAAACACATTTCCAACATTTTCAGACATGACATTAAGGGAAACACATTTTTCAATGTCATTATCACCAATACCATCACATTTTCCATCAGTAATGCCGCGTACACACCATCACTTTATGTGATGAAAAAAAACGACATTTTTTGTGAAGTAAAAAAACAACGTTTTTGAAACTTCAATTTTCAAAAACGACGTTGCCTACACACTATCGTTTTTTTCAAAATGCTCTAGCAAAGCGTGGTTACGTTCAGCACTCTTTTCCATTGAAGCTTGCTTCATAACTTGCTTCTGAGCATGCGCGGGTTTAAAAACGTTGTTTTAAACGTCGTTTTGAAAAACGACACAAAAAATTGAAGCATGCTTCAATTTTTTTTGGTCGTTTCTCACAAGACATAAAACAACGTTTTCCCCCACACACGGTCATTTTAATTGATGTTTTTCAAAACGTCGTTTTTTTCATCACATAAAGTGATGGTGTGTACGCGGCATAACACTTTTGTCAGCATAACCAACAGCATTTTCATTACGTGTAGACATAACTGCTACTTTTGCGGATTGTCCATTACCCACTACAGCCCGTGAGCCTCTCCTCACAGCACCCTCTATATTTAAAGGGGAACTCTTAGCTCCTTGGGCAGCTCCATAGCTGACCTGGGAAACGCTCTGCTTCGTCACTGCGAGCTCGTTGGATGTTTTCCTGGGCAACTCTGCAGCACCTGTCACTAGGGAACATGGCACAAGGACAGTTTTGGTCACCCCTAGCTCAACTTTCCCCACACTCTATGGGATTATAGCAGGCGCATACACAGTCCCCATGTCCATTTGAGTCTTTAACCTTGCCGTCAGCTGGGCTTCACCATATGCCTCCCCACTGCTCTGGGTAGCACACTGCAGCAAGTCTATGTCCATTTGTACTGCGGATCTCCCCACTGGACATACTCCCACTTCACTGGGATCAGCATCATAAACTGAAACAGTCTTACCATTTTCAGTGGCTGGTATCATAGTCTTCACTTGAGCGTGCTGTCTCTGAGCTGCATCTATACCAGCTACTGTCTCTTTAGGGCCACAGGATGACACTGCAGCCTTTCCAGACTCTTCAGCAGTGTTCCAGAACCTTGAGCAAGTAAAGATGCCATGTCCCACTTGGCCACATTCCAAGCACGGTACTAGACGCTGAAATGTAATTTCTTGGCATCTCCTCAATGCCTGGCTCTCGGTTGCCATGGGATACCACTCTCGGACTCCACTGGTCATGATGACCATCAGCAGACAGACTCCTTGGATCCCCGACATCCTTGCTGGCCTGGACGTTGCTTACACGCACAACCATTCTCCCTTTTTCCACACGCTGTTGTCCACCTGGCTTCCTGTTGCCAGGGACAACCTCTTTCACTTCCCTTTTAACTGGGGGTGACATGATTAATTTACCCCAGATCACAGAGACTTCATACTCTGACAAATTCTCTGGTTGGGCTGGGGCATGTGGTGAAATACCCTCTAGCCACAGTAGCCTTTCTCTTGCTTCAGCAAGGATCGCCTCCTTTTTCTGTTTTGACCGCCCCATCCTTGCGGTGTTGCACACAGCAACCGTTAACACAGTTCACAGCAGAGAGGGAAGAAAAAAATTTGATTCTCCTTTCACAGGTACACAACCTGCATGCAACACAGTTCATCAAACTTATGTGCAATGCTGTTCGCCTGGCTGCCACACACAGCTAGCAGCAGTTCCTGATGCGACTCACTACTGGCGCAAGGACCCGGATTCCACCGTCTAGATGCCCGCTGAATCCACCACTTGTAAAGTTGGGGGTTGTTAGATCTTGTGGCAGATGCGTTTTTGTGTAGTGAGTCCACACCAAACAGGCATATAGTGTTAAGGGCCTGGTAGCCCACGTTTATTAAATGAGGAAAAACAAAACAAAAAGTCCATTCAGGAATCTCACGCAGGGGTTTAAACGTTATTCAGAGACAACTGAAAATACTAGCCCACCTGGCTACTCTTTAACGGCACTGCTGCTACAGGTACTGGTCTCTCAAACCACCACCTCCTCCAGACCCACGGTCCTGGATGCACGCGGCTCCAAAGCCCTTCAACGCATACAGCGTCTGTCCCAACACCAGCAGCCACTGCTACAAAACCCACCTTCCTCTCCCCAGCCCTTCATTATATGAGCTGTGTGCACCTGGGCAAACCCGGACACAGGGTTGGAGATCCCGTCCCACCCATATCTCTGAAGGATCTCCAAACCATAGAGCCCCATCAGTGCCACCTCATCTGTGCCCATCAGTGCCGCCATATCAGTGCCCATAATTGAAAGAGAAAACTTACTTATTTACAAAAAAATTTACAGAAAAAAATAAAAACATATTTTTTTTTCAAAATTTCCAGTCTTTTTTTAGTTGTTGCGCAAAAAAAAAAAATCGCAGAGGTGATCAAATACCACCAAAATAAAGCTCTATTTGTGGGGAAAAAAGGACGCCAATTTTGTTTGGGTACAGTGTAGCACGACCGCGCAATTGCCATTCAAAGTGTGACAGTGCTGAAAATTGGCTTGGGCGGGAAGGTGTATACGTGCCCTGTATGGAAGTGGTTAACCACTTCCCCACCGAGCCATTGTAAAATGAAGTTGGCTGGGGGCTCTCATCCTTCAGATTGGACGTCATATGACGTCCTGTCTTTTCCGGCCGCTAGGGGGTGTGCCCGCCGCATTCCTCGGGACCCGGTGCGCGTGCACGGCGGCCGCCATGTGTGCCGGGCACCCACGATTACCCGCAATCACGGCAGGAACATGGATCTGTGTGTGTAAACACACAGATCCATGTCCTGTCAGCGGTGAGGAGACTGATGTGTGTTCCCAGTACAGAGGAACACACATCGATCTCCTCCCCCAGTGAGTCCCCCTCCCCCTAACAGTTAGAACACACTTTAGGGAACATATTTAACCCCTTCAGCGCCCCCCTAGTGTTAACCCCTTCCCTGCCAGTCACATTTACACAGTAATCAGTGCAGTTTTATAGCACTAATCACTGTGTAAATGTGAATGGCCCCAAAAATGTGTCAAAAGTGTCCGATACGTCCGCCGCAATGTCACGGTCACAATAAAAAAAAAAACGCAAATCGCCGCCATTACTAGAAAAATATGTAGACTAAGCATCGGTCTAAACTGAGGAAAAAAAATGTTTTAAAAAAAATAAAAAATATGATATTTATTAAATCAAAAAGTAAAAAAATAGTGTTTTTTTTCAAAATTGTCGCTCTTCTTTTGTTTATAGCGCAAAAAATCCGCGGACCGTATCCGCGGATAAATCCTCTGGAGGATTTCAGAAGATTTCTATGCGATGGCGTGTACACACCATCGCATTGAAATCCGCGCCGAAATCCTCTGGCGATGACGTGTCGCGCCGTCGCCGCGATAATGACGCGGCGACGGGCGCGACGCTGTCATATAAGGAATTCCACGCATGCGTCAAATCATTACGACGCGTGCGGGGAATCCCTTTGGACGGATGGATCCGGTGAGTCTGTACAGACGAGCGGATCCATCCTTTGGGATGGACTTCAGCAGATGGATTTGTTGAGCATGTCAGCAAATATTCATCTGCTGAAAATCCATCCCAGGGGAGATTTATCCGCGGATAAATATCCGCCGGAGTGTACACACCATAGAATCTATCCGCTGAAACCCATTCGATGGGATTTATCTGCGGATAGATTCTATGGTGTGTACGGGGCCTCAGTGTGGAGAAGGTGAAACAAGCCGACCAGAAGAGGAAAATTCCAGTACTGATTTGGGAACCAGGAGGAGGGGGTAGAAAGGAGATTTCTAGGAATCCACACAGGACTATTTACGTACTCGGCGTTCGTGGGAGATAAGCCCACTATTCATGGCCTCTATGCGAGTGCATGTCTATGTGATTTATCAATTGTACTCATATTATTTCACAGTATTATGCCATGATTGTTTTACTATTTCCTTCATATGTCAATGTGACCTATGGTGTTTGTTTTGGCTGTCCGTGCTATACCCGTGAGGTGAGCAGATAAGAATCACAAGAGGTGTTTGCACTAGTTTGTTTTCATCAACATTGGATTTTGGACATTGCACTACTCCAAAAGACTTTATTTTCATTTTATTTTTAGTTACATAATTTTTTACTCTAACATTCATTTTCCATTCATTCTACGTGTCTGCTATTTCACTATTGTGTGTTATTCCTTGTAAGGACCCATTTATTGGTGCACATTGTACTCATGCATATGCCTGTTTGAGCATTATTGAGTTTGCACGATTAGTTCATGTTGTTTTTTAGTACATCTGCTTTCACTGATTCCACTATATAGGTTTCACAGCCCCTAGTGGTTCACTCACTCATTCAGTGAGTTTTGTACCACCTTTCTTTTTATTTTAGTTCACACAGCGCAGACACTATTACCTGTTCTATATATCTGAGTGTGTGGATGCATGTACCTGAGTGTGTATATAGGTATGTATGCATGTTTCTTAGTATATATATCTTAGTGTTTCTTTACAGCATATGTATATGCATGTATGAGTGTGTGTATATATAAAGGCCGGGATTCACGTAGAGCAGCGCATCTTTATACCGGCGTAGCGCATCGAATATGCGCTACGCCGATGTAACTCAGTAAGGCAAGAACAGTATTCACAAAGCACTCGCTTCAAACGTTGCACCGGCGTAACGTATATTGGCGGGCGTAAGCCGGCCTTATTCAAAGTAGGAAGGAAGTGGGCGTGATCCATTTAAATGAACCGTGACCCCATGCAAATGAATGGCCGAACGAACGGCGCATGCGCTGTCCCGTGGACGCTTTCCAGTGCGCATGCTCAGAATCACGTCGGACCCAACGCCTAAGATACGTCGAATCACTGAAAGTAACCTACGCCCAGCCCTTTTCACGTAGTCCTACGTAAACGATGTAAAATACGATGGCTGTTCCGTTGTTCATACCTTTGCATGGGTTGCGCCTCCTATATGGTGGACTAACTTTACGCCGGACGTACACCCTACGTAAACGGCGTATATTACTGCGACGGGCGCAAGTACATTCGTGAATCGGCGTATCTTGGTCATTTACATATTTGACGCGTAAATCAATGGAAGCGTCCCTTGCGGCCAGCGTAAATATGCGCCCAAGATACGACGGCGTAGGAGACTTACGTCGGTCGGATGAAGCCAAATTTCAGGTGTATCTTGTATTAAGAGTCAGGCGCATAGATATGACGGCGCATCTGTGCACTTACGCTGCGTATCTCAAGATACGTCAGCGTAAGCGTTTCCTGAATCTGGGCCATAATGTCCATGTGCTGTATGTAATTGAGCATATGTATATATCTGAGTGTGTGTGTATGTATATATCTCAGTATCTGTATGTATTTGAGTGTGTATGCATGTTATTAACTGAACATATTTCTATATCCGAGTATGTAATTTACTATATATACAATATATATGGAATAGTGTGTTAATTGTTTTCAGGTTTATGTATATACTGTATGGGAAGAATTGTTAATTAAAGCGGAGCTCCACGCTAAAATGGAACTTCCGCTCCTCGGATTCCTCCCCCCCTCCGATGCCACAATTGGCACTTTTCAGGGGGGAGGGGGTGCAGATACCTGTCCAAGACAGGTATTTGCACCCACTTCCGGGAATACACACTGCAGGTAGACTGCGGGCAGTGCGTCACTTCCCGGTCCCCCCGTTGTGTTCTGGGAAACACACGGCTCCCAGAACACAGCAGGGACCAGTGAAAGACGTGCAGCACTGCTCGCGCATGCACAGTAGGGAACCGGAAGTGAAGCCGCAACGCTTCACTTCCTGATTCCCTCACCCATGATGGTGGTGGGGGCAACAGAGAGACGAGTGATTGCTCGTCTTCAGCTGCCAACGTCGCTGGACTCCAAGACAGGTAAGTGCAGTAGCTGCAGTATTTGTATTTGTAGCTGCTGGCTTTTAATATTTTTTTACGGCAGAGCTCCGCTTTAAGGTTAAGTTCAACATTTGAAAACATGTAAATGACAATTTTTTTCAGAAGAAATCTGAATAAATGACACAGCCTTGTGGACGCACACTGTCATGAGGGGGGGTATTGGGGGGAGAGGAGGTGGATGCTGAACACGGGTGTAACATGTAACTTGTTCAGAAGGGTGCACTTAGCCATTCATTTTAGTGGCCAGGGGGTAGTAAAACCAGTGCTAGGAGATAGAATTTGGTGGGAGAAGGATTTGTGCTAGGAGGAGGAATTTGGGCTTAGGGGAAGGATGGAAAGGATTTGTGCTGGGGAGGGGGTATTTGTAGGGGAAGGGGTTGTGCTAGGAGGGGGATTTTGGGGGGAAGGATTTGTCCTAAGGTTGACTTTGGGTCGGTGGGAAAATATTTGTGCTAGGAGGGGGAACTTGGAGGGGGCTGGTACTAGGAGGTAGAATGTGGGGGAGCTACAGCTGCTGATTAGTATTTTCTGACAGGGTCTAGTGCTGCTGTCAGAATCCAATAGGGAGATTCCTCCATCTACAATACTTTATTTGCTTGGATCAAGTAAATTTTCTCCACAGTTGCTGGTTGCTAATCAGTCCCTGGCTATTTTAATGACGGTCTTCTTTAACTGCTTGAGGCCCGCGCTATAGCCGAATGACGGCTTCAGCGCGGACCTGAAAATCCAGCAGGACTTCAATTGACGTCCGCCCCTTTGCTCATTCCCCGCGCACGCTCCCGAGCGCGCAGAGGGGAAATTCTGTGCTGACCGTGTCCCTTGGACACAGCCAATCACAGATCGCCGTGAACGGCCAATCAGAGTGGCCGTTTGCTATGCGATATGTGCGGCCAATGAGAGATGATCTCAAATGTAAACATGAGTCATCCCAGTGCCATCCCAGTACCATCCCAGTGCCATCCCAGTTCCCAAAGGATCTGTGTCCACCTGTGCTAATCTGCGCAGTGCCCACCTGTGCTAATCTGCGCAGTGCCCACCTGTGTCACCTCATCAGTGCCCACCTGTGCCGTCAATCAGTGCCCGCCTGTGTCGCCAATCAGTGCCCACCTGTGCCGCCAATCAGTGCCCACCTGTGCCACCTCAGTGCCCATCTGTGCAATTAGTCAGTGCACATCTGCTCCGCCAATCAGTGCCCATCTGCTCCGCCAATCAGTGCCCATCTGCTCCACCTCATCAGTGCCCATCTGCTCCAACTCATCAGTGCCCATCTGCTCCAACTCATCAGTGCCCATCTGCTCCAACTCATCAGTGCCCATCTGCTCCAACTCATCAGTGCCCATCTGCTCCACCTCATCAGTGCCCATCAGTGAAGGCTTAGCACACACCTGTGTAGTCGCACCAGCAACCATGTCAAAAAGATCCTATTCCGTCGAGGAGGCATACCAAATTCTTTCCACGCCCGAGGAAAGCAACGTGGAGCTCTCTCTTTCAGATTCCATTTCAATTTCCAATTCCGATTCTGAGTTTGACGTTAATTATGAGCCAGCCTTCAGTAGGCCAACACTGAGTGACTCAGAGGAGGAAGATAGCTGGCCCGCTAAACAAAGGTGTTCTGGTGAGGAGGCAGTGCCATCCACCAGCATTGCAGTGCCATCCACCAGCACCGCAGTGCCTCGGCAAGAAAGGTCAGGGACCCATGCCAGCCTTCCCTATGCCCTTTAGAACTACTTGTGGCTTCCTCCTGCTTCAGGAGAAGCCAACATTCCCCCTTTCACTGCCCAGCCAGGAATCCAGGTGGACACAGAGAATTTTTCCCCAATCGATTATTTTAACCTCATGTTTACAGAGGACATGCTATCCAGAATTGTGGCCCAGTGCAACCTATTTGCACAGCAATTTATTGCAAATAATCCCACGTCATATCATGCCCGTCCCTTCCAGTGGAGAGACCAAACGGTGGAGGAGTTGAAATTTTTTTTAGGGCTCACATTATGTATGGGACTCAACACGTTCCTTTTGGTCCAAAAACCCCATCTACCACATGCCAATCTTCTCCAGCGTAATGCCCAGATCCCGATACTTCGCCATCATGAGATTCCTACATTTTAACGATAATACCCAGTGCCATCCCCGAAATCACCCAAATCATGACAGGCTTTTCAAAATTCGGCCCTTACTGAATTATATTTCTGAGAAATTCCCCCAATTGTATACCCCGGACCAACACATCTGTGTGGATGAGTCCCTTATTAAATTTAGTGGCAGGCTTCAAATAAAACAATTTATCCCCAGCAAAAGAGCCCGCTATGGTGTGAAGGTGTACAAATTGTGTGACAGGGTACCTGTATGCCTTTAAAACAGGGATCCTCAAACTATGGCCCTCCAGCTGTTGCGAAACTACACATCCCATGAGGCATTGTAAAACTCTAGGGCTGAAACGATTAATCGATATTATCGATAATATTCGATAATGAAAATCGTTGTCAACGATTTCCATTATCGATTAGTTGGTCCGTCTGCACCTTGCTTTATTTCCGTCCGTCCATAAAAATCCTCCTGTCCTGTCCCTTCTTACTAGTCCGCGCCACATGTCCTGTGTAAGGCGCCGCCGTATGACGAGGCACGTCCGCGCCGCACGTCCTGTGTTTGCGATTGTGTAACGTCTGCGCTGCCTCTCCACGCCTCTCCTCTGACCCCAGCTCCCCACTGATCTCCTCAGCCCTGCCTGCTGCTGCCTCGAGGGAAAAGAGGCAAGAAGCTGCCGTAAGGGAGAGCGCTGAGCTGTGAAAGGTAGAAAACAGTACAGTACAGTAACAGTACATTATTTTCATTTTGATGACAATTCCCCATACTCCCATCATTGGTGTTCCGGGGGGTGGGTGGAATAGTAGTGCCCCATTGGTTTTCCTGGGAGGGGGGGAATAGTGCCCCATTGGTGTTCCGAGGGGAGGGAATATTGCCCCATTGGTGTTCCTGGGAGGGGTAGGGGAATAGTGCCCCATCATTGGTGTTCCCGGGAGGAATAGTAGTACCCCATCATTTGGTGTTCCTGGGAGGAATAGCGCCCCAGTATTGGTGTTCCTGGGAGGAATAGTGCCCCAGCATTGGTGTTCCTGGGAGGAATAGTGCCCCATCATTTGGTGTTCCTGGGAGGAATAGTGCCCCATCATTTGGTGTTCCTGGGAGGAATAGTGCCCCAGTATTGGTGTTCCTGGGAGGAATAGTGCCCCATCATTTGGTGTTCATGGGAGGAATAGTGCCCCAGTATTGGTGTTCCTGGGAGGAATAGTGCCCCAGTATTGGTGTTCCTGGGAGGAATAGTGCCCCAGCATTGGTGTTCCTGGGAGGAATAGTGCCCCAGCATTGGTGTTCCTGGGAGGAATAGTGCCCCAGCATTGGTGTTCCTGGGAGGAATAGTGCCCCAGCATTTGGTGTTCCTGGGAGGAATAGTGCCCCAGTATTGGTGTTCCTGGGAGGAATAGTGCCCCAGTATTGGTGTTCCTGGGAGGAATAGTGCCCCAGCATTGGTGTTCCTGGGAGGAATAGTGCCCCATCATTTGGTGTTCCTGGGAGGAATAGTGCCCCATCATTTGGTGTTCCTGGGAGGAATAGTGCCCCATCATTTGGTGTTCCTGGGAGGAATAGTGCCCCATCATTTGGTGTTCCTGGGAGGAATAGTGCCCCAGCATTTGTGTTCCTGGGAGAAATAGTGCCCCAGCATTGGTGTTCCTGGGAGGAATAGTGCCCCAGCATTGGTGTTCCTGGGAGGAATAGTGCCCCAGCATTGGTGTTCCTGGGAGGAATAGTGCCCCAGCATTGCCGTTTGAGTGTAACACTCGAACAACGAAAAAATTCCACATTACGTTTTTTTTAATGATTTTATCCGATTAATTGATTAATCGAAAAAATAATCGGCCGATTAATCGATTATGAAAATCGTTAGTTGCAGCCCTATAAAACTCTGAAGCCCCATACACACTATCAGTTTCCCTGCTGGTTTTCTCTTCAGGTTTACCAAAACCATGTAGTACAAGGACCTGCCTGATTGCATTCAAATTGAAACGCTTATGCCGCATACACACCATCACTTTATGTGATGAAAAAAAATGACGTTTTTAAAAACGTCACTTTAATTGACTGTGTGTGGGGGAAAACGTCGTTTTATGTCTTGTAAAAAACGACCAAAAAAAATTGAAGCATGCTTCAATTTTATGTGTCGTTTTTCAAAAGTGCACTTTTTACTTCACAGAAATTGACCGTGTGTAGCAAAAAACGTCGTTTTGTAAGACGTTTTTTCATCCACGCATGCCCAGAAGCTACTTCAATGGTAAAACGTGGTGGAACGTAACCTCACTTTGCAAGAACATTGTGAGAAAAACGATGGTGTGTAGGCAACTTCGTCTTTGAAAATTGAAGTTTCAAAAACGTCATTTTTTACTTCACAGAAAGTGTCATTTTTTTTCATCACATAAAGTGATGGTGTGTATGCGGCATTAAGGTTTGACCTCATATTAGATGTTTTTGGTGAACCTGAAGAGAAAACCAGCAGGAAAACTGATAGTGTGTATGGGGCTTGACATTCACAGACATGACTAGGCATGATGGGAATTGTAGTTCCTGAACAACTGGAGGGCCGTAGTTTGAAGACCCCTGCTTTAGAGTGTACGAAGGCAAGGACACCCAGCTGAATCCCCCTAATTGCCCAGACTACTTGGGATCAAGTGGCAAAATTGTTTGGGAACTCATTAACCCCCTATTGGAAAAAGGATACCACTTGTACGTGGACAACTTTTACACCTCTCTTCCCCTGTTCTACAACCTGCACCGGAAGCAGACGACAGCATGTGGCACCATCAGAAAGAACCAGAAAGGCTTTCCTCAAAGCCTTGTGAATAAAAAGCTGAGAAAGAGAATCGGCAAGTCTGCGAAACAAGGAGGTTCTGGCAGTGAAGTGGAAGGACAGAAGAGACGTGTACATGTTATCTTCCATGCATAATGATACCGTCATTGAAATCCGCAGAAGGCGTGGCACCACTATCCGAAAGCCCACATGCATCCAGGACTACAATTTGTTTATGGGGGGGGGGGTCGACTTCAATGACCAGATGCTTGAACCCTATCTTGCCACAAGGCCATTTATTTTTTTCAATTGGCCATATATAATTCATATGTAATTTACCGCAACTCCACCCAAAACCCCAAACGCTTCCTTGGCTACCAAGAGGACCTTATCACTGCCCTTATTTTCCCGAACGATGCACCCCAATTATCCGATCTGATGTTTTAAGTCGTCTCACCGAGCGTAATTTTCCCGATAAAGTCCCTCCCACAGAAACAGGCCGACGACGTCAAAAAAGATGTAAGGTGTGTGCCAGTGAAGGAGACGGACGAGACACATCTTACCATTGTGCCGATTGTCCTTCCCAACCAGGCCTCTGTGTAACTGACTGTTTTCGCCGTTACCATACCAAACTAAATTATTAATCCTCCGTTCCTGCCTTCACACACCTTCACACCCCTTATGCCACTGCCTGATCTGTAACTGACCCCTGCTTGTTTTTTTACCACGATTCTGCCTAACGATTCTGTAATGCCTCTGCCTGATCTGGAACTGACCTTGGACTGTTTGACCATGTTTTTGCCTGCCTCATGGACTGATCTTGTACCCTGCTACTGGACTAGTGGGATTCAACACAGGGGTCTCACATATGTGAGGGGCTCCAGAAAAGTTTTTTCATCCTAGATTAGGGTCTGGTTGCCCGGATGCTTCAAAGAGATTTGGGTGGCAGAAGCCTCTACCCCTGTCCCCATTCTGTCCTGAACGAGGCCCTACTTCTGCCTGCAGGACCTATGCCATCATGCCTCTGCCTGTTGCATGAACTGACCACCTGCAATAACCCTGACGGAACAGTATCCCTGCCTGGACAATTGTGTATGCCGTTGCCGTTGCTGACCAAGTCCCTGCCTGCTGCCTGGACCAGTGCTATCCTGCTGTGTAGAACTGCGCTACTATTACCACAGGTACAGTAGGTGTTTGTGATATTGTGTTTTTAGCACGACAGCATCGCGCTGATTCTCGGCGACATGGTGCCGAGATCTCGCACTCACTGGAATAATGACAGCACATCCCAGCAAGCGCTTCATAGAAGCGACGGGAGATCCGACTTGGATTCCCACCAATTCTACACGTGTGCGGCGTTTGTTATGAATCCTGAGGGGGAAGTCCCCGCCGGATTTTAAATAAAAATCCGGCATGGGTTCCCCCCTCAGGAGCATACCGGGCCCTTAGGTCTGTTATGGTTTGTAAGGAGAGCCCCCCTACGCCGAAAAAAACGGCGTAGGAGGTCCCCCTACAATCCATACCAGACCCGTATCCAAAGCACGCTACCCGGCCGGCCAGGAAAGGAGTGGGGACGAGCGAGCGCCCCCCCCCTCCTGAGCCGTACCAGGCTGCATGCCCTCAACATGGGGGGGTTGGGTGCTCTGGGGCAGGGGGGCGCACTGCGGCCCCCCCACCTCAGAGCACCCTGTCCCCATGTTGATGAGGACAGGGCCCCTTCCCGACAACCCTGGCCGTTGGTTGTCGGGGTATGCGGGCGGGAGGCTTATCGGAATCTGGGAGCCCCCTTTAATAAGGGAGATCCCAGATACCGGCCCCCCACCCTAAGTGAATGGATATGGGGTACATCGTACCCCTAACCATTCACCTGTAGGAAAAATGTCAAAGTTAATAAACACACCACACAAGGGTTTTTAAAATAATTTATTTTTCTGCTCCGGAGGCTCCCCCTGTCTTCTTAGCTCTTTTACCAGGGGGAGCTTCTTCTTTGACATCTTTGGGTGGGTACCGCCGTCTGGTTCTCTTCCACCGCCGGGGGGGTCGCCGGGGGGGCTTATTCTTCCGCTATCCCGACGGGTCTTCTCCGCTATCCGGGGGGTCTTCTCCGCTATCCGGGGGGTCTTCTCAACTCTCCGGGGGTCTCCTTCTATGTTCGCCGCTCTCCGCTGTTGACTCGGCGCACCCCGGTTCTTCCTCTCGCTGTCCGGTGCCTTCTTCTTCCGTGCTGTACGTCTTCTTCTCCTTCCGTGCTGTGAGTTCTTCTTCCATGCTGTGACGTCATGTTCTTCACTTCTCTTCTTCTCCCGATGTTGACACGTCGCCTTTCCTCGATGCAATGAAGGGTGCGCAGCTTGCATCGGATTTATATAGACCTCACAATCCCATCATGCTCTGGTACCTACCCATGTGATACCTACCCACGTGGGTAGGTATCACATGGGTAGGTACAGAGCATGATGGGACTGTGAGGCCTATATAGGTCCGATGCAAGCCGCGCACACGTCATTTCAGCGAGAAGAGCCGGCGTGTCAACATCTGGAGAAGAGAAGAAGATGACGTCACAGCCCAGAAGAAGAAGAATACGTCACAGCACGGAAGAAGTAGATAGACGTTCAGCGCTGAAGGAGAAGGCACCGGACAGCTGGAGGAAGAACCGGGGTGCGCCGAGTCAACAGCGGAGAGCGGCGAACATAGCAGAAGACCCCCGGAGAGTGAAGAAGACCCCCGGATAGCCGAAGAAGACCCCCCCGGATAGCGGAAGAAGAAGCACACCATCCCCCGCCGAAGACGTCGGAGGAAACCCGCCGAGGAGTGGGCGCTTTTATAAAAGCGAC
This sequence comes from Rana temporaria, assembly GCF_905171775.1. Classification (NCBI taxonomy): domain Eukaryota; kingdom Metazoa; phylum Chordata; class Amphibia; order Anura; family Ranidae; genus Rana; species Rana temporaria. The sequence goes on from NC_053494.1 coordinate 71,552,130, forward strand.
CCCCCCGGCGGTGGAAGAGAACCGGACCGCGGCGAAGAGCGGCCCCCACCCGAAGACGTCAAAGAAGAAGCCCCCCCTGGTAAACAGACGGGGGCGGCCTCCGGAGCAGACTAATAAATTATTTTAAAAACTCTTGTGTTGGGTTTATTGACTTTAACATTTTTCCTCCAGGTGAATGGGTAGGGGTACGATGTACCCCATATCCATTCACTTAGGGTGGGGGGCCGGTATCTGGGGGCCCACTTATTAAAGGAGGCTCCCAGATTCCGATAAGCCTCCCGCCCGCATACCCCGACAACCAATGGCCAGGGTTGTCGGGAAGGGGCCCTGTCCTCATCAACATGGGGACAGGGTGCTCTGGGGTGGGGGGGCCCCGCAGTGCGCCCCCCTGCCCCAGAGCACCCAACCCCCCCATGTTGAGGGCATGCAGCCTGGTATGGCTCAGGGGGGGGGGGGGCGCTCGCTCGTCCCCACTCCTTTCCTGGCCGGCTGGGTAGCGTGCTTTGGATACGGGTCTGGTATGGATTGTAGGGGGACCCCCTACGCCGTTTTTTCGGCGTAGGGGGGGCTCTCCTTACAACCCATAACAGACCTAAGGGCCCGGTATGCTCCTGAGGGGGGAACCCATGCCGGATTTTTATTTAAAACCCGGCGGGGACTTCCCCCTCAGGATTCATAACAAACGCCGCACACGTGTAGAATTGGCGGGAATCCAAGTCGGATCTCCCGTCGCTTCTATGACGGCTTTGTCTCTATCGCGGCAAGCCAGCTCGGCGCTGGCTCCCGCGATGGGGCTCAATCTCGCCAAGAAAGGGAGCGAGATTGACACAATATCGCGTGCACCTACTGTAATCTTTTATTTACGCTTTGCTCAGCATAATGTATTTTGGGGTGTAATTCTTGGTATGTGCATGCTATGTGTCTCTGGAATACCTGACGGTGTTCCTTGCATGTTGGATCTCTGTATGTGGTCAGGCTGTGTAGAAGTCTCACACATGTGGTATCGTTGTACTCAGGAGGAGTAGCAGAATGTATTTTGGGGTATCATTTTTGCTATCTAAATGCTATGTGTTGGAAATATCTTAGAAACGAACAACTTTGTGTAAAAAAAAATGCGTTTTCATTTTTTTTTCCACATGTTCCAAAAACGTCTGTAAAAAAATGAACTGTTCAAAAGACTCATTATGCCTCATAGATTATACGTTGGGGTGTTAGCTTTCCAAAATGGGGTCATTTTGTGGGTAATTCCATTGTCCTGGTGTTCCAGGGCCTTCAAAAGTGTAATAGGTAGTCAACTAGTTAGATGTGCAATTTATGCTCCTAAAACCCCTGATGGCGCTCCCTGCATGTTGGGCCTCTGTATGTGGCCAGACAGTGAAAAAGTCTCACACATGGGGTATCGTTCTACTCAGGAGGAGGAGCAGAATGTATTTTGTATTTTGGGGTGTCATTTGTGGTATGCACATGCCATGTGAGAGAAATAAGCTATTACAATGACAACTTTGAGAACATTTTTAAATAAAAATCTTAATTTTGCAAAGTATTGTGGGAAAAAATTACAACTTCAAATAACTCACCATGCCTCTTAAAAAATACCTTGGAATGTCTACTTTCCAAAAATGGGTTATTTGGGGGGCATTTGTACTTTCCTGGCTTGTTAGGGTCTCAAAACATGAGATAGGCCTTCAGTACATCAGGTGTGATCAGATGAGATAATTTTTTATGATTTGCACTATAGCTTGTAGACTCTAAAACTTTCACACAGACCAAATCATTTCCAAAAATTTTGGGTTATTTTTATCAAAGACATGTAGCAGTATAAATTGTGGCCAACATTTATGAAGAAATATTAATAATTAGCAAAATTTTATCACAGAAACTAAGAAAAAATCATCTTTTTTCATTAATAGCGCAAAAAATAAAAAACCCAGAGGTGATCAAATACCACCAAAAGAAAGCTCTGCTTGTATGAAAAAAGGACAAAAAAAAAGGACAAAAAAAGTGTTGCATGACTGAGTAATTGTCATTCAAAGTGTGAGAGCGCTGAAAGCTGAAAATTGGTCTGGGCAGGAGGGGTGTTTAAGTGCCCAGTAAGCAAGTGGTTGAGGTAGGCTCAGACAAAGAGTTAGCTGCCTGTTTATTTTGAGTGCACATAAAATCATATGTAATATATCTATTTTATGAGCTCACAAAGGTTTGATTTATTAACCACTTAAGCCCTAAATGCCCAGGCCAGGTTTTGCGATTCGGCACTTCGTCGCTTTAACAGACAATTGCGTGGTCGTGCGATGTGGCTCCCAAACAAAATTGGCGTCATTTTTTCCCCACAAATAGAGCTTTCATTTGGTGGTATTTGATCACCTCTGTGGTTTTTATTTTTTGCGCTATAAACAAAAATAGAGCGACAATTTTGAAAAAAATGCAATATTTTTTACTTTTTGCTATAATAAATATCCCCAAAAACATATATAAAAAAAAATTTCCTCAGTTTAGGCCGATACGTATTCTTCTACCTATTTTTGGTAAAAAAAATATGGCAATAAGGGTTTATCGATTGTTTTGCGCAAAATTTATAGCGTTTACAAAATAGGGGATAGTTTTATTGCATTTTTATAAAAAAAACATTTTTTTACTACTATTGGCGGCGATCAGCGATTTTTTTCGTAACTGCGACATTATGGCGGACACTTCGGACAATTTTGACACATTTTTGGGACCATTGTCATTTTCACCGCAAAAAATGCATTTAAATTGCATTGTTAATTGTGAAAATGACAGTTGCAGTTTGGGAGTTAACCACAGGGGGCTCTGTAGGAGTTAGGGTTCACCTAGTGTGTGTTTACAACTGTAGGGGGGTGTGGCTGTAGGACTGACGTCATCTATCAAGTCTCCCTTATAAAAAGGATCACTCGATCGATACGCCGCCACAGTGAAGCACGGGGAAGCCGTGTTTACATACGGCTCTCCCCGTTCTTCAGCTCTGGGGAGCGATTGCGACGGAGCGGCTATAAACGAATAGCCGTGCCGTCGTCCCGGATCGCTCCCCGAGGGAATCCGCCCGCCGCACGCAGCGGAGGGGGTCCCGATCGGACCCCCCACCCGCTAGAAGGCAGGGACGTATATATATACGTCCTTCTGCCTATACGTGCCATTCTGTGGACGGAAATAGTCGTGCGGCGGGCATTAAGGGGTTAAACCATACTCCTTTAAGCCCATTCACTGTTCTCTGTAATTGGGCCAGCACCCAATGTTCACCGTGACGTGCTGTGCATGCCACATTACTGCTCAAGTTTGGGTGCCCAAAGGTGCCCCAGGTCTTGTATAGTTCTAGCAACACCCCTGTATTATACCCAGGCCATCCCCAATGACCACCAACCCCATATGGTAAGCAATAATCCACTCCTGGGCTGATTTAACCTAACATTTTAACATTTAGACTGTTTGGAAAGTATTCATTGAATTTTTTGCAGAAGCATTGTCCATCTCACTACCCCCCTGTCCACTCCCACCCCAATGTCTTTAACAATTCTATTGTCTATAGTGTATACGAGAAAAAAAATGCTGTGCGCCAGTAAGGTGTTCGGGTTTGGCTTGAAGAAAAAATGGCAACCTTACTTGTGCTGCCCCAGCCCCTATCTCCCTTTGTCTCACAGGACAGATAGCACACTCCCCAATCTACACAATACAGAACTAGTTCCAGGATGGAGCATCTTCCTAAGTATGCTGGGAGTTTTTGTAGAGGTCTTAATGAGCCCACTTACTTCAGTTGGGCTCATTAACTCTTCCCCTGCAGGACTCCCAGCACTTCCCCCTAGTGGTATAAATTGGCATAAAGCCTGAATCTGGGACATATATATTTTCCTTCCTGGTACCTCTTGTTTCAACCTTGGGGTTGGATCACAAGCAGTCAGGCATGCATGTACCCAAGACAAGCAATCCACATTCCCCATTTGAACGCCAGGGCAATGCTTTACCGTAAAGTTGAATTCCTGTAGGGCCAGGAACCACATATTTACCCTTCTATTGGTCTCTTTTGTTTTTGAGCCATCCACTTTAAAAGAGCGTGATCAGTAACCAGGTCAAAGTGCCTACCTAGCAGATAGTACCAAAGGAAATCTAGAGCTCACTTCACCGCTAAACACTCCTTCTCAATCGTGGCATAATTTACCTCATGGGACTTCAATTTCCTGCTAAGGTAAATTCCAGACCTGGGACAATACTGCTCCTAACCCAATTTCTGATGCATCAGTTTGTACAACAAAGTCCTTAGAGAAGTCTGGTGAGTACACCACTGGCTGGCTACATAAGGCTTTTTTTAAGAACTGGAATGCTGCTTCAGCCTCTGGGGTCCATTTAACCATGACAGACTCTTTCCCTTTCATCAGGTTGGTTAGGGGCACAGCCTGAGAAGCAAAATGGGGAATGAATCGCCGATAATGGCCAGCGATTCCCAGAAAGGCTTGTACCTGCTTCTTGCTGTTGGGATGTGACCAACTCTGTATGGCCTCTACTTTATTGGCTTGGGGTTTTATCTCTCCCCTCCCAATAGTATACCCAAAATATTTGGCCTCCTCCTGTCCAATAGTACACTTCTTTGGATTGGCAGTAAACCCAGCTTCCCGGATAGAGTCTAAGACTGCTTGCACTTTTGGCAGATGTGAGACCCAATCTGTGCTATGGATAATCACATCATCCAGGTAAGCTGCAGCATACTTCTGATGGGGCCTCAGAATCTTGTCCATTTTCCGCTGGACTGTTGCCGATGCATTCTGTAACCCAAACGGCATTCTTTTATATTGGAACGCCCTGTCTGGGGTTACAAATGCGGTTTTCTCCTTGGCCGACTCGGCCAGGAGAAGTTGCCAATATCCTTTTGTGAGATCGAGAGTTGTCCTGTATCGGGCTGTTCCCAACCGGTCTATCAACTCATTCATACGTGGCATGGGGTAGGTGTAAAATTTTTTAACTTTGTTCAGCTGTTGAAAATCGTGACAAAATCGCCAGCTCCCATCTGGTTTAGGCACTAACACAATGGGACCGGACCAATAACTTTGTAATTCCTCTATCATCCCCAATTTAAGCATTCTCTGTACTTCCTCACTTATTGCCTTCCGTCGGGTCTCTGGGATGCGATAGGGTTTTAGCTTCATCCTTTCACTGAGCGGGGTGATAATATCATGCTCTACCCCAGATGTTTGTCCTGGCAGCTCAGAGCAAACCTCTTTGTTGCAAAGCACAAACTCCTTAACCTCCCGTTGTTGGGGTTTTAATGAGGTGCTATTCCAACCTCAGGAATCATGCAATCAGACTGAGCTGGTGACAAAGTTTCTGTGACTAGGTATTCCCTATCCCTCCAGGCTTTCAACAGATTAATGTGATAGATCTGGTCTGGCTTTCACCTTCCTGGTTGTCTGACCTTGCAATTCATCTCACTCACTTTTTGGTCATCATGTATCCCAGGAGTCCTTGTGAATTGCCTATTGCCGGAGTCTCGCGGGTTTTTTCATGTGACGGGAGTGGGAGGAGCTACTGATCAGCCGGGAGGAAGTAAAGATCTCCTCCAAACGTGAGTATGTGGCCTGGCTATTTAGGCAGTGCTACAGGTTTACAATGTACCCAATCTTAAGTGTGAATAACCTGAATACAAACAATAAAAAATATAAGAAATATATGAGTCATACAAATGTGACACAGTGATTTTAAACTTAAATCATATATCTAGATCAGTGTGTCAGCATACAATCCATATGCCACAGTGCTTCTATGAGAAAAATGGCTGTTGCTGCTACTGACCAACCAAGTAGTGAAAACAATACGAAAGATATTACAAAAAAAAAATTATATTATATATATATATATATGTGTGTATAAAAACCCAATATGCAATATGCCAACTGCACCGTGAGTTGTCCAATAACCGATATTGGAACAAAATAAAATAAATATCAATAAAAGTGAAATAATTATCAAACAACCATACAAATGTGCAATGTGCTGGCTGCACTTAAAAATAGTCCAAATGACAGGCAATCTTGCTCTTATACAATAGGTTCCAGCAAACACAAGGTTCAATGTTGGTAATGCTGTGTACAGGAAAGTGCCGCTATCTCTTCCACCCGACAAAGATGTGCCACCATCACCAATGGTTAAAATCAACACTCACCAGACCCCAGATATTATTAGGCTCCAAAGTGGTGTCTTTTCTTTGTCGGTCAGTGGGTGTTGCCTCCTTTTCCCTTTTACAAGGTGTCATCAATTCCTCAAAAACAAGGGGCTCATCATGGTGTAGTATATTAAAATATGTATTTATTTAAAAAAGGTAAAAAAATATAACACTTACAATATAAAGTGCCTCTGACCGGCACTGAGTGTCTTTGGCAGTGTCAACCGTTAAAAGCCGCTGACCAGCATTTAAGTGGCGTCCTAAGAGGTGTGCTTGCCCCGCTGTGCTCCGCATGTATTGCTACAAGGGGTCCGTGCGCGCTGGTGTGCTGCACCCTCAATGTGTGTGTCCAAACAGCCTCTACGCGTTTCGCTAGTTGCGTCGTCAGGAGAGCTGTGGACACTACTGTTTAGGCTGTATTTACCCCTGTGGATTCCCTGAAATGCTGCAAGGTAGTCACAGGAAACAGGAAGTCTTCCGGCCACCATCTTAGCTGGTGGTGCAGGAAGTTCCTGTTCCACCATTTTGGTTCCTGGATACCTGGCTGTTTGCCAGTCCTGGCCATTCACAGGAAACAGGAAGTCTTCCGGCCGCCATCTTAGCTGATGGTGCCGGAAGTTCCTGTTCCACCATTTTGGTTACTGGATACCTGGCTATTTGCCAGTCCTGGCTGTTGTTACTGGGTGTCAGCAATAAAAATATAAATATAAATATGCCCAACAGCCAGGGTGGCTGTATGTGTGGGGCGCTATGTGCGCTGCTACACCCGTTCGTTTGTGCACCTCCCCCCACCCCCGTGTGCGGGCGCTTGTCGCCCTGTGTGTTATTCCCTGTATTATAGCCGCAACCGGAAGTGCTTGTGCGGCCACCTTGCCTCCGTTACCGGAAGTGTCCATTCCACCATTTTGGTTACTGGCATCCTGTGTTAGTCTATGCCTATTTTAGGTAATGGCTAATTCCCCACACAGGATGTAATATTGGTTATTTTAGCTACTGGCAATAGTCCCTGTGTAGCAGTCACCGTCTCTGGTTGACGCTGCCAGGGACACTTTACAAAAAACAACATTTTATCACCTATATTACTGTAAGTGGTCAAAAACTATGTTTACTAAAAGTTTTATTTACTAAAAATTAATCAAACACCATGAGGCCATAAAAAGCAGGAAACAAATACAGTTTTCATTTTTCTGCTGCTATATTTTAACTTTTCTATATAAACCCTTCTCAGTGTATATCATTACTGATATTTTAACCCTATATAATTAATACACATACTCGTTGGTTTCTGATACTTGATGGTAGGTGATCCATCATCAAGTGATCTAGTGCTGTTTCTTAAATGCTGTTTCTTAAAGGGGAACTGCTCTAATTGCATACATACTAGAAATATTGATGTTATCAACTTATTAATGGAATGCTTAGGGGGAATGAAGTGCGGAATACTTAAAACATCAAAAATCTTCCAAAAAACAATTTATATCTAATTCCACATTCATTCCCTTAGGCTTTAATGTGTCTAATCTAAAAATCCACTCAGTTTCGTTCCTCGATACTTCCCTTCTTAAATTTATGTTCCTCCAATTCTGTTCAATTTTATCTATGGCATAAAACTTCATTTTACTGGGGTCTCTGTTATGTTTATTTCTGAAGTGTAAAGACACACTATGATGTATATACCCTTTTTTGATATTTCTAATGTGTTCTCCCATTCGCACCGAGAGTTTCCTTGTGGTTCTGCCCACGTATTGCAGCCCACACTCGCACTCTATTACGTACGTTACGTGTGTGCTACTGCACGTGATCAGTTTACCCAATTTAAATTGTTCATTATTGGCGTGAGATTGAAACTGGTCAACCTTTCTTGATCCTTTTGTGGTGCGACAAGGTTTGCATCTTCCGCACCTATAAAAACCCTTCTGGTCAAGGAAGGATATCATCTTTTTGGGTGGGTCCGGTACATTTTTAACCAAGGAATCTCGTATTCTCTTTGCTCTTCTGTACACAAATTTTGGTCTAGCTGGTAAAATTGTACTGAGTTGTGGGTCTCCCAAAATAATGGGCCAGTGTTTTCTAATGATGTCTTCAAACACTCTGTAGTCTGCATTGAAACCCGTTATGAAGGTGACATCATTCTTTTTAGGGGGTGCAATTACTCTCTTTTTTAGCATATCATCCCGGTTCAGAGATCCAACCTCCAATCTAGTTTGCTCCAACCTTCCTCTATCATAACCTTTATTAGCAAACCTATCAATTAAGATGTTTGTCTGTGTCTGATAGTCGGCCATAGAGTTACAATTTCGTTTTATTCTGATGAACTGGCCTTTGGGTATAGCCCGCTTCCACTGCGGATGGTGGCAGCTTCCGAATGGTATATAACCGTTACGGTCGGTTTCTTTAAAGTGTGTTTTCGTGTGCAGTTCACCTTCGACCTTGAATATTTCCAGGTCTAAGAACTGGGTCACATCAGGTTGTACGTTTACCGTGAATTTAATTTCATAGTGGTTGGCGTTGATATGCTCTATGAAATTACTTAATTGCTCGCGATTCCCTTTCCAAACGATTAGGATATCGTCGATGAATCTTTTGTATATTTGTATGTGTGGCCAGCATTTTCCGAATATTTCCTCGTTCTCCCACTTATTCAGGAAAATGTTGGCGACACTTGGGGCGTACTTATTCCCCATGCCAACCCCCTTTATTTGGCTATAGTACTTATGGTTGTGCCAGAAGAAATTGTTCTTCATGGCCATCCGCAGACCTTCAAGTATAAACCTTCTTTGTTTTAATTTGAGTTCCGAGTGTTTTTTTAGAGCCCATGCCACTGCTGCCAGTGCATCTGCTTGTTTTATATTCGTATATAGAGACTCCACATCTATGGTTATTAATAGTGTGGAGTTATCTACAGGTACCTGTTTCAGTGCGTTTATGACGTCTTTGCTATCTTTAATAAATGATTCACCTTTCGCTGCCAATGGCTGTAGGAATACATCTAAGTACTCTCCCAGTCTTGAATGAACGGAGTTTATGCCGCTTATTATTGGGCGGCCGGGAGGTTTCGATTTATTTTTATGTACTTTTGGTACCTGATAGATCACTGGTATTCTGGGGGCCTTAGGTAGTATGTATCTTCCCTCTTTTTTGTTCAAAATGTGATCCGCGATCCCTTTGTTTAGAAAATCTCTCAGTTTATTTTTTAGTTCTTTATTGGGGTTCTTTTTTAATAGTTGATAAGTGGTGATGTCATCAACTAACCTGTTTAGTTCACTCGCATAATCTTGTTTGGTCAGGATGACCAGCCCCCCCCCTTATCTGCCGGCCTCTCCACTATGTTTTTACGTTTTTCTAGTTTTCTTATCCCTTGCCATATTCTATCTTGTTTGATGTTTTTCTTTGGTTTGATATTTTTTATTTCCTTTTCCACCATCTTTTTAAATACTTCTATATGGTGGTTGGAACTAATTTTGGGATTAAAAGTGGATTTGTTTTTTAGTTGACTGTGTGCGTATTCAGGGGTACTTGCCTTATGGGCATTCTCCCCTTTCCCCTCGAAGAATTTTTTTAGGTTTAATTTTCTTATAAATTTTTGCAAATCTATAAAAGTTTCAAAACTGTTAAAGGCCCTGCTTGGCGCAAACTTAATGCCCTTGTCTAATACCAGTAGTTCCTCCTGGGAGAATTCAATGTTAGTTAGGTTGAAGATCCCTTCACCTAACCCACCCTTTTTCTTTTTGCTTCCCCCTCTGCACCCTCTCCTTCTTGGGGGTTGTGATTCCACCCCCCTCTGCCAGTCTGAAAAACCGGCATAGGTGGTCTGAAAGACTCCCCCCAGTCCCTCCATTCCCCCTGCCATTGGGGTGGCCCATAGTTTTGGCCATAGTATCCTCTCCCTCTACCCCTTTGGCCTCCCCTCCAGGGCCTGGAGTATTGGCCATAATAAGGGGGGTGGGAGTGTTGTTGGGGTGGTGGTGGTGGAGGTGGTCCCCCTTGTTGGTTTTTATTTGGGGTGGATTTGTGTGCATTATTTTTAACAGCCGGGGTGGCTGCTTTCTTTTTCACACTAGTAGTTTCAATTTTCCCCTGGGAGGTGCTTGCACCCTGCGTATCGTTCGTTTCCATTTCGTCATTAAGGGATGTATTATTCAAATTGGGTATTGTATCATTCTCTTGCCAGCTATAAATTTTCCCTGCTGCATAATCTTTCTTATCTCGTTGGTATTTTTTAACCTTTTTGTTTTTGATTTCATTATCTAATTTAGTCAGGAAATCTTGCAATTTTTTAGCTCTGGTGCTGTAATCATCAGTGCTACTATGTGGGGTCATGTTCTCTTTAAGGCCGTTAATGGTTGTTTCAATTTTCTTTAGCTTTATCTTTCTTCTATCAATAATAATGTCCAATAATTTGTTTTCACATCCATTAAAAAAGTTATACCAAGCTTGTGTTAGGCCCTCCTCTGTTAGCCCATCATTGGGTCCTAAATCCCACCTTAAGCTACGCGGTGTTATGTGGGCTTGTTTGTATTTTTCCAAGGTTGTAATGTCCCACCATACCCTTATTTGTTTGTCCATTAAGTTTTTTAACTGTTTGAACCTTTGTTCCAGATTGACTGTGGTGATGTCATCTGTATTTTCAAATGGGTCTCCCATTTCTAACCTTCTGCTGGCCAGGAATGAGAAGACCTCCATTTTATGCTGCCCGTGCGGTAATTTAGGAGAAAACAATTGGTTGTGAGTGTCACCGGCGCAAAAGGAAATAAATAAATAAATAAATGTGAACTGTGATCTGCTGCAGTACTGTGTGCCCTTAGTGGGGGTCAATAGTGCTCTAAGAAGAAAAATGTTACTGCGCTGATCTAATTATCCAGAGGTATTTAATCTCTGGGAATATGGACATAAGTGAAATATCAGGGCCACAATGTACCCAATCTTAAGTGTGAATAACCTGAATACAAACAATAAAAAATATAAGAAATATATGAGTCATACAAATGTGACACAGTGATTTCAAACTTAAATCATATATCTAGATCAGTGTGTCAGCATACAATCCATATGCCACAGTGTTTCTATGAGAAAAATGGCTGTTGCTGCTACTGACCAACCAAGTAGTGAAAACAATACGAAAGATATTACAAAAAAAAAAAATTATATTATATATATATATGTGTGTATAAAAACCCAATATGCAATATGCCAACTGCACCGTGAGTTGTCCAATTACCGATATTGGAACAAAATAAAATAAATATCAATAAAAGTGAAATAATTATCAAACAACCATACAAATGTGCAATGTGCTGGCTGCACTTAAAAATAGTCCAAATGACAGGCAATCTTGCTCTTATACAATAGGTTCCAGCAAACACAAGGTTCAATGTTGGTAATGCTGTGTACAGGAAAGTGCCGCTATCTCTTCCACCCGACAAAGATGTGCCACCATCACCAATGGTTAAAATCAACACTCACCAGACCCCAGATATTATTAGGCTCCAAAGTGGTGTCTTTTCTTTGTCGGTCAGTGGGTGTTGCCTCCTTTTCCCTTTTACAAGGTGTCATCAATTCCTCAAAAACAAGGGGCTCATCATGGTGTAGTATATTAAAATATGTATTTATTTAAAAAAGGTAAAAAAATATAACACTTACAATATAAAGTGCCTCTGACCGGCACTGAGTGTCTTTGGCAGTGTCAACCGTTAAAAGCCGCTGACCAGCATTTAAGTGGCGTCCTAAGAGGTGTGCTTGCCCCGCTGTGCTCCGCATGTATTGCTACAAGGGGTCCGTGCGCGCTGGTGTGCTGCACCCTCAATGTGTGTGTCCAAACAGCCTCTACGCGTTTCGCTAGTTGCGTCATCAGGAGAGCTGTGGACACTACTGTTTAGGCTGTATTTATACCCCTGTGGATTCCCTGAAACGCTGCAAGGTAGTCACAGGAAACAGGAAGTCTTCCGGCCACCATCTTAGCTGGTGGTGCAGGAAGTTCCTGTTCCACCATTTTGGTTCCTGGATACCTGGCTGTTTGCCAGTCCTGGCCATTCACAGGAAACAGGAAGTCTTCCGGCCGCCATCTTAGCTGATGGTGCCGGAAGTTCCTGTTCCACCATTTTGGTTACTGGATACCTGGCTATTTGCCAGTCCTGGCTGTTGTTACTGGGTGTCAGCAATAAAAATATAAATATAAATATGCCCAACAGCCAGGGTGGCTGTATGTGTGGGGCGCTATGTGCGCTGCTACACCCGTTCGTTTGTGCACCTCCCCCCACCCCCGTGTGCGGGCGCTTGTCGCCCTGTGTGTTATTCCCTGTATTATCGCTGCAACCGGAAGTGCTTGTGCGGCCACCTTGCCTCCGTTACCGGACGTGTCCGTTCCGCCATTTTGGTTACTGGCATCCTGTGTTAGTCTATGCCTATTTTAGGTAATGGCTAATTCCCCACACAGGATGTAATATTGGTTATTTTAGCTACTGGCAATAGTCCCTGTGTAGCAGTCACCGTCTCTGGTTGACGCTGCCAGGGACACTTTACAAAAAACAACATTTTATCACCTATATTACTGTAAGTGGTCAAAAACTATGTTTACTAAAAGTTTTATTTACTAAAAATTAATCAAACACCATGAGGCCATAAAAAGCAGGAAACAAATACAGTTTTCATTTTTCTGCTGCTATATTTTAACTTTTCTATATAAACCCTTCTCAGTGTATATCATTACTGATATTTTAACCCTATATAATTAATACACATACTCGTTGGTTTCTGATACTTGATGGTAGGTGATCCATCATCAAGTGATCTAGTGCTGTTTCTTAAATGCTGTTTCTTAAAGGGGAACTGCTCTAATTGCATACATACTAGAAATATTGATGTTATCAACTTATTAATGGAATGCTTAGGGGGAATGAAGTGCGGAATACTTTAAACATCAAAAATCTTCCAAAAAACAATTTATATCTAATTCCACATTCATTCCCTTAGGCTTTAATGTGTCTAATCTAAAAATCCACTCAGTTTCGTTCCAACAACACTCCCACCCCCCTTATTATGGCCAATACTCCAGGCCCTGGAGGGGAGGCCAAAGGGGTAGAGGGAGAGGATACTATGGCCAAAACTATGGGCCACCCCAATGGCAGGGGGAATGGAGGGACTGGGGGGAGTCTTTCAGACCACCTATGCCGGTTTTTCAGACTGGCAGAGGGGGGTGGAATCACAACCCCCAAGAAGGAGAGGGTGCAGAGGGGGAAGCAAAAAGAAAAAGGGTGGGTTAGGTGAAGGGATCTTCAACCTAACTAACATTGAATTCTCCCAGGAGGAACTACTGGTATTAGACAAGGGCATTAAGTTTGCGCCAAGCAGGGCCTTTAACAGTTTTGAAACTTTTATAGATTTGCAAAAATTTATAAGAAAATTAAACCTAAAAAAATTCTTCGAGGGGAAAGGGGAGAATGCCCATAAGGCAAGTACCCCTGAATACGCACACAGTCAACTAAAAAACAAATCCACTTTTAATCCCAAAATTAGTTCCAACCACCATATAGAAGTATTTAAAAAGATGGTGGAAAAGGAAATAAAAAATATCAAACCAAAGAAAAACATCAAACAAGATAGAATATGGCAAGGGATAAGAAAACTAGAAAAACGTAAAAACATAGTGGTGAGGCCGGCAGATAAGGGGGGGGGGCTGGTCATCCTGACCAAACAAGATTATGCGAGTGAACTAAACAGGTTAGTTGATGACATCACCACTTATCAACTATTAAAAAAGAACCCCAATAAAGAACTAAAAAATAAACTGAGAGATTTTCTAAACAAAGGGATCGCGGATCACATTTTGAACAAAAAAGAGGGAAGATACATACTACCTAAGGCCCCCAGAATACCAGTGATCTATCAGGTACCAAAAGTACATAAAAATAAATCGAAACCTCCCGGCCGCCCAATAATAAGCGGCATAAACTCCGTTCATTCAAGACTGGGAGAGTACTTAGATGTATTCCTACAGCCATTGGCAGCGAAAGGTGAATCATTTATTAAAGATAGCAAAGACGTCATAAACGCACTGAAACAGGTACCTGTAGATAACTCCACACTATTAATAACCATAGATGTGGAGTCTCTATATACGAATATAAAACAAGCAGATGCACTGGCAGCAGTGGCATGGGCTCTAAAAAAACACTCGGAACTCAAATTAAAACAAAGAAGGTTTATACTTGAAGGTCTGCGGATGGCCATGAAGAACAATTTCTTCTGGCACAACCATAAGTACTATAGCCAAATAAAGGGGGTTGGCATGGGGAATAAGTACGCCCCAAGTGTCGCCAACATTTTCCTGAATAAGTGGGAGAACGAGGAAATATTCGGAAAATGCTGGCCACACATACAAATATACAAAAGATTCATCGACGATATCCTAATCGTTTGGAAAGGGAATCGCGAGCAATTAAGTAATTTCATAGAGCATATCAACGCCAACCACTATGAAATTAAATTCACGGTAAACGTACAACCTGATGTGACCCAGTTCTTAGACCTGGAAATATTCAAGGTCGAAGGTGAACTGCACACGAAAACACACTTTAAAGAAACCGACCGTAACGGTTATATACCATTCGGAAGCTGCCACCATCCGCAGTGGAAGCGGGCTATACCCAAAGGCCAGTTCATCAGAATAAAACGAAATTGTAACTCTATGGCCGACTATCAGACACAGACAAACATCTTAATTGATAGGTTTGCTAATAAAGGTTATGATAGAGGACGGTTGGAGCAAACTAGATTGGAGGTTGGATCTCTGAACCGGGATGATATGCTAAAAAAGAGAGTAATTGCACCCCCTAAAAAGAATGATGTCACCTTCATAACGGCTTTCAATGCAGACTACAGAGTGTTTGAAGACATCATTAGAAAACACTGGCCCATTATTTTGGGAGACCCACAACTCAGTACAATTTTACCAGCTAGACCAAAATTTGTGTACAGAAGAGCAAAGAGAATATGAGATTCCTTGGTTAAAAATGTACCGGACCCACCCAAAAAGATGATATCCTTCCTTGACCAGAAGGGTTTTTATAGGTGCGGAAGATGCAAACCTTGTCGCACCACAAAAGGATCAAGAAAGGTTGACCAGTTTCAATCTCACGCCAATAATGAACAATTTAAAGTGGGTAAACTGATCACGTGCAGTAGCACACACGTAACGTACGTAATAGAGTGCGAGTGTGGGCTGCAATACGTGGGCAGAACCACAAGGAAACTCTCGGTGCGAATGGGAGAACACATTAGAAATATAAAAAAAGGGTATATACATCATAGTGTGTCATTACACTTCAGAAATAAACATAACATAGACCCCAGTAAAATGAAGTTTTATGCCATAGATAAAATTGAACAGAATTGGAGGAACATAAATTTAAAAAGGGAAGTATCGAGGAACGAAACTGAGTGGATTTTTAGATTAGACACATTAAAGCCTAAGGGAATGAATGTGGAATTAGATATAAATTGTTTTTTGGAAGATTTTTGATGTTTTAAGTATTCTGCACTTCATTCCCCCTAAGCATTCCATTAATAAGTTGATAACATCAATATTTCTAGTATGTATGCAATTAGAGCAGTTCCCCTTTAAGAAACAGCATTTAAGAAACAGCACTAGATCACTTGATGATGGATCACCTACCATCAAGTATCAGAAACCAACGAGTATGTGTATTAATTATATAGGGTTAAAATATCAGTAATGATATACACTGAGAAGGGTTTATATAGAAAAGTTAAAATATAGCAGCAGAAAAATGAAAACTGTATTTGTTTCCTGCTTTTTATGGCCTCATGGCGTTTGATTAATTTTTAGTAAATAAAACTTTTAGTAAACATAGTTTTTGACCACTTACAGTAATATAGGTGATAAAATGTTGTTTTTTGTAAAGTGTCCCTGGCAGCGTCAACCAGAGACGGTGACTGCTACACAGGGACTATTGCCAGTAGCTAAAATAACCAATATTACATCCTGTGTGGGGAATTAGCCATTACCTAAAATAGGCATAGACTAACACAGGATGCCAGTAACCAAAATGGCGGAACGGACACTTCCGGTAACGGAGGCAAGGTGGCCGCACAAGCACTTCCGGTTGCGGCGATAATACAGGGAATAACACACAGGGCGACAAGCGCCCGCACACGGGGGTGGGGGGAGGTGCACAAACGAACGGGTGTAGCAGCGCACATAGCGCCCCACACATACAGCCACCCTGGCTGTTGGGCATATTTATATTTATATTTTTATTGCTGACACCCAGTAACAACAGCCAGGACTGGCAAATAGCCAGGTATCCAGTAACCAAAATGGTGGAACAGGAACTTCCGGCACCATCAGCTAAGATGGCGGCCGGAAGACTTCCTGTTTCCTGTGAATGGCCAGGACTGGCAAACAGCCAGGTATCCAGGAACCAAAATGGTGGAACAGGAACTTCCTGCACCACCAGCTAAGATGGTGGCCGGAAGACTTCCTGTTTCCTGTGACTACCTTGCAGCGTTTCAGGGAATCCACAGGGGTATAAATACAGCCTAAACAGTAGTGTCCACAGCTCTCCTGACGACGCAACTAGCGAAACGCGTAGAGGCTGTTTGGACACACACATTGAGGGTGCAGCACACCAGCGCGCACGGACCCCTTGTAGCAATACATGCGGAGCACAGCGGGGCAAGCACACCTCTTAGGACGCCACTTAAATGCTGGTCAGCGGCTTTTAACGGTTGACACTGCCAAAGACACTCAGTGCCGGTCAGAGGCACTTTATATTGTAAGTGTTATATTTTTTTACCTTTTTTAAATAAATACATATTTTAATATACTACACCATGATGAGCCCCTTGTTTTTGAGGAATTGATGACACCTTGTAAAAGGGAAAAGGAGGCAACACCCACTGACCGACAAAGAAAAGACACCACTTTGGAGCCTAATAATATCTGGGGTCTGGTGAGTGTTGATTTTAACCATTGGTGATGGTGGCACATCTTTGTCGGGTGGAAGAGATAGCGGCACTTTCCTGTACACAGCATTACCAACATTGAACCTTGTGTTTGCTGGAACCTATTGTATAAGAGCAAGATTGCCTGTCATTTGGACTATTTTTAAGTGCAGCCAGCACATTGCACATTTGTATGGTTGTTTGATAATTATTTCACTTTTATTGATATTTATTTTATTTTGTTCCAATATCGGTTATTGGACAACTCACGGTGCAGTTGGCATATTGCATATTGGGTTTTTATACACACATATATATATATATATATAATATAATTTTTTTTTTGTAATATCTTTCGTATTGTTTTCACTACTTGGTTGGTCAGTAGCAGCAACAGCCATTTTTCTCATAGAAGCACTGTGGCATATGGATTGTATGCTGACACACTGATCTAGATATATGATTTAAGTTTGAAATCACTGTGTCACATTTGTATGACTCATATATTTCTTATATTTTTTATTGTTTGTATTCAGGTTATTCACACTTAAGATTGGGTACATTGTGGCCCTGATATTTCACTTATGTCCATATTCCCAGAGATTAAATACCTCTGGATAATTAGATCAGCGCAGTAACATTTTTCTTCTTAGAGCACTATTGACCCCCACTAAGGGCACACAGTACTGCAGCAGATCACAGTTCACATTTATTTATTTATTTATTTCCTTTTGCGCCGGTGACACTCACAACCAAGTGCTACAGGTTTGCAGTAGGACAGGAGCCAGGGACCCACTGATTTTCTCCCCCTGCAGTGCCGATTTAGCCCCGATCCCCCCCGAGCGGCGCACAGCTGATTGCACACAGACACACATAGCTGTGCTGGCTCTCTGTTGAATGAATAGAAGGAAGGAGAGGGGGAGGAGGCGGGTCCCAGCATGACACTCATGGAGGAGCGTTCAGAGACCACACTGCTACACCCGACTGTTGTCTGCAGCCTGCAAAGTGCAGAGAGATTACACATGATGAAGAGCCAGAAGAACCACATTATTGAGGTACAGAGAGAGAAGGGAGGGGGAGTTATAGTATACAGAGGGGGGGGGGAGTTATAGTATACAGAGAGGGAGAGGGTGGGTTACAGTAGACAGTGAGAGGGGGGGTTACAGTAGACAGAGAGTGAGAGGGGGTGTTACAGTATACAGAAAGAGGGGGAGATACATTATATAAGAGATGTGGTAAGTATATACAGAGAGAGATAGGGGGTACAGTATATACAGAGAGAGATAGGGGGTACAGTATATACAGAGAGACAGGGGAGATACAGTATTTACAGAGAGATAGGGGGTACAGTATATACAGAGAGATGGGGTACAGTATATACAGAGAGAGATAGGGGGTACAGTATATACAGAGAGACAGGGGAGATACAGTATTTACAGAGAGATAGGGGGTACAGTATATACAGAGAGAGATGGGGTACAGTATATACAGAGAGAGATGGGGTACAGTAAATACAGAGATGGGGTACAGTATATACAGGGAGAGAGGGTAGATACAGTATATATAGAGAGATGGGGTACAGTATATATAGAGAGAGAGAGAGAGAGAGAGAGTATATACAAAGAGAGAAAGGGGGTACAGTATATACAGAGATGTGAGGTACAGTATATACAGAGAGAGGGGGGTACAGTATATACAGAGAGAGGGGGGGAGATACCGTATATACAGAGAGAGATGGGGTACAGTATATACAGAGAGATGGGGTACAGTATATACAGGGAGAGAGGGTAGATACAGTACATATAGAGAGGGGAGATACAGTATATACAAAGAGAGAAAGGGGGTACAGTATATACAGAGAGGGGAGGTACAGTATATACAGAGAGAGGGGGGAGATACAGTATATACAGAGAGATGGGGAGGTACAGAATATACAGAGAGAGGGGGGTACCGTATATACAGAGAGAGGGGGGGAGATACCGTATATACAGAGAGAGATGGGGTACAGTATATACAGAGAGATGGGGTACAGTATATACAGGGAGAGAGGGTAGATACAGTATATATAGAGAGGGGAGATACAGTATATACAAAGAGAGAAAGGGGGTACAGTATATACAGAGAGGGGAGGTACAGTATATACAGAGAGAGGGGGGAGATACAGTATATACAGAGAGATGGGGAGGTACAGAATATACAGAGAGAGAGGGGGGATACAGTATATACAGAGAGAGAGGGGCGGAGATACAGTATATACAGAGAGAGAGAGGGGCGGAGATACAGTATATACAGAGATAGGGGGTACAGTATATACAGAGAGGGGTACAGTATATACAGAGAGAGGGGAGGTACAGTATATACACAGATGGGGGGAGATGCAGTATATACAGAGAGAGGGGGTACAGTATATACACAGAGAGAGACAGGGGTACAGTATATAAAGAGAGAGAGAGGGGAGGTACAGTATATACAGAGAGAGGGGTACAGTATATACAGAGAGAGAGGGGAGGTACAGTATATACACAGATGGGGGGAGATGCAGTATATACAGAGAGAGAGAGATGGTACAGTATACAGAGAGAGAGAGAGAGGGGGGAGGTACAGTATATACAGAGAGATGGGAGGGGGGGGGAGATGCAGTTTATAGAGAAATATATAATTATGTATAATATCAATAAATGCATTGAAAATCATTTTTTCTATCATATCTTCTTAACATTTGGTAGTCATATCCCCAAAAATTCTAAGAAATATATATTTTTTATCTCATGGGCAACATGTGAGAAAAAATGTATATATCATACAATCATTCCATAAACACACACACCACATACCTATCATTTGAGGAAAAAATAAAATAAATTAAATTAATTAAAAAAATCTGGTCACGTTACCCTAATAAGAGGGGGGTGCTTACTGGGGGACCCTAATAGGAGGAGGGGTGCTTTCTGGGGGACCCTGCTAGGAGGAGGGGGTGCTCTCAGGGGGACCCTGATGTGAGGAGGGAAGGTTCTCTATGGGGGACCCTGATGTGAGGAGGGAAGGTCCTCTCTGGGGGACCCTGATAGGAGGAGGAGGGGTGCTCTCTGGGGGACCCTGATAGGAGGAGTGCTCTCTGGGGGACCCTGATAGGAGGAGGAGGGGGGGTGCTCTCTGGGAGACCCTGATGTGAGGAGGGAAGGTGCTCTCTGGGTGACCCTGCTAGGAGGAGGAGGAGAGGGGTGCTCTCTGGGGGGGCCCTGCTAGGAGGGGGTGCTCTCTGGGAGACCCTGATGTGAGGAGGGAAGGTGCTCTCTTGGTGAC
Organism: Rana temporaria; assembly: GCF_905171775.1. Lineage (NCBI taxonomy): Eukaryota > Metazoa > Chordata > Amphibia > Anura > Ranidae > Rana > Rana temporaria. The sequence continues at coordinate 71,572,558 of NC_053494.1, forward strand.
CCTGCTAGGAGGAGGAGGAGAGGGGTTCTCTCTTCCGGACCCTGCTAGGAGGGGGTGCTCTCTGTGGGGGAACCCTGATGTGAGGAGGAGGGGTCGTCTCCCTGCTCGATGATCGGCGCTGGGCTCCCGCTTTGTTTGAACACTGCGGGAGCAAGCCACCGGCGGCGTGCATGCGCATCCACTGGAACATACAAATAGTAGCGCTACTATTTGTATGTTCTGTTTGTTGTTTGCCATTGTTCACTGTTTTTTTGTTTTTTTTTGTAGCTGTTCACTTATTTGATAGCGCAGATTTATTTTGTTTTCGTATCATGCGCATCCACTACCCGGAAGAGCCGGATCAGGGATATACATATGATGCGAGGAGGGGCTCTCTTATTCGCTCATTCTTTCTTTTTTGCTTTCTCACACTTGCTTTCTTTTTCTCTCTCTCTTGCTCTTTCGCTCACTCGCTCTTTCTTGCGCTCTATTTTCTTTCTCTTGTTTGTTATCTATCGCTGTTTTCTTCCTTTTTTTTGTTGTTTACTTTCTACTCAATCTCTGTATTCCTTTGGATTTTTCTTTGTACACCCTTGCTCATTTTATAATTTTTTTGTTTTCTTTTAGGTATAATTGAACAACTTGGATTTAACCTAAGAAAAACTTTATAAGAACAATAATGTATATTTCCACGTGGCAATATTTGTATTTATTTTTTTAAAAGTGTATTTTCCAAATTTATTTAACATTTGCTTTTTTAATAAATATTTATTTATTTATTTATTTAAATACAATTTTAAAGGGAGTTGACTTTTTTTCCGATACCCACTGTATATGCTTTGGCATTTCAGCCTTGGGTGAGCGCCATTGCATCTGCGATTCGGTAAAACAGAATTGGAAAATCCGATAATCGGGTGTCGGGCACTGGATGTGCTACGGTGACTATCCTCTGTAAACCACACCAAAAAGGCATCTGCCTATGTAAACTAGGCAGATCCCCATTCAGACAGGTGGAAGCAAAGCATTGACTACAATCCACCTATTAAGGTTCGGTTCACGTTGGTGCGCTGTGCGTCACTTGTGCTTTGATCAGACATTGCATGTGATTGACACTGGCAATGCAGTGCCAATCACATGTGATGTCTGAGCAATGCGAGTTCAGCCATATAGTTGTATGGCTGAATCCACATTGAATTTGCACAGAAAAAGGTGCAGGGACTTGTTTTCCCGCACTGGAATCAGATTGCATGGGTGTTCTCACCTATGCGATCCGATTTTCAGTTGAAATCCACAGTTCACACTGCAATCTGTGAATTGATCTAGGGGTGTCATTAACATTGTATTGACACCCACAGCGGTTCACAGAGGGCAGTGTGAACTGTCTGTAGGAGAGATGCAATGCGGGAACCGGCACTGGAATTGCGCTGGTTCTCGCATTGCACCAATGTAAACCTGGCTTCAGCCATACGGATTGCATGGCTGAAATCACATCACATGGACCAAAGGTGTGCAGAACCCCTTTTTTATTATCTGCACCAAAATTCATGGGTGTAGGAACCCTTACAAATCTGGGGGGGGGGGGACAGCATTTTTATTCGCCAGGTATATTCTTATTCAGTAAACTGGGAGTTGTTTATAACGTGTATGTTATTTTGAAGTAGGTGTTCGGAAGCTGAATGCGCCGACATTTTTCAGCGTAATCAGCAGCAGGAGCGTACCTAGAGCATTTGGCAACCGGGGCGACTCCTATATCTGGCACTCCCCCCAACTTTAAAATGTAAAAACACCCCACTGTGCCCCCTGCATACCTCTGCACCCTTCAGTCTCTCTGTCACTACTGTGTAAACCCTCTCCACAACTGGACCCCTTTACATTACACAGCCCCTGCACCTTTGGACCCCTATACATTATTAAACCCTCTGGACCCATTTACATTACTAAACCCTCTGGACCCCTTTACATTAGACAGCACCCAGCACCTCTGGACCCCTTTACATTACAAAACCCCCTGCACCTCCTGGACCCCTTCCCATTAAACAGCACCCTGCACCTCTGGACCCCTTTACATTACACAGCACCCTGCACCTCTGGACCCCTTTACATTACACAGCACCCTGCACCTCTGGACCCCTTTACATTACACAGCACCCTGCACCTCCTGGACCCCTTTACATTACACAGCACCCTGCACCTTCTGGACCCCCTTACATTACACAGCACCCTGCACCCCCTTACATTACACAGCACCCTGCACCTCCTGGACCCATTTATATTACACAGCACCCTGCAACTCTGGAGTCCTTTACATTACTAAACCCTCTGGACCCATTTACATTACTAAACCCTCTGGGCCCCTTTACATTACACAGCACCCAGCACCTCTGGACCCCTTTACATTACAAACCCCCCTACACCTCCTGGACCCCTTTAAATTACACAGCACCCTGCAACTCTGTACCCCTTTACATTACACAGCACCTTGCACCTCTGGACCCCTTTACATTACACAGCACCCTGCACCTCCTGGATCCCTTTACATTACACAGCACCCTGCAACTCTGGACTCCTTTACATTACTAAACCCTCTGGACCCCTTTACATTACAAAACCCCCTGGACCCCTTTACATTACACAGCACCCTGCACCTCTGGACCCCTTTACATTACACAGCACCCTGCACCTCTGGACCCCTTTACATTACACAGCACTCTGGACACATTACACAGCACCCTGCATCTCTGGACCCCTTTACATTACACAGCACTCTGGACACATTACACAGCACCCTGCATCTCTGGACCCCTTTACATTACACAGCACCCTGCACCTCCTGGATCCCTTTACATTACACAGCACACTGCAACTCTGGACTCCTTTACATTACTAAACCCTCTGGACCCCTTTACATTACAAAAACCCCTGGACCCCTTTACATTAAACAGCACCCTGCACCTCTGGACCCCTTTACATTACACAGCACCCTGCATCTCTGGACCCCTTTACATTACACAGCACCCTGCACCTCTGGACCCCTTTACATTACACAGCACCCTACACCTCTGGACCCCTTTACATTACACAGCACCCTACACCTCTGGACCCCTTTACATTACACAGCACCCTGCACCTCTGGACCCCTTTACATTACACAGCACTCTGCACCTCTGGACCCCTTTAAATTACAAAAACCCCTGGACCCCTTTACATTAAACAGCACCCTGCACCTCTGGACCCCTTTACATTACACAGCACCCTGCATCTCTGGACCCCTTTACATTACACAGCACCCTGCACCTCTGGACCCCTTTACATTACACAGCACCCTGCATCTCTGGACCCCTTTACATTACACAGCACCCTGCATCTCTGGACCCCTTTATATTACACAGCACCCTGCACCTCTGGACCCCTTTACATTACACAGCACCCTGCACCTCTGGACCCCTTTACATTACACAGCACTCTGCACCTCTGGACCCCTTTACATTACACAGCACTATGCACCTCTGGACCCCTTTACATTACACATTACCCTGAAATCTTTGGGTTCACACGTGTGTCCTGGAGTTTGTTGCAGTGTTGGGGTATACACAGTTTTTCTGCATTTTATCCCCATTTTTAGCTGCAGTGCCACAGACTTCTATTAGCTTGTGTAATCTTACTGTGATTTTTGAAAGCTCACCAAAGACGCAGTAAAGAGAACATTTAGTGCGCTTTCAGAAAATGTTGCAAAAATGTGTAACCCAATAGAAGTCTGTGGGACTGTAGTGAAAATTGAAGTAAATGCAGGAAAACTGTGTATACACCGGCACTGCAACTGAACCGCAGTGCATCAGTGTGATCCCACTTGAGTGCTGGTTCATATATATGCGATGCAGGAATCAGTGCGATTCCTGCATTGCATGTTGCTTGTCGGCCATTCATGCTGTCATTTGCAAACTGCTACGGGTGTCAATGTAAATTAATGACACCCCCAGATCGGTTGGCAGATCACAGTGAGAACTGTGAAATGGTGCAGAAATCGGATTGCATAGGTATAAACACCCATCCAATCCGATTCCAGCGCAGACCAAAAAAAGGTTTTGGTGCAAATGCGATTTCAGCCATACAGTTTGTATGGCTGAATTCGCATCGCACAGACATCGCATGTGATATGCACAGAAATGCAGTGCAAATCACATGCAATGTCTATGATCATGCTAGTGAAAAGCCTGGCTAAAAGGAACATGATGTGGCCGCCTATCAGCATAGAGTTAATGACAGGCTCTGCTAGAGGACAACAGAGGAACGAGAGAGAGTGAAGGATTTGGGGAGAGAGAGAGGGCAGAGTCTGGACACACTGACAGTGCTGATAACTGTGGTAGAGATTTTTCAAATCCATATTTATAAGATTTGTATGAAGGTGTATATGTAATTCTTTTACAAGGCTTTTTTTATTAATGAGACTGGGATATGTCGTTGGTCGACTGTAATGTTTTCCTAGTCAACAGAGTGACTCGATGTTGCAGTGCACCTAACAAAAGGCTTTTAAACCTATAATAACATAGGGAGGTTATCTCAAAGGGATGGGGATCTGATAAGAAGTGTCCCCTCAGTGAAGTACAGGAATTTCCTGTCATCTGCTGTTTGAAGACCACATTTTGGACTGTGTTACTAGGTGTGTGTGTATATTAAAAAAGGGTCCTTAACTGCCATTCTGAAAAGACACATATTCAACCAATCATATGAGAGGGTTTTTTTTTTCATTCTTAGAGTGGGAAAAGTTACATCTGAAGGGTATATAGAGACAGTCCTAGATTGACTGAAAAGCAGACTCTGGATCATGATCTGACTTGGGAACCATGGTGAAGTATTCTCTCTGCCTCTCTCTCTCTCTCTCTCTCTCTCTCTCTCTCTCTCTCTCTCTCTCTCTCTCTCTCTCTCTCTCTCTCTCTCTCTCTCTCTCTCTCTCTCTCTCTCTCTCTCTCTCTCTCTCTCTCTCTCTCTCTCTCTCTCTCTCTCCCCTTCTCTCTCTCTCTCTCTCTCTCTCTCATCTCTCTCTTTACCCCCCCCCCTATTTTAAGATAGGGCCCAAGATTAATCTCTGTAACTTTTCCTTTCCTGTAACTTGTCATTTCTTACTGATGTATCCATTATAGCAGTCTTACTGTTTGTATAATTGTGTGCCTTGGATATTATCTTGGTTTTAAAGGTGTTATCGGTTATGTTATGTTTGTATATATTGGAGTAATACAAGTTTCTTCTCTGTATCAATAAATGTAATATTTTTCTCTTTTTCGCAGCGCTATTCTTTGCTTTAATTTTTATATAGACAAAAATGTTTTTATAGCTTATTTTAATTATTTACGGGCGATATTAATATTTCTCTGATTATTAATTATGAACGTGCGTTATTAATTATTCTATGACAAAATGGTGCCCCGTGTGAAAGGAGGGTTTAGAGTTTGGATAGATATGATTTCTGGTATGGTAGACAGAGCTGGGGTAAGAGTTTTTTGTTTTAACCTGTCTGAATGCCTAACAACAAACTGATTTTTCAGAACTTAACCTTTTCTTTTTGTCTATGCGAATGTGTTTATGAGACTGATTTTGAATAATGTAGATATATATAGAATGAAATTGCAGCAGCGTGTCAGTGCGGATAAGGATTCTGTTTGGAATCTTGAAGACAGTGGCCAGAAATTCGGAAGGGACTTGCGACGGCGCAGCCGTGGGTCCTAATCCGAGCCGTCGTATCTATGCGCCTGATTCTCATGCCGCATACAGACGGTCATTTTTTGTGATGAAAAAAAAATGACGTTTGAAGTGATGAAAAAAAAACGACATTTTTGAAACTTCTTTTTTAAAAACGATGTAGCATACACACCATCATTTTGAAAAATGATGAACAAAGTGACGGCACTCTAAAGGGGAAGTTCTATTCGCCTTGAGGCTGCTTTTAGCTGGTTACTTGTTAGTAAAAGATGATTCGTGCTTTTTTGTCTGTTACAGCGTGATGAATGTGCTTACTCCATTATGAATGGTAGTTTTACCTCCCGTCTCAAAACTTGCTTCTGGGCATGTGCGGGTTTAAAAACGTCGTTTTGCGCACACACTATCATTTTCATTGACACAAAAAATTACATTTTGAAAAACGACACAAAAAATTCGAGCATGTTCGAATTTTTTTTTTGTCATTTTTCAGAAGACATAAAATGACATTTTGCCCACACACGATCATTTTAATTGACATTTTTAAAAATGTCATTTTATTTCATCACAAAAAATGACCGTCTGTACGCGGCATTAGAATCGTTCACGCATAGATATCCATAAGATCTGACAGGCGTAGGTCTCGTACACCGTCGGATCGTAACTGCATTTTTTTTTCTGACCACTAGGTGGCGCTTCCGTCGAATTCCGCGTTGAGTATGCAAATTAGCTAGATACGCGAATTCCAAAAAGTATGCCCGGCCGACGCAGTAAAGTTACGTTAGGCTTTTCCCGGCGTCTAGTTGCCCCTGGTATATGAAGCATAAGTGCGGCGTACCAATGTTAAGTATGGCTGTCGTTCCCGCGTCAAAATTTGAAAAAGTTACGTAGTTTGCGTAAGTCGTCCGTGAATGGGGCTGGACGTCATCTACGTTCACGTCGAAATCAATGACGTCCTTGCGGCATACTTTGGAGCAATGCACACTGGGAAATTCCACGGACGGCGCATGCGCCGTTCGGCAAAAACGTCTATCACGTCGAGTCACAGTAGATTTACAAAAAACACGCCCCCTGATCCAAATTTGAATTAGGGGGGCTTGCACTGGCTGATTTGCGCTACACCGTCGCAACTTACGGAGCTAGTGCTTTGAGAATACAGCGCTTGCCCGTCTGGGTTGCAGAGGCGTAGCGTAGAGCGGATACGTTACACCCGCACAAATTTACACCGCTGACTGTGAATCTGGCCAAGTGTGCCTCTATGCAGTTGACCCTTTGAATAAGATTAGGCCAATCTTTGTGAGTGAAACACACCTATGCTTTTGTAAATAAACAGTGGGGCGATGGCGCCGCTATAATGATTAATATTCAATAAGGTGTGGGTGTAGTGGTTATTAAACCTATGTGACTCAGTTGGTGAACCTCCACCAATAGTTGGTGTCCAAGAAACCTCCAAGTTAGTAGGAGAAATAGATGAATGAATAAAGTCAGGACACTGTGCAGGCCAGCAAAGAGAAGTGACTTGTGATCAAAAAAATTTAAAATTAGAAATAAAGCAGTTCAAATCAATATCCAGGTTGAGGCCTCTAGGGGCTAGAGACCCCAACCTGTGTATCCAACGGGTCTCATTTTGTGAGACCTGGATCTTTTTGTTGCCCCCCCGCCAGTGGTCTTTAATAATGTCAACCCCATAGAACGTGAGGCAGGATGGATCCTTATGATGTTTTTCCTCAAAATGTCTAGAGAGACTATGTTTTGGGAATCCATTACGTATGTTTTGGATGTGCTCACGTGTTCTTAGGCCGGGTACTAACGAGCAAACATGTACGATGAAACCGGTCCGTCGGACCGTTTTCACCGTACATGTCTGCCAGAGGGCTTCTGTACAGAAGTCCGCGCGTAAACAATACGCGGGGCGTGTCCGCGTTGTCGCCGTGACGATGACGCGGCGACGTGGGCGGGCCTGCCATTTAAAGGCTTCCACGCATGCGTCAAAGTCATTCGACGCATGCGAGGGACGGCGGGCGCTCGGACATGTACAGTAGGTCTGTACTGACGACCGTACATGTCCGAGCGGGCAGGATTCCAGCGGACGGTTTTAAAACACGTCCAGGAATATTTGTCTGCTGGGAAAAGGCCCGGCAGGCAAATGTTTGCTGGAATTTGGCCCGCTTGCGCCTACACACGACCGAACATGTATGCTGAAACTGGTCCGCGGACCAGTTTCAGCATACATGTTTGGTCGTGTGTACGGGGCCTTACACGTAAGGGTCTGGTGGTACGGCCCACATACTGAAGTCGGCAGCGGCACTCTATGACGTAGGTCACATGGGTGCTATTACAAGTAATACGTTATTTTATCTGGAATTCTCTATTATAGACATGGGACAGGAATGTGGTTTTTCTCCGAGGCTGGGGTTTATTTGTTTTGCACGGTAGGCATCTCTGGCATCTGTAGAATCCTTCAAGTTCTGGACAAATATTCACTTCCCTGGGAGGATCAAGTACATTGTGGACAAGGTGTGTTCGTAGTGTTGGTGCTCTACGGTAAATGAATCTGGGTCGTAATGGCAATAACGCTGCTAAAGTTCTGTGCTCTTTCAAAATGGGCCAATACTTTTTGAAGATCTTTTCCAATTGTTGGTATTTGGTTGCTGTATACTGTGATAAAGGCCAGATCCATGGTAGGTGCTTAATGAAGCTTTTTCTTGTTGAGCAAAGCTTCCCTATCCATCTCACAAATGTTAATTTTCAGTTTCGTCAGCACCTATGCTTTTGGGCTGCGTTTCCACTGGTGCAACTCCAATGTCGCCTGATTCAGGGTGCGATTTTGTAATGCAGCTTTAGTGCGACTGTGGTGTGGCTTTGAATGCGTTTTTTGATCCAGATGTCGCATCAAAATGGTACAGGTACCTTTATCGGTCGCTGCAGCATTGAGCCACATAGATTGGAGTGGGTGCTATTGAAATCAATGGGCTGCGAGTTGTAATGCGACTTTGGGTCCAAAGTCGCATGGCAAATCGCATCAGTGGAAACGGAGACTAAAATCACACTGAATTATCTGGATGTGTGTGAATCTATTCCTCTGTTTAAACAAATAACTGGGGATGGTAAGCGGTGTAATTGAATCTGGAAACACTGGCTATATTGTAACTGGAAAAAAATCATAGTGTAATTAGGTGTTCGTCAGTTAAAATTGCCTCCTGTAGTACAAGCCATCATAGGGTCTAATCAAGCTTAACGCTTGGGAAGCCCTGTGGAACAGTAAGCATTTATTTTAGAATACTTTGGAAAGTCTGCGGGGAGGTTGAGCCATTTGGTTTGGAAAATCTCCGCGCTAATTTTTTGAAGGACTATAATCAGTACATGGATTGTTCTGGCAAGTAGTGAAAAAAAAAATCGGTAAAGGTGGACGGGGGAGGTACCCGCCGACCCAATCATGTCAAAGTGTAGCTAGCTTTGGAATAAGTGCCCTATAAGGGTTGCGGGAACAGCTCAAGGTCCTACATTTGTAAAAGGATGGGAAATCGAATCGCTTCAAAACGGAATTACCGTGGGGAACCTTACCACTTGACTCAGAGGGAAGAAATGATAGATAAATATGGACCTATTGGGTTGGGAAATATATAAATGATGGGAATCGCTATACTGGAAACGGTATTTTTAAGAGAAATTCGAGATGCTTGGAGCACAGGGATGGTAGGATAACAGAACTGATGAGGTGAGTATTTTTAATAGGGAATCCACATTCCCAGAGAGCCTAAACCTTGAAGTGATAAACAGAGGTTATGGGTTTAAGTAGGATATAGAACATGTGGATCTGTGTAAGGTCTTGAGGTCATATTTGACCTAGCTAAATGTGTTGTGCGGAAATGTGTGAGATCCATGGATTGTGAGGTTGTGTGTGATGGCATGATGATTTGTTTTGTGTTGGTTAAGGTTTAAAAATTGGGAATGGTGTTCTATAGTTCAGAGCAACCACCCCCCCTCTCTTTCCTTGACACAAGTTAAACTGAGAGTGTGTGACGTGTGTTCTCAGCTGCTGACAGCCCAAATGACCCCCCTTTTTTTTTCCAGGTCTGTGAGAGTGGAAGAGATCTTATTGACTTGCAAATGACCTGAGCCTGCATTCTGTAATGGTGAATTGAAAAGGGCATTTACTAAAAGTTGTTTGTTGTTCTTTACAGAAGGTTCTGCGAAAACGTTGTGATGAAGTATTATGATTGGTTAATAAATGGAACCGTTAAAAGGTTTATTACGAGTTGCAAATTTGTTTTCCTCCTACCATGGTGACATTTTTTTTTTTTTTGGGGGGGGGGGGGGAATTATTGGTATACCATAAAATAGAAATCCATATGGCATCAATAAGTATTATAGTAATACATATTGATGAAAAGTTGAGCTCAACAATTTTTGGTATTTAAAAAAAAATAAAAATAAAAAGTGCACGGTTTATGTAATATAATGTAATGTATATTTGTGTTTCATATGCTAATGTCTTGTTACAGGTATATAACCATGTTTTTTTTTTTTGTTTCCAGGTTAAGAAAAAATGTAATGTTTATTACTAAATTTTATTTTGTGTTTTATCCCTCAGAATTGATAACTGGGTTTTCAGGATTTCAGAATAAGAGGAAATCTTTATGTTGGTCAGTCGGTGGGGTTTCACAAGGTTTAGGTTTTCAGGACCATTATCTAGTTGGAACGTCTAGTGGTCAGTCCATTTGGCTAAGTTTTTGGACCACCTAGTGGAGGTTACATGTGCCGATCCACTGAATAGCAGAACCAACTAACTGAGGTCCGCGTATTAGTTTTTTTATGAAAAATTGAGTAAGACTACAAGGGATAATTGGCACTCTAACACATATATTAGGCTAAGCAGCATTCAGGGGTACCACACTTAGTGTTAAAAGGGTTTTGGGGTATTCTCCAGCGGTTGAAATGGGTCGGCCATAGATCCGTGGCATATCTGTTTTCTTATTACCGAAGATCAGCCAGGCTGACACGTGTAGTTCCATAGATCTAATAGGTAAAATCCTGATGCTACTTTGGCCAGACTTGCGTTTTTAGGACTTCTTAAACTCCCCCCCGCTGTTAAGCCTGGCTGTACAAGGTTGCATTGCCTCAGGCTAAGGTATGCTAATGTCCCTAGCTATCTGTATGTCCCCAAAATGAAGTTCACCACGGTTTCCTTCCGTGTCACCATGCGACCCTATTTTCTCCTAGAGTTTATTTTTGTCAGTTGTGGTGGTTATTTGTTACCTATTGCCTAATGAATAGCTGTGTGTGTCCAGGCACACTGGTTGGCTCGTGTATCCCCTACTGTTCAGTGATCCCGACTCCTCAGTGCTACAAGGGATTTTTCTTAGTCTATTGGTCAGCTGTGCCTGGTAGCACCCGTTCCCTTGAGCTGGATACACATTATGCAATTCTTGCTTTCCAATTTCTTTTGAAAGTGTATAGGTCTGGCCTCGTATTGTATAGTTTAGGGTTGTGTCGGGAGAAAAGGGGTGCAGGAAGATCGCATGGGGTGATACCAGCTCTTGGCCGTTCCAAGGGCCCTTACTTCCAATATATATGTGGGCATGCAGTATTCTCCTCAGTTAATATCCATAGGTGTCCTTCCTGTCCTAGATTACTTGTGTACACTAACTGGTGGTTTATGACTTGCATGCCGAGAATATCAGTGCCCCAGGGTGGCACTAGACTCCTGTCTTTCATGGGAGTCCTGTCTGAATGGCGAAGGCAGTTGTTTTGTAGGGGTGAAGGATCACATAGTTTAACTACTGAATTGATAGAGGAGGGAGAAAGTGTGCAGCCTCTATGAGGGATTGGGTGTACCTGGTGGCAGGTGGTTTTCAATCCGGGTATCCAGACTATTTCCCATAATAAAGAGAGGCTCAATGGCGACTGTCTTGGTAGTGGGAGATGGGTCATTGGGTACCGTAATCACTATAGAGCTGGAGATAATCAGGAACACATTGGAAGGCCCTGGGCTACATATCAGGGAAGGGTTAGGTAAATCCAACTCGTTCTATTCTCATCCCTAAGGGCAGGGACGGAACTTTGTGCATATATCATGGTCAATTTGTGTACTATTTTATCGGACTCTACTGGGTTACACCCTGGAGTCCATCCTGTTCTGAGGGTTGTGAGTCCAGACAGGAATTGAAAGAAATGTTGGAATGGGTGACTAGTATGACATCAATGTATGTGGTGCAGGTACCCAGGAGACTGGCACCTATGCATAATAAGGTGTCTGTTGGCCAAACTAGAGGGTGCCAGGTGATACATCAATGGGGTGAAAACTTCCTCGTAGAGGCAGTGTCTCAAGCTTAGCAGTCCTATAAAGAAGCTTTTGGTTACTGGACATGGGAAAGGTACACCTAGTTGATGTCTTACCTGAGAGGTTGAATCCCTGAACAAGTAATGCCAGTAACTACATACAGGAACATGCCCTGTTAAATAAAGGGAATAAACGCTGGCTAAGAGGGTACAGTATGTCTTCACCACATGGCGCTGCAACATCTCACAGTGGTTGATAAGACTATTACCCTGTATGTGCTGAGTATACACTGAATCAAGTGATTGTTAAGTGACCAGTGGCTTTCTCCCAGAGATGTGCAGACACAGCATAAGGTTCACGCAGGACGCTTATTTCTGAGGAGTAACCCAACAGAGGAGGGGTGTATTCAGCTCTATATAGGGGTAATAGGAGCTGGGATGGGTGTTAGTAATAGAGTGGACAGCGGTCTCCTGAGGAACAGACCCGCAGCCATGGCTTCAGACAATAAGCACGACTTTGTTGCTCAGAGAGATTGGTGACAGTTGTGACAACATGCAACAAAGTTACATAAATACCCAGTTTAATATGGCTCAAGATTTTATCGACCATGATAAGAGGTTGGAAGAGAGTGTGATAGGGTATAGGACGAAAATATGTCAGTGGCTCTGGCGTACATGCAGGGGCAGGCAGAGTTTTTGACCAGTATCAGGCTGATTGTACAAATCTCTGTATGATGGGCGGTAGCCTGAGGAGTTAGCATCACCACTCAGTAAGACTTTGACAAAACTCGTCGCTTACACTAATCCAAAATGGTAGTCAAATGCCGGGATGGGCTGTACTGGTTTGGATTGTGAGAGATGAGGTACTGTATGTTCCCATATACGGAAGTGCAGACTCGGTCTGTAGATATGTTGGCATCAATGAGCTTACTGACTGGGGATTCTATCTTGGTGCATTTGGGGCTATGTGACCCACAGGTGATCAGAGGGTACGGAAGCTGAGAGCAGGTTGATATTTCCCCCTGTCAGAAGTGTGACCACGATGTCTTTTGCATTCCAGGTCAATACACGTGGTGAAGGAGGAATGTTGGGAAGGTATTTCACTTTGGGTTCTGGATTGGGAGATCATTACGGGAGAGGAAACACCTAGGTATAATTTAGGACATAGGCGAGTTTTGTTTCTTTGTCCTAGAGGATACCGATGGGGTGTTAGTCATAGAACTAGGGTGTTCCTTGGACCTAACAGGTGGTAGTGGGGCATGGTCACTGAAATCAAGTCACAGGGATGGAGTTTTTGTGGGTTTTGTCATTGTTTCAATGGTATATGTGCTGTTGTACTCAATACCGAATGCTGGGGTATGGGTGCTGGTCTAGTGATGCACTGTTGTCAGCATTAGGTTGAATTGTACTCAACAGGGTACACTACCTTGGGGAGTCTATTGTACCTATTCTCTTGTCCTTGGGATGGATATAGACGGAACCCCGGGTTACACCCCGAGTTGCCCGGAAGAAAGGTTTTATAGCAAACCTGACATCCCCTTTACACTTACTGAAACTTCCGTTGGGATTCGGGGAGGAATTAAAAGTTAGGTAGTTAAACTTCGGGCAACAGGATTTAAATGGTGCCAACAGTTTGTGCAAGGCGTGAATAAAAAGGCCCGTCTCAAGGGGTTTATAAGCTAAGGGGAGGGGGTGGAAAAAATATAATAACTGCTGGGAATTATCGGATATGGAGCTGGCTGAGAGAACATTTTAGGTGGAGGTGGGGTAGGCTTCCTGGATAAATTTTTTTTTTTTTTTTTTTTTGGACACCTAGGTGTGGAAAGGGTAGCGCCTGGTGGGACATATGGGGGTGGGGAGAATATTCCCCCATTAAAGCAAAGAGAGACCTAATAGATACTGCCTTAGGAGCAGGAGGTGTTGTCCTGAGTAGCCTAAACACAAGGGATTTAGAGGTACTCAGAAACAAGCTAGGTAGGTTGGCACAGCAGGTTGGGGAAGGGGTTGAGGTGCAGCTAGATGTGAATCATATTCTTGAAAATCTACAACATGCTCATATTGAAGCTACTGCCTCATTGTCTGAGATAATGAAACAGAAGTTCACCGGACAGATAGCGGGCTACCGTGTAACACCCCTGAGTCCATCATGATCTGATGGTTTCTGAGTCTGAACAACCTCAAATGATTGATACTGGTGGATGCTGGCACAAGGAAGGGTCGTGTCTCCTGGATGCCAAGGAATTGTCCCAACCTTATGTAAAATACTTGGGCCAAGGGTAGTGGTGCTGGTATCGAATGTCCAATGATGCCCTATATTCTGCCTACGGGTTGAACTGTACTCAACGGGGTACATTACCTCAGGGAGACTACTGTACATCTTCCCCAGGCCTGGGAATAGATATATCCGGGACACAAGGACGTACCCCTGTTACCCCAGAGAAAAGGCTTAATATCAAACCTGACACCCCCATACATCTACAGAAACTTCCTCTGGGATTTGGGGCTGAGTTAAAGGCTTGGCTGGTAGATTTTGGACAACAGGATGAAATATTAAATGTGCTGAGAGATGCTGAGAAACAAGCCACTCACCCATGATCAAAATAAGTTGATCCAAGTATCCCACGCTTTAGAGGAAGACGCTAAGATTTCTTGGTGGGAAAGTATATTTGGGTATAGTCCTAACGCGTCAGCTTTCCTAAACATTTTGCTCCACCCTGTTGTTGTCCTAATCTGTGTAGCTCTACTGCTCTCCCTGATGCAAGTAATAATGTGCATTACTAGCAGGAGAATGAACGCCAACACTATGAGAATGTGCACCTCAACGAGGTATCTTCTCTCAAGGAACAGAAAAGCCACTAACTCAGAAACAAATTTCTGAAGAAGCCTGTTCCAATCCAGACCAGTACAAATGTACTGTTTTTTTTTATACTCCTAGGGCCAGATTCACGTAGCTCAGCGGATCTATAGATCCGCTCGATCTACGTGAATTAAGATCCGCTCCCGCAAGTTTAGGAGGCAAGTGGCTAATTCACCAACCACTTACCTCCAAACTTGCGACGGCGGATCCTAAATCCCCCAGCGGAATTCAAATTCCGCGGCTAGGGGAGTGTCATATTTAAATCAGGCGCGTTCCCGCGCCGATTTAAATGCGCATGCGTCCGGGGAATTTCCCGGCGTGCATTGCTCCCACTGACGTCAATAGGACGTCAGTGGTTGCGACGTGAGCGGGACTTGCGACGCGCGTGTTTGTGAATCGACGTACGCAAACGACGTAGGAAAATTCAAATTCAACGCGGGAACGCCGGCTATACTTAACATTGGCTGCGCCTGATAAAAGAAAGGGTAAGTATACGACGGAAAACCGCTACGGAAACGACGGAAAAACAATGCGACGGGTCCGCGTACGTTCGTGAATTTGCGTATCTCGCTGATTTACATATTATTTATCGTAAATCAGCGGGAACGCCCCCGGCGCCATTTTTAAATTTAAAAAAAGATCCGACAGTGTAACACAATGTAACACTGTCAGATCTAGCCCTATCTATGCGTATCTGATTCTATGAATCAGGCGCATAGATAGGACCAGTTTACGTCAGAGATACGATGGTGTATCTGTAGATACA
This sequence comes from Rana temporaria, assembly GCF_905171775.1. NCBI lineage: Eukaryota > Metazoa > Chordata > Amphibia > Anura > Ranidae > Rana > Rana temporaria. The sequence goes on from NC_053494.1 coordinate 71,588,133, forward strand.
CCGTCGTATCTCTTTGTGAATCTGGCCCCTAGTTTAAATTTTTATCATGTTCGTGTAATTTTTTAGTAATTTTTTTATTTATTTTTTATTCATGTTTATCCATTCAATGTTTTACTTTTCATTTTTATACATTTTTAAAAAATTTCGGAAAAGTTATTTTTTTATTAATTTTTTTCTCTCTCGGTTTTATTTCAATTGTTATTCATTTTTTTATCAATTTTCTCATTTCTCATTTTTTTATTTTTGTCAATTTTTTATTTTTAAATTTTATTATTTTTTCTCTCATTTTTCTCCCTGAAGTGTTATGGTTATAATTTTTTACTTTTCATTTTTTTTTTTTTCATTATTATTTTTTTCCTCTCTCATTTTATTCAGGTGAGAAAGTTCCAAAAGGTTTGAACTTTGTCCACCTGAAGGGGGGAGTAGGGCATAGACCTGGAAGGAAAAAATAAATAATGCATTGTTTTTTAATTGCCCTTTTTGTTAGAGAACTATATATTATTTTTTAGTAATTTTGTTGGTTTGGGGAAAAGCCTCTACATTTTTTTTAGTAATAAGTACAGTCGGGTTTGACTAAATTCTAAAAGTGTTTTGGCAACCATTGTTTAGTCTCTCCTTTTTAATATTTTTATTTTTTATGTTTTCAACCCGACTTGTAAATTTTTAAAGTGACCCTGGTCATGTTCACCTGTTGATTACCAGTATGAGAGAGGAGTCGTTTTTAACGGAACAATATTTCATTTGTATTTTTTTCTCGCTGTCAGCTAAAGTTGGCAGGGCAACTAAGTATTAGTTTTTTTGAATACCGATTCAATGCTCTTTAACAATCGAAAGTGGAATCTAAACTGGAGAGCTTGGTTAAAGCAGCACTGAATCTGTAGTTTTTATTTTTTGTTTTTTTTTCTATTCTCCATATTCTTTTTCATTACTCACCTCTCTTCCTTTCCTCCTTTAATATTATTCTCTCTACGTTTTTATTTTTGGCTTTTATCATACATAAAGGCCACCCCACGGCTCCTGTCTGACATTCCTCCAAGAACTGTACACTGATGTTCTCCTTTCTCCTTTTGTATTCATACATGACTGTCTGGAGGCCCACCCAACCACCACCTGAAGAAACAACGACAACCAAGTCATCCTTTTTGAAGACAAACGTGCCATGAATAAGACACTCCGAAACCCTTCTTCACCATGCTGAAAAAGTGCTGTCTTGCGGTCCGATCCAATGGTGACAATCAGAACACCATCTTTCCAAGATACAGGACTAAATATATAAGGATCCCGCCATCGATGTTGGAATTCCACTCCTCCAATGCAGAGGGGTGATGAAACATTGCAGTATAGACACTCAGGGTTCGGATCGGAAGTCTCAAAGGCACCAGGACTGTCTCAAGTCTACCTTGATGAGTTACGGCGAGTTCAAGAAAGGAAGAGGCCGCAGTGGTGGTGGGGGAAGGGTCGGGGCTTCTGGGCCGTTGTGGGGGGGGGTACCGAAACATTGAAGGAGGACATAAGTTCAAGGATGAACTTCAGGGGGAACTGTGGTAGAGATTTTTCAAATCCATATTTATAAGATTTGTATGAAGGTGTATATGTAATTCTTTTACAAGGCTTTTTTTATTAATGAGACTGGGATATGTCGTTGGTCGACTGTCCTGTTTTTCTAGTCAACAGAGTGACTCGATGTTACAGTTCACCTAACAAAAGGCTTTTAAACCTATAATAACATAGGGAGGTTATCTCAAAGAGATGGGGATCTGATAAGAAGTGTCCCCTCAGTGAAGTACAGGAATTTCCTGTCATCTGCTGTTTGAAGACCACATTTTGGACTGTGTTACTAGGTGTGTGTGTATATTAAAAAAGGGTCCTTAACTGCCATTCTGAAAAGACACATATTCAACCAATCATATTAGAGGGTTTTTTTTTCATTTTTAGAGCAGGAAAAGTTACATCTGAAGGGTATATAGACACAGTCCTAGATTGACTGAAAAGCAGACTGGATCATGATCTGACTTGGGAACCATGGTGAAGTATTCTCTCTGCCCCTTTCTCCCCTTCTCTCCCCTTCTCTCCCCCTCTCTCTCTCTCTCTCTCTCTCTCTCTCTCTCTCTCTCTCTCTCTCTCTCTCTCTCTCTCTCTCTCTCTCTCTCTCTCTCTCTCTCTCTCTCTCTCCTTCTCTCTCTCTCTCTCTCTCCTTCTTCCTCTCTCCCTTCTCTCTCATCTCTCTCCCCCCCCCTATTTTAAGATAGGGCCCAAGATTAATCTCTGTAACTTTTCCTTTCCTGTAACTTGTCATTTCTTACTGATGTATCCATTATAGCAGTCTTACTGTTTGTATAATTGTGTGCCTTGGATATTATCTTGGTTTTAAAGGTGTTATCGGTTATGTTATGTTTGTATATATTGGAGTAATACAAGTTTCTTCTCTGTATCAATAAATGTAATATTTTTCTCTTTTTCGCAGCGCTATTCTTTGCTTTAATTTTTATATAGACAAAAAGGTTTTTATAGCTTATTTTAATTATTTACGGGCGATATTAATATTTCTCTGATTATTAATTATGTACGTGCGTTATTAATTATTCTATGGCATAACTCACTTTATGTTCTCAGGATGCTCCCAGTCTCACACGAGTTCAGTTGGTGGCTCTTTAGCTGTCAGCTACTTGTTTAAGTGTTCCCGCCCACACGTTCCTTTCAGACACAGCTGAGCACGGACTGCACGGAGCATGGAGGACACAGAGGGGAGGGAGGAGGCAGAGCTGATGCAGACTCTTCCATTCCTGTAGAGGGGGGGGAGCTGTACTCACTGAGTTGTTAGAATTTAACAGAGAGTGAGGTGCACAGTAGTGTATTAGTCTGCCTGAGCTCTCCCTACGCTCTCAGCATATCACATCGCCGCTGCACTACCAAGCCCACTCTCCCTTTTTTATACAGGGGAGGATGGGGGAGCCGCCTGACACCCCCCTAATGTGTGGCACCTGGTGCGGCCCGTCCCTAAGTTAGTACGCCTCTGATCAGGAGGGCTCCAAGTCCTCCTAACCTGGGGGGGATTTTACCATACCTGTAACCTGTCCCCCTCGCATTATTTCCTGGGGGGGATGCGTCCCCCCCATCCCCCCCCCGGTTCCTACGCCCATGCCAGAATTGTTTACACCCATGCCATCCGATTGCTGTCCAAATTGATAGTTGGCACTGCGATATGCGAACCGATCTGGGGGTGTCATAAACTTTGTATTGACACTCCCAGTGGTTGGCATAGGGCAGTGTGAGGTAAATTGCCTGCGAGTCAGGTGCAATGAGGGAAATCTGCAGTGGAGTCACAAGGTTCTCGCATTGCACCAATGTGAACCAAGTTTCAACGACTAAAAGCAACACAATCTGTACACCAAACACTGGCAACCCTTAAATCATTCTGAGCCCAGGTTCACACTGGGTACTATTTGGTACGATTTGAGATGCGATTTCACATGTCAAATCGCATCTCAAATCGGCGGCATTTGCCAGCAATTGTCGGCAATGGCACGTCCTAATGGGTGCGACACCGCATCTGCGGCGCTGCACCGATTTTAAAAAGTAGTTCCTGTACTACTTTTTGCGATTTCGGGCCACGATTTACATTGACATCTGCACAGATGTCTCTTAAATCGTGGCCGAAATCGCGGTAAAATTGCAGCAGTGCCTAAGGGCCAGTTTACACTGCAGTGATGCAGGAACCCTGAGAATCCAATGTGGGTTGCCGCATTGCATACAACTCGTAGGCAGTTCACATTGCCATATGCAAACTGCTGGGAAGGTCAATAGAAAGCTAATTACACCCCCAAATCAGTTCACATATGGCAGTGCATCTTTGATACAGATTTGATACAGATTTGATACAGTTGTATCTTTGTATCTTTGTATCTTTGGACAGGAATTGGATTGCATGGCTGTGAACACCCATGCGATTTGATTCTGGTGCGGACCAAAAAAAGGGGTCCTGTGCGAGTTTGGTCCAAATGCAAATTCAGCCATACAATCTGTAGGGCTGAGTTTGCATTGCACAGATGTCACATTTGATTTGCACTGCAGTGTGGTGCGAATCACATCCAATGTTGGCCAGAACAGCATTGTAAAATCGGTGTCATGTCAAATGATGCCTCCCTGTCGAGAAGAGCATCCGACACACTGCGCATGTGCAGTGAAGACATAGCTACAGCTGATCGGGAGACCAGCTAGAGTGACGTTACATACTGTGCATGTGTGGATCGTCAGAGTCATTAGCCGATGGAAGGCATTATTTGCCTATCTACACAGCGCTGAGGCAAAATCCAACAGTCATATTGTGCCTTGCTCTGTCCACGCCTGTGTAAGGAAGCCCTAAAGGTGAGGGGGAAGTCTTGGGGGTCACATTATAGCCTAATATTTCACTTTGATCAGAAGTTAAATCTGCAATAAATTCACCTCACACACGTAAAGGAGTTTTGCAGGGAGAGGGCAGAATATACACACTGTGAGCGGACATCCTCCTCACCAGTGCCATGACATGTTTAATGCCATACAGTGTCATTGCACACCGTACAATGCCATCATATTGTAAACTGTCATGACTGTGCATGCGTGGTTCGTCAGATGCATTATCCAATGGGAGACATTATTGGACAGGACACCTACAGTTGGCTACCAATGAGTTGATGGAGGTGGAGTGAGCCGCTTGTCAGAGGGAAATGGGGCGACATAGAGAGAGGACACGTCGCTGCTAATCATTGGTTACCATGGCGGCCCTGCTACTGAGAGGAGGCCTGAGCCGAAGGCATGCACTGCATGGAGATGGTGTGAGGGGCAAGTCACATTCTGTGTGTGTCTACAGGCCGGTACCTACCTACACATGATGGCACAGCCGTGTACAGAGGCCTACAACTGCCTACACAGAGCACAGCCAGGAACAGAGGAGAGCTGTGTACTTATATATATATATATATATATATATATACACAGGAGGGCACAGACATGTACACAGTGCCCTCCTCTGTACATGGCTTTTCCCTGTACAAACCCGGGAAGTCAGCACAGCACAGGGATGGTGGGAACCCCTCATAATGAGCAAAGCAGGGGTACAAACCCGGGAAGTCAGCACAGCACAGGGATGGTGGGAACCCATCATAATGAGCACAGCAGGGGTACAAACCTGGGAAGTTAGCACAGCACAGGGATGGTGGGAACCCCTCATAATGAGCACAGCAGGGGTACAGCCCCGGGAACTCAGCACAGGGATGGTGGGAACCCCTCATAATGAGCACAGCACAGGGATGGTGGGAACACCTCATAATGAGCACAGCAAAAGTACAGCCCCAGGAACTCAGCACAGGGATGGTGGAAACCCCTCATAATGATCACTGCAGATACTATTAGTCCTTTTTAAGCGTCCAGCTTTTTAAATTCATCATAACAAATGTTGGTAATTTTTTATGAAAAGTGAACGAATCTAACAAAAATTGAGTTTCAAGGCACGAAATAACGGCTAATGTGAAACGAAACAAAATGAATTTATTGACGGCGCACATGTTTAGTATGTATACACATACACACACACACACACCACAAGATACATATATAACAATATATATATATAACAATATATATATATATATATATATATATATATATATATATATATATATATATATATATATATATATATATATATATTTATTATCTTGTTATGTAGATATATCTGCATATAAACAAATGATTTAGTATATTTACTGGTTCCTGGAGGGAGGAGAGGTTTGCATAGATAAGGGGCGGCAACTTCCTCTGACACTCCCGTTGCTATGGAAACCTGACTGAAACCTATTACATTGCTTGTGCAACACTGAGCATGTGCGAGATCTGCAAGGCTGAAATCCAGGAAGTCATACAGTCTGGCTTCATGATGCCCACGGTCTATTTCTAGATTATAAAGTATCTAAATGCTGTAACAACCTAACAAAACAGACCTTAGTTTACAGACTAACTTTACTAGAATACATTAAGCTTGTGTATTACAGGGGTATTTATATTTAAAAAGTGAAATTGTGGGTGGAACTCCCCTTTAAATGCCCAACTGCATTAAGGCATTTGCGTGATGATGATGCAACAAAGATATTCAACAGTGATGGGTGCTTAAAACAATAGGTATGTGATGGATCCTACACCTGCTCCCAATCTTCACCACAAGTGAGGCACACTCCCCTTCGGGGTACAAACTCACCAGAAGGCCAATAAAATTGAGCCTTAAGAGGTAACTGTCACTGGAACATCCGTCAGCACTGCCAGGGTCAGCATGGGTTAATACTCCATATGCATATATAAAGACAAGAAGGCACCAACATAGTGTAATCCCATTTTCATTAGCTAGGAAGCCAGCCTCCAGGCTCATCTACTACAGAATCTGGAAGGCATATGTTTCCTGGTGTGAACCCATAAGATGGCATCCTAGGAAGTATGCTATTAATTGGATTCTTGTATTTCTTCAGTTGGGCTTAAATATGAAGTTGGCCTTGAGCACTATCAAGGGCCAGATCTTGGCCTTGTCGGTATTCTTTCAAAAACCGCTTGCCTCTCATTCCCTAGTCTAGTTAAGTCTCCCGTGTGCCCATGGGATTTGAATTTGGTATTATCTGTTTTACAGAAGCTACCTTTTGAACCATTACACCAGGGATCCTCAAACTACGGCCCTCCAGCTGTTGCGGAACTACACATCCCATGAGGCATTGTAACACACTGACATTCACAGACATGACTAGACACGATGGGAATTGTATAGGAAAAAAACTGCGCTAAACAATAAAACAAATAACATCAATAAAGATCAAAGGCAGCAATTAAAGGAGATAAACACAGATAACATAATACAAAAAAATAAACTGCGCCAATGGAATAGACCAGCATTAGGGTGCCAGTACTTAATAAAATAAACAAAAGTCTCTGAGCCCCAAAAAAAGTGTGTGAATGGGGATAGATACAATAGAATAATAAAGTCCCAAAATGATTGGTTAAGGGATCACGGCGGACCCTACAAGCAGGATAAACAAACACCACCGTGCGACTTCTTGTCAGGAAACCACCACCTAATGGAAAGCCGCTTACCGCAACCAAGAGGTTAATAAGCCTATAGAAATTCCATCCACGGACTAGGGCACCAAACACAGGGAGATTCCAAGAGCAAATATGCAGGATGTAATCACTTCCTCATAGACAATCAGGTCCTCAATTCATGGATGTAAAAGAAACGGACCAATAGTGAAACTCCGTATAAACTTTATTAAAAGTAAAGACGAAAATGTACTTACACAAGTAACGTGGTTAAAAACATGTAAAGTTGCCAGCCGTCACTATAGGAGCCCTTCCTCCAAACGTACAACGCAGTGACGTCAGTGTGCGCCGTCCCAGACGCGTTTTGTCATCAAACAGACGTCATCAATGGGGATAGGCGATACACTGATTCACCACAATATAACAGACCCTCGTTCTGACCTGCAAGGAAGTGGCTTCACTGGAAACGCCATTTTGGTTATGGGAAAAGCGTATCAGAGTATGAAAAATAACAGAACTGCTCGCAGCCAGAAAAAAACTTTAAACAACAAAATAAAAATTCCTTAGCTAGAAAAACTTAAACACAGGAACCTAAATTAACTACCCACGACCTCTAGTGGAGATAGGTGATAATACTGTGATTATATACACTTAAATGCTTAGTACACAGGTTGGTAAAAACCAAAGACGGTAAGGGAGTTTAAACTAGCAAATACCCCACCACTACAAGGTACAAAACATAAAAGTCCAAGACAACTATGTGAACAAAATTATTTTATATTAGTTCATTAAATGTGAACTAAATTTTTTTTTCCTAGTCAGTCACATTAGTGATCAACTAGATAGGGAGTGCAAATTATGTCATAAATATCAAACGACTAATATTTGGAAAACTTGGGTGATAAGAAGATAAGCTTTAAAAGCCCACTCTCTACTGTGCATACATTAATATGCTATCAAAATAGCAAACTATTCAAATATTAAGTGAATATTTAAACTTAGTGGACAAACAAATTTAAATCTATCAAAAAATATAATACATTTAAATTAAGGATGGAAAAATTTATATAAATTCTCTAAATAAAAAAAGGGAAAAACCAAAATTAAAGGAGAGCCCATCCTTGCATGACACAACCAGTATACAAAGGAAAACAGGTATACAAAAATTCAAGCATTATTAATAAATGCATTTACATCAGTATCAATGTTAAGGCCATATGGGGTATAAGTCTTGAGACGGTGTATCCACGCCATCTCAAGCTTAGAAATCTCCCTAACCAGAGAGCTCCCCCTCCAATGGGGTCTAAACTTGTCTATTCCAAGAAACAAGGTATTAGACGGATCCCGGTTATGTACTGTAAGATAATGTTTGCCACAAGGGCACTGCAGCATAAACACCACCCCCTCGGTAGCACAAGTGATAAAGGGTTTAATACAGTGCTCCTTATGAGTAAATGTAGATCTAAACAACGTGGTCCTTCTACTAGTGCAGGAATTGAGGGAACAGACCCTACAACGTCCGCACCTGTAGTAACCAGTCAGTTGGTCAAAAAAAAAACTAGTAGACATCGGAGGGTTTAGAACAGGGATCCTTAAACTAAGGCCCTCCAGCTGTTGCGGAACTACACATCCCATGAGGCCTTGTAGCACACTGACATTCACAGACATGACTAGGCATGATGGGAATTGTAGTTCCTGAACAACTGGAGGGCTTTAGTTTGAAGACCCCTGATTTAGAACATTGGGTGATATGCGATCCCGTAAGGATGTTACCCCCTTGAATATAACCCTTGGTCTTTCAGGTAAGATTTTTTTCAAAACGATATCATTTGTTGCGATATGCCAATGCTTATTGATCAGCTGTTTAACCACTTAAACCCTGGACCTTTAGGCAGCTAAATGCCCAGGCCAGGTTTTGCGATTCGGCACTGCGTTGCTTTAACAGACAATTGCGCGGTCGTGCGACGTGGCTCTCAAACAAAATTGGCGTCCTTTTTTCCCCACAAATAGAGCTTTCTTTTGGTGGTATTTGATCACCTCTGCGGTTTTTATTTTTTGCGCTATAAACAAAAATAGAGCGACAATTTTGCTATAATAAATATCCCCCAAAAACATATATAACAATTGTTTTTCCTCAGTTTAGGCCAATACGTATTCTTCTACCTATTTTTGTTAAAAAATCGCAATAAGCGTTTATCGATTGGTTTGCGCAAAATTTATAGCGTTTACAAAATAGGGGATAGTTTTATTGCATTTTTATGAATTTTTTTTTTACTACTATTGGCGGCGATCAGCGGATTTTTTCGTGACTGCGACATTATGGCGGACACTTCGGACAATTTTGTCACATTTTTGGGACCATTGTCATTTTCACAGCAAAAAATGCATTTAAATTGCATTGTTTATTGTGAAAATGACAGTTGCAGTTTGGGAGTTAACCACAGGGGGCGCTGTAGGAGTTAGGGTTCACCTAGTGTGTGTTTACAACTGTAGGGGGGTGTGGCTGTAGGACTGACTACATCGATCGAGTCTCCCTTATAAAAAGGGTCACTCGTTCGATACGCCGCCACAGTGAAGCACGGGGAAGCCGTGTTTACACACGGCTCTCCCCCGTTCTTCAGCTCCGGGGAGCGATCGCGACTATAAACGAATAGCCGCGCCGTCGTCCCGGATCGCTCCCCGAGGGAATCCGCCCGCTGCACGCAGTGCGGGGGGGGGGGCCCGATCGGACCCCCCACCCGCTAGAAGGCAGGGACCTATATATACGCCCATCTGCCTGTCCGTGCCATTTTGCGGACGTAAATAGTCGTGCGGCGGGAGTTAATTATGCTGAATTGAATAGGGCGTTATAAATGGAACACCTAAGGGGAATTGGTTACGATCCTCCAAACTCCTTTCTGCCAGCAGATCCTCTCTCGCTGTGGCCCTAACATCATACCTGATGTTTTAAAGCACGTTATTCCAAACAATTTATGAATGTTAGGTGATTTATGCCCTTTATGGATTAAAAACAGACTCTGCGACAACTACGTAATTTTCCATGGGAGTTTTGCCATGGATCCCCCTCCGGCATGCCACAGTCCAGGTGTTAGTCCCCTTGAAGCAACTTTTCCATCACTATTGTGGCCAGAAAGAGTCCCTGTGGGTTTTAAAATTTGCCTGCCCATTGAAGTCTATGGCGGTTCGCCTGTTCGCAAACATTTGCGGAAGTTCGCGTTCGCCGTTCGCGAACCGAAAATTTTAGGTTTGCGACATCACTAGTGATTTGCATGAAATAACATTTAAAAATTAATTTCCAGAATTTCTTTGAGAAAAATTAAGTTATCCATTTTGCCAGTTAGTACTAATTGCCCAAGCAGAATGCACATACAGAAAGCAATCATAGCAATTTAGTAATTATACACTTACCTAATCACCATGCATTCAAAATTGCTTTAGCTTGTAACATCATGAAGAGAGTAGTCTGAGAAGTGGTGATGAGCCGAACACCCCAGCCTTCCCCCCCTGTTCGGTTCGCACCAGAACCTTCGAACGGACCGAACGTTCGCGCGAACATTTAGAACCCCATTGACGTCTATGGGACTCGAGTGTTCAAATTCAAAAGTGCTCATTTTAAAGCCTAATATGCAAGTTATTGTCGTAAAACATCTTTGAGAACCCGGGTCTTGCCCCAGGGAACATGCATCAATGGAAAAAAAGTTTTAAAAACAGTAATTTTTTCAGGAGCAGTGATTTTAATGATGCTTAAATAAATAAATAAAAAATGAAAAATTCCTTTAAATATTGTACCTGCTGGGTGTCTATAGTATGCCTGTGAAAACGTCTTTGAGAAACCGGGTCTTGCCCCAGGGAACATGTATCAATGGAAAAAAAGTTTTAAAAACGGTTGTTTTTTTCAGGACTCCTGAAAAAACTACAGTTTTTAAAACTTTTTTTCCATTGATACATGTTCCCTTGGGCAAGACCCGGGTTCTCAAAGATGTTTTCACAGGCATACTATAGACACCCAGAAGGTACAATTTTTAAAGACATTTTTCATTTTTTTTTAGTTAAAATTTGTCTTTATTAATATTTTCAACAAGTGTACAAGAAATATATTCGTTACAACACATCAGATGTCCCGACCGAAGCAACATGAACCTGAGAGTAGAAAATAGGCAGACTAAACACAGTCAGTTATTTCTAACTAAATAGAAATAAGTCCTGCCTTGCTCACAACCGATATAAGCTCCAGACGGGGGGGGGGGGGGTAGTTAGGGGGGGGGCACCAGCTGGGTAGGCATTGTAACTGTGTAGAGGAGTGAGGGTGAGTAGAGAGGTCAGCAAGAAAAGGAGAGAGATGAAGAGTCGGAAACGGGAGGGAGAGTATCAGACAGTTACAGTACATTTGGGGTGAGCGAGCCAGGATGACCACCTATACAGAAACTTATCCATATTAAAGTTTTTTCTAGCAACTAGTCTCTCCATTTCACATTTTTTTTTATTTTATTTAAGCATCAATAAAATTACTGCTCCAGTAGCAGTGATTTTAATGATGCTTAAATAAAAAAAAAAAAATGAAAAATTCCTTTAAATATTGTACCTGTCGGGTGTCTATAGTATGCCTGTGATAACGTCTTTAAATAGCACAATCGCCTGCCAGTAAATTAGGAAGAACTGATCTAGCTAAACTATACAGCGTATAAATATATGTACAACACCTGGGATGTATATATATCCTCTACACACTGTAACATTACCTGACTAGCCTACCTGCCTGCCTGCTCAATTATGGCTCTCCATTTTTTGTGCGCTGTGATTGGCCAAGCATGCGGGTCATAGTGCATGCTTGAAAAAATAAAAAATACTGCGCTATCTAGTAAACTGAAAAGCCGCTAACACAGCAAATGAGATCAAAAAGTTGCTAATAAAACATGTGTAGAAAAGTGTAGCTCTAACAATGAAACAATTAGTGATAAACAATTGTAAAAGATAACGTGCAACACCACGTGAATTAATGGTATATTAAAGTCCATATATTAATGACTGAATCGGTGAATCCTTCTCAAATGAATGGAAAACGCACACATAATCCAATGCTTAAAAAATGTGAAGAGTCCACCACCACTTATGACAAGGGGCTTATCGGATCGATTGGACCCAGACAGGCATATACCTACTAGGCCAATCAAACTTTGTTAAAGATGATACGCTGAAGAGGGTACACCATACACGTCATGCGATTCGGTATCAATGAAGAAAACCTCAGGCAAATGGTATGAAAATGGTTTTCAGCAAGCAGCGACGTTCACACAGAGGGTATATCAGTAATCCAACCGATAAGTATGAAAAAGAAAAAGCAGGGCGCACATAGCATAATTCCGTAAAAAAAAAACAATATTTATTTTAAAAGAGAGTAACTCACATTTTGCAATGTTCAATCGAGCTCATAAAAAAGGGTAGCAGGAACAACAGCAGTTCATCCCGACATGTTTCGTTACAAAAAGAACATCACCAGATGATGTTCTTTTTTGTAACGAAACATGTCTTTTCCATTCATTTGAGAAGGATTCACCGATTCAGTCATTAATATATGGACTTTAATATACCATTAATTCACGTGGTGTTGCACGTTATCTTTTACAATTGTTTATCACTAATTGTTTCATTGTTAGCGCTACACTTTTCTACACATAGTGCATGCTTGGCCAATCATCAGCCAGCGATGCTGCAGTGAATTATGGTCTGTGAAACGTAACTTGAATTTGGCGCGAACGACCCATTTTGTTCGTATTTCGACGAACGATCGAACATACGATGTTCGAGTCGAACATGAGTTCCTACTGATTTTGTTTGCATTTCGACGAACGATCGAACATACGATGTTCGAGTCGAACATGGTCCCTACTGAGAAGCAGATCACATCAGAGTATGGTAAGTTGTATAGGAATACAAGCATTTTAATATCTGTCAATGCCTGGTATTTCTAGCGGGATAGCCTAAAATAGTTTGGATTTTAGAACACAAAATCCCCTCAAGTAAAAAACAAATACCAAGTATGCATAAACAAACATTATAAGGGTGCACTCACACTTGGACTGTTTTAAGTGAATCGCGCATGGTCCACTTGTCCCCCCTCCCGACTACCCCACTGGTTCTCACACTGGTTTGTAAAGAAAGTGAGAAAGTGTCGAACAACGGAGGCAGAATGGCAATCCTGCGCAAATCGCCGTAGCTGTAAGAAGTCGATTCTCGTGCCCGGCGGCCGCGATTGCCTCCGGGCACCCGCGATTGCTCCTGACCAGAGAGAGAATGGGGATTTGTGTGTCCTGTCAGGGGAGAGGAGACAGATTGTGTGTTCCTAGTATATAGGCACACCGATGGTCTCCTCCCCAATTAAGTCCCATCCCCCCACAGTTAGAACACAAAATGAGGGAACACATTTAACCCCCCTAGTGTTAACCCCTTCCCTGCCAGTGACATTTATACAGTAATCAGTGCATTTTTTTTAGCACTGATCGCTCTATAAATGTCAATGGTCCGAAAAAATGTGTCAAGTTTTTAATCTGTCCACTGCAATGTCGCAGTCCTGATAAAAATTGCAGATCGCTGCCATTACTAATAAAACTTTTTTTTTATAAAAATGGCATAAATCTATCTCCTATTTTGTAGACGCTATAAACTTTTGCACAAACTAATCAATATATTCTATGTAGAAGAATTTTTATCACCCTAAACTGATGAAGAAATTCGTTTTTTTTAATTGGGATATTTTATATAGCAAAAAGTAAAAATAATGTGTTTTTTTTTTCAAAAATTGTCGCTGTTCTTTGGTTTATAGTGCGAAAAAGAAAAATCGCAAAGGTGATCAAATACCACCAAAAGAAAGCTTTGTGGAAAAAAAAAGACATTTTGTTTAAGTACAACATCGCATGACCACGCAATTGTAAAGCGATGTAGTCCCATATCGCAAAAAAAAGGGCTTGGTCAGGAAGGAAGTAAATTCTTCCGGGACTGAAGTGGTTAAACACAATTTTTTTCATACATTTTCTTTAGGCCATGGGACAAATTGCTATTTTTTATATGGACATTGGGCATATATGGACTTTTTAAAATCTGTAGGGAAGGATCAATAACGTGTACAATAATCATTTTTTTGTATAGGATGGATGGAGAAAGTTTAGAACACTCTGGGGTAGATTCACGTAGAATGGCATATCTTTGTGGAGGCGTAACGTATCCTATTTACGTTAAACCTCCGCAACTTTTACAGGCAAGTGCCGTATTCTCAAAAGAAAGTTGCGGCGGCGTAGCGTAAAGAGGCCGGCGTAAGCCCACCTTATTCAAATTGTTAAGAGGTGGGCGTATGTTATGTAAATTAACCATGCGCCTTCCGTGGAATTTCCCAGTGTGCATTGCTCCATAGTACGCCGCAAGGACGTATTGGTTTTGACGTGAACGTAAATGACGTCCAGCCCCATTCACGGACGACTTACGCAAACAACGTAAAATCTTCGAAATTCGACACGGGAACGACGTCCATACTTAACATTGGTACGCCGCATGTACGCCACCATATAGCAGGGGTAACTTTACGCCGGGAAAAGCCTAACGTAAACGGCGTATCTGTACTGAGTCGGCCGGGCGTACGTTTGTGAATTCGCGTATCTAGCTGATTTACATATTTCTAGGCGTAAATCAGCGTAAACGCGCCTAGCGGCCAGCGTAAATATGCAGTTAAGATCCGACGGCGTAAGAGACTTACGCCGGTCGGATCTAATAGAAATCTATGCGTAACTATTCTATGAATCAGGCGCATAGATACGACGGATCAGACTCAGAGATACGACGCATATCTGGAGATACGCCCGTCGTATCTCCTTGTGAATCTACCCCTCTAACTTTTTTTTTTGTTTTTTGTTCAATCTAACCATGTTTTTTATTTATTTTTTTCCTGCCTGTAACACTCTTTATTTGTCCTAGAGGACATTGTTATTGAAACGCAAAGTCAATGGAGATTTAAAATGTCATAGTTGTTACTAGAACATGAACTGATGGGAATCCCTCAATGGAGACACCTGCTTTGGTGACCAAGTATAGGGAGAATTTCCTCTAATCTTGAATTGATATCCTCCTTTTTCCTATTGCATCTCTGAAAAACACATAACAGAAGTCTCCCCAGTGGGGCACGCAAATAAATAAATTAACAAAGGTTTATCCATTCCATACACTATTAAAAATATTTAAAGGAGCAGTATGGCCAAAGCTTTTTTGGCCATACTTCTCCTATGGATCACAGGAGTGCAGTTTGTTTTGGCACTCCTGTGATCCGTTTTCAGGCCAACAGCAGGCTAAAGCCCGCTGTCGGCTGACATCATTCAGCCTGTCAAGGCTCCACCCAGATGTCTAGACTGTCACCTGGCTCAGCTTGTCAGCATGCCACTGAGAACCTGAGCCTGTCCCCCTGAACTTCTCTCTTAAAAAAAAGCGTCATAAACACTTTGACAACAAATTACCAAGCTGTCATTTGCTGTTAAGATGATATTGCTGCCAGAGTCCAGATGACTATAAATTGCATATCAATTTTTTAAATACCTCATGCCCCTCACTTTTATTATAACTCCAGCAGATTAAGAGAATTATTGTCTAAAAAAGAGGACTGGCTTCAATTAGAGCAGCAGTCTTTTATGGTGATGTTTCAGTTTTAAATTGGAATCCAGGCTCATTGTTGAAAAGAGAAGGTGTAATATAAAGCAGTGGTCCCCAACCTTTTTGGCAGCGGGGACCGGCTGCATGGAAAAAAATTGTGCCAAGGCCCGGCGAGGGGGGGGGGGGGGGGGGATGTACGCATATGCGGGGGGTAATTTATCGGGGCAATAGCTAGTGTTCTGCTGTTGGCGCTTCAATCATCACAGCACGGTTGGTATGGTGTCAGAATGATTGAAGCGCATTATTTCTTATAGTACATTGTAATATAAATGAAATAGTTCAACTCACCATAATGCAGAATCAGTGGGAGCCATGAGCGTGTCACTTGCCATGTTGCCTGCCACCAGATGCAGCTTGTCACTTTACACGTCGCCTGCCACCAGATGAGAAATGTCACTTGCCACGTCACCTGCAGTGCCACCAGATGAGGAATGCCACGTCACCTGCCTGTGCCACCAGATAAGGGAATGCCACTTGCCACATCACCTGCCAGGGCACCAGATAAGGAATGCCACTTGCCACATCACCTGACAGTGCCACCAGATAAGGAATGCCACTTGCCACATCACCTGTCCAGTGCCACCAGGGTGTGGATTGTCACTGCATTGTGGCACTGGTTCAGTGGTCTTTGAGTGAGAGGGTGGGGAGAATGGCGATGCAGGGCGGGCGGTGAGAGATGTAACCTCTCTGCTCCTCACTGCACTTCCGACATTCAACATGCTGTGAGTGAGGGCGTTGGAGCGCTGATGCTAGGGCGGGCGGAGAGAGATGGTGTCATCTTTCTTGCTCCCCGCCGCACCTACGACATTCCGCACGCTGTAGAGGAAGAGCAGTGACGTTAGGTGGGGGCGGAGAGAGATGGTCATCTCTGCTCGCTTCTCTCATCCGCCCGCATCCAGCTGTCAGATCCACCGGGCTCTCACCTGCCGCCTTAAAATGTCATGCTGCCGCCCGCTGCAGCCCGGCTGTAGAGGCGCCGCGGCCCCGGTAGTGGGCCATGGCCCGGGGGTTGACGACCACTGATATATAAGGGCTTGGCATTGTCAGTTACTGTGCTTCCCTAAACAAAAGTGTAACCGTACACCAGGGGTGTCCAAACTTTTTTCAAAGAGGCCAGATTTGATGAAGTGAACATGCTTGAGGGCCGACCATTTTGCCTGAAATTCTTTAAACCATTAAAATTCGGTCTAAGTGTGTTCGTTCGAGCACTATACACTGCCCAACAAGGATTATCTGCCTTTGTGGCTGTGTGTGGTGAAGAGATGAGCTCATGCATGTTATTTGGATATACCGTATTTATCAGCTTAAAACACGCACCTTAACTTTAAAAAGGGAGTATCAATAAAGAACGGTGAAGCAAAATAAGGGGTCAGTGCCCATGACATGCAGCCTTACAAGTGCCATGAATGCAGGCACCCACTCCATTGCCATGAATGCAGCACCCCACCATATTGCCATTGAATGCTAGGCACCCACCATATTGTCATGAATGCAGCACCTCCATATTGCCATGAATGCAGCACCCACCATATTGCCATGAATGCAGCACCCACTCCATTGCCATGAATAAAGCACCCTCCACTCCATTGCCATGAATAAAGCACCCACTCCATTGCCATGAATAAAGCACCCACTCCATTGCCATGAATAAAGCACCCCACTCCATTGGCCATGAATAAAGCACCCACTCCATTGCCATTAATGCAGCACCCACCCCATTGCCATTAATGCAGCACCCACATTGACATAAATGCAGACTCACCATTGCCATCAGTGCAGCCTGATTCATGCCCATTTGCAGCCTTGAGGACATAGGGATGGGACAGGACGACCCTCAACAGACATAAAGGGAGAAACTACTGTTTTCTCTGCTGCCTCTTTTATTAAATACCTGCCTTCCTATGAGGGACAGAACAGTTGTCCAATGGCAGTGCAAGGAGATGGGACTTACTTTTACACAGGACGCCGTGTAAACAGCATATACTCTTGTATCCTGAACGGCACTCGTCCCGTCTCCCTCCAAGGCAGCCAGCATTTACATCTTTTGTGGCCCCCGGTGCTCGGGGATGCGTGGGGGCCACAAAAGATATATATGTCAAATGACCAGGCGGGCCGTCAAATACCAGAACTCGGGCTGCGATTGGCCCGCAGGCCGGGACTTTGGACATGCCTGCCGTACACAATACATGAAATAAGAGATAAGATTCTGAAATTTGTGCTAAAACATGCTTAGGCCTACATGGGTTGAATGTGACTACTGATATGCTATCTGGCAATGTGGAAAAATAAAATGTGTGCTTACCAAACTCTTGCCATAAGAGGAAGGGGTGTGATAGGCATTACTGGCCTCAGAGATACCCAGTTTGGATGCGTCGACTTGATTCTGAGCATGCATGTATTTTTAACCGATGGTTGTGCCTACTAACGATCGTTTTTTTTTTCTATCGGTTAGGAATAGTGTTGCTCACGAATATTCGCATTGCGAATATTCGACTCGAATATAGCATATTCGAGAAATCGGCGCTATATTTCGAATTTCGCGGTGAATATTCGCAATTCCGAATATTCGCATATTTTTTTCAATTTGATTTTTAAAACAGATCACATCCTATCGACGTCTAAACGCATTGGCTGGTATGATTAGAGACCCTGGGCCGAGTAGGCTAAGCTGAGGCGGTCTATTATGTTGCCAAATTGAAAAAAAAAAAAATTGCGAATTTTCGCTATTGCGAATGCGAAAATGATTGCGAATTTTCGATAACTGTGGTAGGGAGAACTCTGATTGTCTCTGATGCAAAAGGGGGGGGCTTTGTGTATGTGTATGTTATGAATATTTGTATGTTTGATATTATTATTTTTGTAAGAAGGAAAAAATTGCGCATACCTTAAAAAAGGGGAGAAGACAGCAGCAACTCAAAAAATGTTTACACAATAAATTAATACAAGACAGAAAATGGAGTCGCTCTACAAGAATAAAAAATATGTCTAGTGACAAGACATGTGGGCAAATTATAAAATAAGCAAGCGCAAATAACTTGTGAAATACACAGTGAAACAAATATATAAAGAAATATAGTCCCAATAATAGAAAAATAATCTTTCATAAAAATGTCTTTGATATGTGAAGTGAAAAAAAGTCCAAAGCATGCAGCATGAACGTGTTCAATCTTTAAGGTGTTTGATTGACAAACGGCTGTGACAGATGGATAGAGTAAAGAATCACCACCAATGCAAAACACTTTTTATTTTCTATTGTAAAATATCAAGAATATTCTGAGCCAATCAGAGTGCTCCTTCCGCATTTGCCGAATATTCGCAATTATTTTGTATTGTAAAATATCAAGAATATTCTGAGCCAATCAGAGTGCTCCTTCTGCATTTGCCGAATATTCGCAATTATTTTGTATTGTAAAATATCAAGAATATTCTGAGCCAATCAGAGTGCTCCTTCCGCATTTGCCGAATATTCGCAATTATTTTGTATTGTAAAATATCACGAATATTCTGAGCCAATCAGAGTGCTCCTACAGCATTTCTCGAAATTGCGCAATAAATATCGCATTCGCATGTTGCGATATTTCGATAAAATATCACGAATATTCTGAGCCAATCAGAGCGCTCCTCCAGCATTTCTCGAAATTGCGCAATAAATATCGCATTCGCATGTTGCGATATTTCGATAAAATATCACGAATATTCTGAGCCAATCAGAGTGCTCCTACCGCAGTTATCAAAAAATCGAAATTATTTTCGCATTCGCAATAGCGAAAAATCGCAATCATTTACTTTCGATAAAATATCACGAATATTCGAATTTAGCGAATATATCTCGAATATTCGAATATATATTCGAGATATATCGCGAAATCGAATATGGCATATTCTGCTCAACACTAGTTAGGAATCCATCCAACTTATCCTTGAGTGGTTCGGAAAGGCTGAGGCGAAATTGGTTACGCAGTTTGACATCATTCCACTCAGTCTCAATGGCCCACCTTTGGAATTCCGCTATGAAGTCCTCAACTGGTCGTCTACCTTGTTTGAGATTCAGCAGTGAGTTGCTTATTGAAGTCATCATATAGCAAAGACTTAGGCCCAGATTCACAAAAGAGATACGACGGCGCATCTCCAGATACGCCGTCGTATCTCTGCCTAGCGCCGTCGTATCTATGCAACTGATTCATAGAATCAGTTACGCATAGATATTCAGTAGATCCGACAGGCGTAAGTCTCTTACGCCGTCGGATCTTAACGGCAATTTTTTTTTGCCCGCTAGGTGGCGCTTCCGTCGATTTCCCTGTCGAGTATGCAAATTAGCTAGATACGCAAATTCCCGAACGTACGCGCGGCCAACGCAGTAAAGTTATGACGTTTACTTTATGTTTTTCCAGGCGTAAAGTTGCCCCTGGGTCTATGAGGCGCAGTCATCGTTAAGTATGGCCGTCGTCCCCGCGTCGAAAATTTATAAAATTACGTTGTTTGTGTAAGTCGTCCGTGAATGGTGCTGGACGTAATTTACGTCCACGTCAAAACCAATGACGTCCTTGCGACGTCATTTAGAGCAATGCACGCTGGGATATTTTAGGGACGGCGCATGCGCAGTTCGTTCGGCGCGGGGACGCGCATCATTTGAATTCCGCCGGGTGATTTACGTTACGCCACCGCAACTTTACACGCAAATGCTTTGTGAATAAAGAACTTGCCTGAAAAACTTGCGGCGGCGTAACGTAAATGAGATACGTTACGCCCGCACAGAGATACACCGATCTCTGTGAATCTGGGCCATAGTTGCTAAAAATTGTGGACATGAATTTAGGATTGGATCCTCTTTTTCTAGGTAGGTATTTGCTCAAGCACGAGGTTCTCCAGTTAAATAGGATAAAAGGGTAAGCACCTTAATCCTATCATTGGGGAACGTGCGAGGGCGAAGTTCAAACATCAATTTACATGCATTAAAGTGGTTGTAAACCCCACTTTATGACTTTTACCTACAGTTAAGCCTATAATAAGGCTTACCTGTAGGTATAAAGAATATCTCCTAAACCTGTACGGTTTAGGAGATATTCGCCCCGCAATGCGCCACTTATCACAGCGCTGGAGCGCCGATACCCGGAAGACACACCGAGTCAAGATGACATCTCGCTCGGCGTGGACCAGGTAAGTTCCTCTCACCTTGTTCCGAGGTAAGTATTTCATAATAAGCTAATATGCGGTGCATACTAGCTCATTATGGCTTTTGCCTTTCAGGTGAAAAAAAAATAAAAATAATAATCGCGGGCTTACAACTGTTTTAATGAATTCTCTATAGGCCTTTCGATCACCAGAAAAAGGAGCAGGTGGATTAACCGTAGGTTAAGGGGGGAAAACGAGGCAAATTTGGAGTCCGAGCAACTAAATCTTGCAAGGCCTGATTTTCTGCTTGTAGATTTTGTACAGTTTCAGCAAGAGCGTCTACCTTTTGAGTAAGGGTGACAACATGGTTTGCAAGTCCCACTGGGTTCATGATAGGGTTCTATTATTCTGTCACAACACTGGTGAACGGGAGTGAACCACAACTGCGGCTAGCAAGGATTTCAATGCAGGTCTGTATGTGAGAATTCAGTATTGGACCCAGTCGTCACTCCAATCAGAACACAGGCGTTTGGGGTTCTCTACATCATCTCTCTCTCACATAAAGGTTTGCGTAGAGCTACTAAGTGTGGGCGCATTACAACATGCGTCCAACACCTAGCGATAAAAGATTATAATGCAAGTGAAGATTCCAATGCACTTCTGTATGCAAGTGATTATCAGTACGGGACCCCAGGCATCACTCCAATCAGGGAGTTTGGGGGTTCTCTACATCATATCACTTCAACATAAAGAAATGCATTAGGCCACTAAGGGAATAGGTATGAAATACCTTCAGCCCTTAGCATAGAAAAGTTTAGGCGAACATGTTCAGTAACTTAGGGCATGGGCCCATAAACAAGTAACAACTTATGTCAAGCATGTAGTAAATAGGAATTATGATGGTAACTAATAGTTGCGTAAGAGGCAAATATAGCTCAGGTAATTTGAGAGTGTATGTCCCTTTAAGATACTCCACAGCAAGCAGCCAAGTACATAATAGACAATCTCATGCAGTATGTTAGTACTTAGTAAGCCACAGTTCAATAAAACAATTGATTAGAAGCAGTATATGTAGTAGATGAATTCTAAAGGCACTACAAGATAAACAATGGCTACTTATCCGTTTGCAAAGGATGAGTCTTGTAGTTCAGCAGCAATAGGATTCCATAGTATAGGGATTCAGGCAGGAAGATATCTTTAAGATGTCCCCAGTAAATAGCAGCATGAAGTTAGTGAAGGCATTAGGTGGAGGCCATAGAATTGCTGTCTGGCTTGAAGTCCAGTATGGGGAGCGTTGGTACCAATGTTTAGTAGCATGGCCGAGCTACGGCTGACAATAATAGAACAGCGTGTGTATAACACGCTGTCCTATTTAAGGCTGAGAGGCATGTGTGCCGTACTGAGCGCTGATGGCGCTCGCACTTCCGCGTTCCGCGTGCGGCGCCGGGCAGTCATCGCGCGACTGCCGCGTTCCAGTGTGGAACGCATTACGGCGCCAGGTGCCGATTACACCATCCTGACAGATCCCCACAGCCAGTGGGAGAGGAGAGGAGGGAATCCGGCTGTGGGAGATGAGGGAGGGCAGAGGAGGCGGACAGGGAGCCGGGTGAAGGATGCAGAGGGTAAGCCGTACAAAAACGGGGGGAGAAGAACAGGGGGGGAGAAGGACACAGAGGGGGGCTGGAGAATTAGTATACAGGAAACACCTGGGGATGATCGGTGCAGCAGGAGGGACAGTTGTGATCACTGATCTCCCTGAATAGCTTTTTAGCGGACAGCCGTGGGAGGGAGAGAAGGAGAAGTCAGCTATACAAGGAGATGTGTTCACAGCTGTCCCTCCTGCTGCACCGATCATCTTTGACGAACCAGGGGGCCATTCAGGATCAGCCCCGCAGCCTGGATATCGGGCAGCACTTGTGGGTTTTCAGGAGCCGTCCCCGAAATATGAGAGGCTTCGGCACCTTGGGGGGCAAACGGTTACTGTTAGGTCCCATTGATTGGCGCATCCTAGGGTAGTGGGCGCTCTTGTTGCGCGGTGCTTCTCTTAAGAGGATGCAAGTGAGTAGTGCAGAACACTGCCTCAGAAGACGTT
Source organism: Rana temporaria (assembly GCF_905171775.1). Lineage (NCBI taxonomy): Eukaryota > Metazoa > Chordata > Amphibia > Anura > Ranidae > Rana > Rana temporaria. The sequence goes on from NC_053494.1 coordinate 71,611,081, forward strand.
AATGACAAAACACGTAAGGCAGAGTTACGCACTCACGTTACTTCCGGGAAACGCCAGGTGGAACGCAGCTGGAGCGCATGCTGTTGTTCGCTAGCACAGGCGATTTTTACATATACCCGGGCAGCTTGTTTTTAATCAGCTTGGTAGCCAATAGTAGGCATGCCTGGAATTTTCATTTTATTTGTATTTATTTGGGCCACAACTGTTTTTTTATATAAGTGCTACACTACGTTTGTTATGCCGGCAGTAGTGGCCGCAATAAAATTGTATTTGAATACTACACTATGGGAGCCAAAAAAAATTCTCTCTGAGGAATCACTACATCATTTGCTGCTGGGAATCCTTAATCGTGGACGATCCCGATCTATCAAGGGGAGCCCTGGAGTAACGCAGTACCGGGAAGTCTGCACTATATGCCATACACCCCCCGGCGGGGTAGAAGGATCTAGTGAGTGGGGATCCCTGTGGGGGCAACACCGGAACCACTGCAAATCCACCATTTGTGACATAGGAGCACCTCCCTCCCTGCAAGAAGTTGCACCATATAAACTATCAAATCCTTGTTTGGAAGCAATAAGAACTTTATGTTATAGTTTCCTCATAGGACAATTTCTCACCTATGTGATTCATATTTGGTGCATCATATAACTGTTGCTGTATATTTTTATTTGATTTTTATTTGATTTTATGCCATCGGTTTTTCATATTATTTCTATTATGTCGACATAGGGTGCATCTGACACTGCACTGGTTGTGCTACATTTTACCTTATGGTCATTAAGGTTCTCTGTCACTATACCATGGTTATTGGAATTGTGTTGTTATAATATTACACATACCTACATTAGGGTTGGTATAGGTATACACATATAATTTATTATTATATTAATGTTTATTTATGATAGTTTTTGCACATTGAATATTGTATTAGTTCACTTACTACTAGTATATTACAGGACCCTTGGTTAGGAGTCCCATCCCCCTACCTATTTTTAGGGGTATAGAGGGGTAGGCAGCGCCATTACCCCCATTACACAGTTTCTTCACTTTTCACTATCCTCCTACGGGGATTGCTTTTTGGGGGAGCAGCAGCCTTTGGCGTACACATTTGGTCCTAAGCGCAGGATTTATTTATCTATTTTTACTGATGTGCTTATTGTCTCAAAGGACCTGAATCAGTGGGGCAGGGTCTCCCAGGTTGGCAATGCGGTCTCGATGACTCCTGTGGAATGGATCCCAGAGACTGAAACAATGAACCAGTGGACCTTCTGCTACAGAATGAGTATGGACCTTGTGCCCCTGGTGACGGCTTTCTGAGCCGAAACTCGCCAGATTTTTTGCTTCACAGCACCCCATACTGCTTTTATCCTGTCATTTATGTGATCACTTTTATTCCTTTTGCAATTTTTGTATGGCCCCCTTTTTTACTTAATAAACCTTTAATGGTTTTTATGACCTGCACCATTTGGAGCACTCTTGTGTTTGTTTCATTTTCTGAAGCCTATACAAATTGGTCCATACTCATCCTGTAGCAGAAGGTCCACTGGTTCATCGTTTCAGTCTCTGGGATCCATTCCACAGGAATCATCGAGACCTCATTGCCAACCCGGGAGACCCTGCCACACTGATTCAGGTCCTTTGAGACCATAAGCACATCAGACTTACTGTTGTATAAACAGATGAGTCCACACCACACGGTAAGAGTACCTCATCCTGTCTTTATGCAAAGTCACCTTGATTCCTTCAGGCAATCAGCCATTCAACATCCAGTGTTATTTGGAAGAATTTTCCACGCTGTGTGGTCACCACATATGGACTTTCAGGCTGTCATATTAAGTACAAAATTCCTAGAAAAAGGATATGATCCCAACATATCCAGAGGGTGGCTGATCGATATAGAGAGGGCACTACAAATAGGGATATGGCCACATCTGTTAAAGATCATTATCGCACCCTTTTTATTACAAGATACAATGACCAACATCGGGCCATTTTGGGACAGGACAAAGCACTCAGGAGAGTTCTCCCAATTAAACACCAGGTAGTCTTCCGATGGGCAACAAATGTCAAAAATGTTATTGCTCCTAGTCACCTCAGAGAAAAGCAGAACTCAAAGATGGTGAATATCCCCAATTCTTCAACATTATAGGGTGCCACAAGTGTAAAGGTACCAAGTGTAAAGCTTGTAAATATATCTCTCCTGGTCAAAAGTCCTTTTGTAGTAAAGACAGACGGATCTTTTACATTAAGCAGTTTATTTGTTGTAGCACTCAATTTGTTATATATGGGCTGAGGTGCTCATAAGGAGCCTCTATATAGGTAGGCTTATAGAGAAGAAGACTGAGAAGCATAGTGTGCCACACCACTTCAAATATAAACATGGGGGTAGTACAGAAGGCTTGGAATTATTTGGTATAATGTCAATTCCGGAAGGCTAAAGATTTTCCCGTTTATGCAAACGGGAATCCTTCTGGATATTTACGCTAAATAGTAAGACTCCTTGATATGTTAAATGAGGAACTCGAGATAGGTACTCTGATATGATAAAATATTACTATATTGTCTATTGAACATTCGTTAATGAGTGATCCTCTTATAGTCCCTGTCATGGATATGCAATAATGTCTTAATGTCTGGCAGCTTACCTGTCTCTCTATGTGTTCATTAGAGGCCAGTAGGGATGAGCTTCGCGTTCGATACGAACGTATGTTTGACTTGAACATCGGTCGTTCGATCGTTAGTCGAAACTCGAACAAAACGGGTCGTTCGCACCAAATTCGAGTGACGCGAAACGTCCCATAATTCACTGCGGCGTTGAGCGCTGATGATTGGCCAAGCATGCTGTATGTCCCGCATGCTTGGCCAATCACAGTGCGCAAAAAACGAAGAGCCATAATTGGCCAAAGCCAGGGTGGCTTTGGCCAATTATGGCTCAGGGGGATTAGTACACGTCCCACACTATAAAAGGCAGCCTGCACGGCGGCCTCGAGTAGTGTGTTCAGGCTTTGTGAAAGAGAGGAGCAGTCAGACAGAGAGAGAGAGATAGATAGAGACACAGTGGGGTTTATTTACTAAGAGCAAATCCACTTTGCACTACAAGTGCACTGTAAGTGTACTTGGAAGTGCAGTCGCTGTAGATCTGAGGGGGACATGCAAGGAAAATAAAAAACAGCATTTTTGCTTGTACATGATTGGATGATAAAATCAGCAGAGCTTCCCCTAATTTCAGATCTTCCCCTCAGATTTACAGCAACTGTACTTCCAAGTGCACTTTCACGTGCACTTGTAGTGCAGAGTGGATTTTCCTTTAGTAAATCAACCCCAGGGTCTTTTCTACCAGATAGATAGATAGATAGATAGATAGATAGAGCAGGAAGGCTAGTCAGTATAGTTAAATCTACAGTTTGTAGAGAATATATTCACATCCCTAGGAGTTGTCAATATATTTATAAACTGTATAGCTCAGCTAGATCTGCTATTAGTATCTGTCAGGCAGGAGATTGTTCTTCATGCAGTGCTCTAACGCAGTGTTCCCCAACCCCCGGTCCGCGGCCCACTACCGGGCCGCGGCACTTCTGCAGCCGGGCTGCGAGCAGGCGGCATGAGAGAGCCCCACATGCTGACCGCGGCACTCTGCCATTCGGACCGCAAGGAGACTTTTCTTCCTCCTGCGTCGCTCATAGAGCCGACAGCGGGAGGCGGAACAATTCTGGGTGGAGGTCGGAGCTGCCCGAGGTTATCAAACAGGCGATTGGCTGCTAGGACTGTCCTTCATCCTAGCAGCCAATCACCTGTTTGTTACCTCGGCCCTCCATCCAGAACTGTCCCTCCTCCCTCCCTGCAACTTTTCTCCTCATGCTGTGCCTCCCTCCGATCTGTCCCTAAGTGTGGGGGATGGAACCGAGGACTGTAATGTGTGGGGGACGGAACCGAGGACTGTAATGTGTGGGGGACGGAACCGAGGACTGTAATGTGTGGGGGACGGAACCGAGGACTGTAATGTGTGGGGGACGGAACCGAGGACTGTAATGAGTGGGGGGGAAGGCTGAGGACTGTAATGTGTGGGGGGGAGGCTGAGGACTGTAATGTGTGTGGGGGGAAGGCTGAGGACTGTAATGTGTGTGTGGGGGGGGGGAGGCTGAGGACTGTAATGTGTGGGGGGGGAGGCTGAGGACTGTAATGTGTGGGGGGGGAAGGCTGAGGACTGTAATGTGTGTGGGGGGGGGGAAGGCTGAGGACTGTAATGTGTGTGGGGGGGAGGCTGAGGACTGTAAGTGTGGGGGGGACTGAGGACTGTAATGTGGGGTTATGATATAAATTGGGGCAGATGACAGTACTGTTAATGGGGGAGCGCAGAGTATGACAACACTACCAGTGACAGGGTGAGTGTGAACAGGGCCTAGTGGGGGCACTAGCTTCATCTGTTGGGGCCTTACCACATCTGGTGGCCGGCAGCATGGCAAGTGATAATCCGCATCTGGTGGCAGGCAGCGTGGCAAGTGACACACTCAAAGCTCCCACTGATTCTGCATTATGGTGGGTTTAACTTTATTTTTTACTACAATGTAATAAATAGAAATAATGCGCTGACAAATTGCCCGCGAAAAATCGCTTACCCCCCGCATGCCATCCCCAACCTCCCCCCAACCGGGCCTTGGAAACATTTTTTACACCCATTACCTGTTACTGCACGTGTGCAATTTATTTGCACAGAAACGCAGTCGCTGTTAATGCAAGTGGGCTATTGAATTGCACAGAAACGCAGTCGCTCTTACTGCGTGTGTGCTGTTTAATAGCAACTAAACGCAGTTGGTGTCACTGCGTGTGTGCTGTTACATAGCACCTGAACGCAGTCGCTCTTACTGCGTGTGTGCAGTTTACTAACACCTGAACGCAGTTGGTGTCACTGCGACTATTTTGTTACATAGCACCTGAACGCAGTCGCTCTTACTGCGTGTGTGCAGTTTACTAACACCTGAACGCAGTTGGTGTCACTGTGACTATTTTGTTACATAGCACCTGAACGCAGTCGCTCTTACTGCGTGTGTGCAGTTTACTAACACCTGAACGCAGTTGGTGTGACTGCGTCTGTTTTGTTACATAGCACCTGAACGCAGTCGCTCTTACTGCGTGTGTGCAGTTTACTAACACCTGAACGCAGTTGGTGTGACTGCGTCTGTTTTGTTACATAGCACCTGAACGCAGTCGCTCTTACTGCGTGTGTGCAGTTTACTAACACCTGAACGCAGTTGGTGTGACTGCGTCTGTTTTGTTACATAGCACCTGAATGCATAAATATGGCTGGAAGGACAAAGAGAGGCAGAGAGTCACGAGGGCAAGCAGGCTCTGCATCTAGAGGTAACGCTGGTGGTGGATGTGGTGCATCCTCTTCAGCACGTGGCCGTGGCCGCTCGTCCTTCTTTTCGGGAGCTGGCCATGTTGAGCCTCAACATGCAGAGAAATTAATGGAGTGGATGACCAAGCCGTCCTCATCCTCCTCATCCTCTCTCACACAGACTGATCATAGTTTGTCTGGCAAAGCAGCTGCCAAGGCGTCCTCTTCCCTCTGCACAATGGCATCACACAATCCTTCCCTAGTCCCGTGTCCTCCTGAGGAGTCCCCCGAACTGTTTCAACACAGTGTTGGGTACATGCTGCATGAAGATGCGCAGCGTTTTGAAGACTCCGATGACGGAACTCAGATAGAGGAAGGCATCGATGTGAGCCCAGGGAGAGGTGGTGGCCGAGAGGGACAACAATCTGGGAGTGAAGTTCCCCCAGCTGAGCATACTGCCAGCATACTGCCAGGTTGTCGACAGTGATGATGAGGAGGGAGGGGATGATGAGGTCACTGACTCTACCTGGGTGCCTGATAGGAGAGAGGAGGAGGAGGAGGACGAGGCACAGGCACATTTCCAAAGAAGCAGGATGGCCTCCAGGGGTCAGCTTAAGGGCAGCACACCAACTGCATTACGTGCAGGGCCGGACTTAGCATTGGTCCTCTTCCCTCTGCACAATGGCATCACACAATCCTTCCCTAGTCCCACCGTGTCCTCCTGAGGAGTCCCCCGAACTGTTTCAACACAGTGTTGGGTACATGCTGCATGAAGATGCGCAGCGTTTTGAAGACTCCGATGACGGAACACAGATAAAGGAAGGCATTGATGTGAGCCCAGGGAGAGGGGGTGGCCGAGAGGGACAACAATCTGGGAGTGATGTTCCCCCAGCTGGAGCATACTGCCAGGTTGTCGACAGTGATGATGAGGGAGGGAGGGGATGATGGAGGTCACTGACTCTACTTGGGTGCCTGATAGGAGAGAGGAGGAGGAAGAGGAGGAGGAGGAGGAGGAGGAGGACGAGGCACAGGCACATCTCCAAAGAGGCAGGATGCCCTCCAGGGGTCAGCTTAAGGGCAGCACACCAACTGCATTACGTGGCACTGCTGTGTCTCAACGGTACAGCAAAAGTTCTTTGGTGTGGGCTTTTTTGGAACATGTCCATCAGATCGTACCTTTGCTGTTTGCAACATATGTCTCAAGCGTATCTCGCGTGGCCAAAACATCACCCGCTTGGGCACCACATGCTTGTCCAGACATATGTCGAGCTGCCATGCAGCTCGTTGGCAAGCATACCAGAAAGACCCACACCAAAGACCAAAGCATACCTCCCCTTGCCCTTCTGTGACCTCCAACCCCACTAGACCCCCAGTCCTCTCTGAAGCCTGCACTGAAGTTGTAGAAATAGGTGTGTCACAACCTAGTAGTGGTAGTACATGCGGGCAATCTACTGATAGTACCAGACAAATTTCCCTGCCCCAGCTGCTGCAGCGCCAAAAGAAGTACACTCCCAGCCATCCTCATGCCCAGCGGTTGAATGCTAACTTAGCAAAATTGCTAGCACTTCAACTGTTACCTTTTCAGTTGGTAGATTCTGCCCCCTTCCGTGAGTTTGTGGAATGTGCAGTACCTCAGTGGCAAGTACCCAAACGCCACTTTTCTCACGGAAGGCGATTCCGGCTCTCTACCGGCATGTGGAAGGCAATGTCCATGCCTCGTTGGACAGGGCGGTCAGTGGTAAGGTGCATCTTACCACTGACTCATGGACCAGCAGGCATGGACAGGGACGTTACCTGTCTTTTACGGCCCATTGGGTGATTCTGCTGGCAGCTGGGAAGGACGCAGGGCAAGGTACAGTAGTTTTGGAGGTTGTTCCGCCACCACGCCTCCAAAACACTACTACTGCTTGTGACACACCTCTCTCCTCCACCCCCTCCTCTTCTTCTTCCTCTGTGGCCTCTTCCTGTGGTGATGTTTCCTCAGAACCAGCCGTGCTCCGTAGGCGTACGAGGGGCTACGCAGGAATGCAGGCCAAGAGATGCCATGCGGTGCTAGAGCTGGTGTGCTTGGGAGACAGGAGCCAAGAGGGAAGAGGTTCTTTCAGCTCTGCAGGGGCAGGCTCAGAGGTGGTTGACGCCACGCCAGCTGAAGCCTGGAATGGTGGTCAGCGATAATGGCACCAACCTCCTCTCTGCCCTGCGACAGGGAAAACTCACCCATGTGCCCTGTTTTGCGCATGTTTTCAATTTGGTGGTGCAGCGGTTCTTGGACAGGTACCCGGGCTTACAGGATGTCCTGAAGCAGGCCAGGAAAGTCTGTGTGCATTTCCGGAGGTCATATAATGCCACTGCTCGGCTGACAGACCTCCAGAGAGAATACAACCTGCCCAAGAACCGCCTAATCTGTGACATGCCCACCAGATGGAACTCTACGTTGGCCATGCTGCAGCGGCTGCACATGCATCAGAGGGCCATCAATGAGTACCTGTGCCAATATGGCAGCAGAACTGGCTAAGGGGAGCTTGGTTTTTTTTCACCACGCCAGTGGGCCTTGATCAGGGATGCATGCACTGTCCTGTCACCATTTGAGGAGGCCACGAGGATGGTGAGCAGTGACAGTGCATGCATCAGTGAGATTGTCCTGCTTATTCACATGTTGGAGCACACCCTACGTGGAATAATGGACAGGGCCCTTGAGGCAGAACAGAGGGAGGAAGAGGAGGACTTCCTTACCTCTCAAGGCCCCCTTTATCCAGACACTGTTCCTGCTTGCCCACCTAGAACACAGGAAGAGGAGGAGGAGGATGAGGAGGAGGAGGATGATTGTATCAGCAGCATGGAGGTGGAGCCTAGCACTCAGCATCAATAGCAGCAGTCTTCAAGGGATCATTTACAGTCCCAAGGAACACGTGGACTTTTACGTGGCTGGGATGAGGTGGCTGCGGATCCTGTCATCCTCAGTGACCCAGAGGACTCTGCCCCGAATGCCTCTGCAAACCTACACTGCATGGCCTCCCTGATCCTGCAAAGCCTGCGTAAGGATCCTTGTGTACGTGCTATCAAGGAGAGGGATCATTACTGGCTGGCAACTCTCCTTGATCCACGTTACAAGAGTAAGGTAGCGGACCTTATGTTGCCATCGCAGAGGGAGCAGAAGATGAAACTTCTGCGGGAGGCCTTGCAGAAGGGTCTGTGCAATGCATTCCCAGAACCGGGGGGATTAACAAAACCTGACCCTGGACAACGTCTTGCTGAGGCTTCGTTGAGTCAGAGAAGGAGCGGTGGAGAAGGTGGCCGTCTGACCGATGCGTTCAGACAATTTTTTAGTCCGCAGCCCCAAGGTCTGACCGGTTCCAGCAACCATCGCCAGCGTCTGGTTTACATGGTCCGGGAATACCTAGCGGCAAGATCCGACTTGGACACCTTCCCCACTGAAAATCCTCTGACTTACTGGGTCTTGAGGATGGATCACTGGCCAGAGCTTGCACAGTACGCAATTGAGCTACTGGCTTGCCCTGCATCCAGTGTTCTTTCAGAACGCACATTCAGTGCTGCTGGAGGCATTGTGACCGATCACAGGGTGCGCCTCTCCACCGACTCTGTTGATCGACTGACCTTCATCAAAATGAATCAGGCTTGGATCAACACCAACTACCAAGCACCTGATGCTGATGTTACTGAATAATAATTTTTTGTTGAAATGTCAGATCCCTTTGAGACTGCTGATGCTCAGTGACTGTCCTGTTATGCTGCTGATGGAATATCCTTCTCCTCCTCACTTTTCTTACTGATAGCTAGTAAGAAATTTTGTTTTTCTGTGCCTAAGGCCTCATTTTTCTGCCCCTGTTTAACAGGGGCGCCTAATAACAATTTTTGATGCAATACTTTGCACGTGGCTCCATGTTGCACTCCAATTAAAGATATTGGGAGGGGTTGCAGTGTTGTGTTGTGCCTTATGCCGTGTACACACCATCACTTTATGTGATGAAAAAAAACAACGTTTTTAAATGTGGGGGGGAAAACGTTGTTTTATGTCTTGTGAAAAACGACAAAAAAAAATTGAAGCATGCTTCAATTTTATGTGTCGCTTTTCAAAACGTTGTTTTTTACTTCACAGAAATTGACTGTGTGTAGCAAAAAACGTTGTTTAAAACAAAAGTTTTTACACCCGCACATGCCCAGAAGCTAGTTATGAAGCGAGCTTCAATGGAAAAACGTGGTGAACGTAACCTCGCTTTGCTAGAGCATTGTGAAAAAACTATGGTGTGTAGGCAACTTCGTCTTTGAAAATTGAAGTTTCAAAAACATTGTTTTTTACTTCACAGAAAATGTCGTCTTTTTTCATCACATAAAGTGATGGTGTGTATGCGGCATAAGGCCTAATTTTTCTGCCCCTGTGTAACAGGGGTGCCTGATAACAATTTTTGATGCAATACTTTGCACGTGGCTCCTTGTTGCGCTCCAATTACAGATATTGGGAGGGTTTGCAGTGTTGTGTTGTGCCTACGGACACATTTTTGTGCCCCTGTGTAACAGGGGCGTCTAATAACAATTTTTGATGCAATACTTTGCACGTGGCTCCTTGTTGCGCTCCAATTACAGATATTGGGAGGGGTTGCAGTGTTGTGTTGTGCCTACGGACAAATTGTTGTGCCCCTGTGTAACAGGGGCGCCTAATAACAATTTTTGATGCAATACTTTGCACGTGGCTCTTTGTTGCGCTCCAATTACAGTATGTTTGAGGGGTGATCTTTTTTCTACAATTTTGCTTTCACAAAAAAATAATGGCCCCCCCCCACCACCCCTAAAATAATCGAGATATTGTTGCCACACAGCACGTGCGCAAGCAGTATTAAATTACTTTGTTCTTATAATAATTTCATGTTGTGCAGGGACATTTCTAAACACGTGTCACTACTATAGACACACAGCAGGTGTGATATTTGAAGGATTTTTTCATTTTTTTTTTTCACTTTAAGCATCATTAAAATCGCTGCTCCGGAAAAACGGCCGTTTAAAAAAAAAAAATTCCATTGATACATGTTCCCTGGGGCAAGACCCGGGTTCTGAAAGACGTTTTCCAACATTAAATTGAATATTGGTCTTTAAAATTAGCGTTTTTGAATTCGTACGTTCGAGTCCCATAGACTTCAATGGGGTTCTAAATGTTCGTGCGAACATTTAGAATTTAGTCTGTTCGAACGTTCTGGTGCGAACCGAACCCGGGTATGTTCGGCTCATCCCTAGAGGCCAGACTCTCTTATCTGGCTGCCTTTATCATCTCTCCTCCCTGTATGACTCCACCCAGGCCATCCCAGGAACTCTATATTAACCACTGCACTGCTGGTCTGCTTTGTTTGTTAGTACGTTCCTGCTGTTCCTGCTTGCCGTGTGCTACGTTATCTCTGTGTACCGACTTTGGCTTGTCTCCGACTACTCCTGTTTGCCTGTGACCCTGGCATGTCCCTTGGTTATCCTCGTCTGCTTGTTGCCCCGACCTCGGCTTACCCTTCACTATCTCTTGTGTCCTGAGTGGCTGCTTCCCCTCTCTCCCTACGGAGCGTGACCTAGGGGACTCCGGGTGAATACCAACTGGATCTTAGACTCCACGCCCTGGGGAATCTTGGGCTCAAGCTTCCTGTAGGATCCATGTTTGAGTCCCAGCAAACCTCTCCTCCATATCCACTCTGTTGTCCATCCGCAACAGTCTTCTATAGGGTTCACTACCTTTTGGTGCACCCCTGACTCCATCGGGTGCACTTGTCATCTGGCTACAGGTGACCTGACAGTCCCCCTCTTATATATAATAACCATTTCAGCAACTGTGCATTTATTGGCTGACCATATTATTACATATAAACACAATAGCAAAATCAATCAATTCCCTTTTGTTAGTTTTTTTTTTTATTTTTATTGGAAAATTAAAAATTAAGAATTAAAAATCAAAAACTATAAATTAATAAAAAAAAAATTAATTGATGATCACAATAGATTATGGATGAATCTGATGAAATTAAAATACATGATAATTGTTATTGCTCTCAAAGCATGTTTTACTGATTATGACAATAATGAAAATCTAATTCCAATTTTAAAACTTTATATTTTATACATTTTGGGGCAGATCCACAAAAGGATTACGCCGGCGTAATTTTAAATTTCCCACGTCGTATCTTTGTTTTGTATCCACAAAACAAGATATGACGGCATCTGGGCTCGATCCGACAGGCATACGTCTTAGGCCTCGTACACACGACGGGACATGTCCGATGAAAACGGTCCACGGACCGTTTTCATCGGACATGTCCGCTGCCGGATTTTGGTCTGATGGCTGTACACACCATCAGACCAAATTTCCTGCGGACAGCGAACGCGGTGACGTGGCCGCGCCGTCGCGGCGAAGTGCGCGACCCTGGACAGTAAATGCTTCCACGCATGCAAAGGCTTTCGGCCGAGCGGACATGTCCGGTGAGTCGTACAGATGACCGAACATGTCCGACGGACAGGCTTCCAGCGGACATGTTTCTTAGCATGCTAAGAAACATTTGTCCGCTGGAAACCTGTCCGATCCGCCAGGAAATTGTCCACGAACGTACGTCGGCCCGGCGCATTTTTTTTCGTCGTTTGCGTTCGGCTTTTTCCGGCGTATAGTTAAAGCTGCTATATGGTGGCGTACTCAATGTTAAGTATGGCCATCGTTCCCGCGTACATCGTTCTTAGATACACTACGCCCGGCGCATTAATGCGCCGTTGTATGAGGATCTACCCCTTTATGTTTTACATATTTGAAATAGTATAGGATAACACTATCTCTATTTTTATCAAATTAAATGTAATTAATGTATATATATATATATATATATATATATATATACACATATATATATATATATATATATATATATATATATATATATATATATATATATATATATTTGTTTTAATTTAGTTCAGGGCTTTGTTGATAATCAACTCCCTCTTTATATACCTACTGTTGTGAACTCTGTGCTCCTGGTCTTTTTAATGGCATTGGCTGTCCCAGGGGAGGGGCATGGGGCACCATATAAAGGTGGACTAGAGGTGGAGAGGGCATGACCTGAAGAAGGAGGTCACGCCACCGAAACATGTTGTCTTGGCAATCGTTTGTTAGCTAGAGGAGACACACACTCACTTCATTCTCCCTTTCCGGCCGTGAGTGACGTCATGCAGTTCGGGCTGGACCGACGCATTCATAGCAGCCTTACACAGCTTGGCGAGATGAGGAAGCGGGGCTTATAACAACACCCCACATCATCACTACTTGTGTTTGGGGGCCAACCCAGCCACACAGGCCAGGAAAGGAGGCATACATCATGCTGTATATGCGATCCAAATCCTATTTTGTGAGTGCAATCCTCTACCTTTGATTTTGCATTTTAATCATTAAAAGCGGTATCACACTAGGGCAGCCGTGCGCTTTCTTTTCCTTTTGTATGTTTCAGATTTAAGTCCGCCACCCAGTGGATTCTCGAGAGAGCTGCAGCACCTAGAGCAAGAGAACTCTAACATAGACTGCTAATATTGAAGAGGTGTTTGTGGGGTTTGCGCTGATTGGTTTTTGTGTGTTTGGCCACGTCACACTGATTCAATTTCCTGGAATTGGATCAGTGTTCCATCAATCACTGAAGCAGGTCTAGGGACTTTGTCATGGGGCCACCGAAAAATTAATGACAGCTGCCACATGCAAAAAAAGGAGGGAGGCGGGGAGGACTGCGCTCAGGATCGGCCATAGCCGCTGCAGCCATAGCGCAAAATTTCCCGGTATCCCAGTAAGCCAATCCAGCCCTGAGGCTAGCACATGAAATAAGTGAGGGGGTTGTGCTAGCGAGTTGACTAGTCAAAGTCACAGTGCAAGTGAACAATATATATATATTTTTAGAAAAGAACAACACTGCAAGTAAGCATGTGAAAATAATTATATTTCTGTGCTTTAAGTTTAAGTTAGTGACAGTCTCTTTAAACGGACCTCACCCTACTTTGTTAGCATTCGTCAAGGAACAACAAATTAAATTATGATGACCATCTTATCATATTTCATTGAGTCTGTAGGTCCCCTCAACATTTGACATAATAAATGACAGTCAATGCCCAATTAACATTGCTTTTTTACATTGTGTTCAGCACTCAAAATTAATATTCTCCTATTTGATACCTGCATGTAAAGGATCTTATTTTTATTTCTATACATTTTATATACAATGATTTCAGATGTTCAAGAATTTAAAGTTTTCAAATGAGTTTGTGCTTGCTGAAAGAAGGTGGTGTGCTTTTGTATTTTGGAAAGTCTTTGGTGTGTTTGTTTTTGCTGATACAGTAGAACCTTGGTTTACAAGCATAATCCATTCCAGGAGAATGCTCGCAATCCAAAGTACTCGCATATCAAAGCAAGTTTCCCCACTGAAGTCAATGGAAATGAAAATAATTTGTTCCGCAATGACTTCAATGGCATGCAATACCACATGCAGCCAGGTAGTACAGGGCGCGCCGGTGAGCCTCAGAAAAGTCCGGAAAGGCCGGAGGACAGTTTCGGCTGACCTCGGCAAACCTCGGAAGACTCCGTTCATGTCCTTTCCGAGGTTTGCCAAGGTCAAGCCGAACTGTCCTCGGGCCTTTCCGTTCGTTTACTAGCGGCGCAGATTGGCACCGCCACCCCCCACCCTAAGGCCTAATGCGTTTTGGTATATACAAATATATTGCGCTAAACTGTTATGTAAAGTGATAAAAATTGGTAAATGGTGATACTTAAGGCAGCCGACACACCAATGGACAAAAGGCAAAAAGTAAAAAGAAAAAAGGCAGCGCCAAAATTAGAAGATCCACCAAATAAGGTAGTTCTAAAAATGTGAGCGACTTCTGGGATGGATCTCACTAATGCGTTTTGGCCCTGAATTCTTTTAGTTTTTTGAGACAACACTCCCAAACCGAGTTAGTTTTTTTTTTAGGAAATACAGTGCTCGTATTGCTAAACGCTAGTTAAAAGCGTTGCTCGCAATCAGAGGTTCCACTGTATTAGATTTCTTACCTGTAAAGATAGATGTTCTGAAAGGCCTACTCCAGAAGCACATGCCACAGGTGCAATAGTAAATTGAGATATGCATTAGTCAGCATTTGAATCAAAGCCTATTACCCACAACTTATGTGTTTTGTATCTAAAAGGTACTTCACTGCTTTTAGCTGATGTCAAAATTAAACCATGCGCGGCGCGATGATGGATGATGGAAAGACGCTTCTGAGCTGAGCTCCGTCTGACCGGCTCTGCCAGGCTGAAATCCCAGGGCTTTTCAACTCTATTATTCCCCAAAACTACTCCAGCACCCCCACGGAACATCTCGGTGCATTCCAGCAAAAAAAAAAAAAAGGGCGTAATAGCCACTCTAATCACTCGCTGACAAACTTTCTTCTAGGCCTGGAGCGCTCCACTAACTCTGGGAAGATGTCCCAAGATGGCGCCGGCACACACGCGGCCTCCAGCAGCTCCATGCAGACTCCTGCTCTGCCTTCTACTAACAGTGAGTACGCTCTCCCCCTCACTAAATCAGACCTGGATGCCAGTCTGACTGCCATCTATGAGAAACTGGTGGGGCAAGCTGGAGTCAGAGCTACACAAATCCACCAGTGTCCTATCACAAGAGATAGCCAGCATAGGAGGCCGCACTGACATCCTAGAGACCAACATGAAAAATTATCTCTAGCCCATAAGGATCTCAGGAAAGACTATGAGAATTTAGCAGACCGTTTCTCTTTTATGCAAGCCCACATAGAGGATTTGGACAACAGAAAACAGGAGAAATAATATTAGGGTGGCGTGGTGTCCCTGAATCCATCACTGACTTGAATCAAGCTATCACCAAACTGTTTCATAATCGTGTCCCTGACAAACCTCTCTCTGCCTTTGCTTGCGACAGGCTACATTAGAGCCTGCGGCCTAAGCCTGCTCCTGACAAACCCCCAAGCGATATAATAATGTGTATGAAGGACTTTATTGTTAAAGAGGATATAATGAGGGCCTCCAGAAATGCACATAACATTGAGCTGGACGGAATCAGACTGCAAATCTATCCTGATATATCTCCTGCGACCCTTGATAAGAGACACAGGATGAAGGAAGTAACAAGTGTCCTCCAGGCTGCAAGAATTAAATATCGCTGGGGATTTTCATTTAAGCTCTCCATTATGCATAATGGTACCACCTATACGGTTTACAACATTACTGAGGGCAAAGATCTACTAGCAAAACTAGGCCAGCTGGAACAATCCCCACCCAGACACTTCCCATCCACACCCAGATCCTCCCCTATGTGGTCCACCCCCCTCTCATCCAGACGTCCCCAACGTGATCAAGGAAGATGGAACCAATCCTTCAACCCACTCCAAAATCCTTGCTGTCTGATGATCCTTGAGATATATTCTGTTTTGGCCCGGATCCTCCCTCCTCCTGTGTGTTTTGTCCCCTTTTTTTTTATTATTATTATTAAGATTCAGGTTCTGCCAATAACCACCTTCTGCTCAAGCCTGGTTTACCCAATACTTGGACTGCGACGCAAGATCACCGACTTGACTGTCTGCCTAATGGATGACATTCTCACAACCGGACGGTTTGACTTTTTCTAGCGGAAATAAGTAAGACTGCCTCCCCTAAACCCCCCCTTTTTTTTTCTTCCCCCCTCCCCTCCGCATTCCCTCTCCCTTACATTTTATAGCCTAATGTCTGCTCAACTACTTCTTATCTTGAAGTTCCCTGATATATATACGCTCTTTAAGTTTTTCTTGTTTATTTACATGGTCTAGTCTCATCACCATGCACGTTACATGTTATATGCTTATATTAATAAATTGCCTGGGGCATCCGCCAGTGTTGGTTTGTTCCCCTTCTACCTCTGTGTGCTCCTACCTTCCCCCCCTTTTTGGGATGTTGTGGCGAGCTCCAAATGGTGGAATTAGGACGGTATTGTATCAGGTTAAATCTACGTGGCTATGTTTTTTTTTTTTCCTTAGCTCATTTTTTTTTCTATTTTTGTCACTTTAAATTTTAGCCCTTTTGGCTGTTGCTACTACACTAATGGTAGACTTTTTCTACTTTCTCAATTTGTTTTTGTTATGACAGATGTGTTGTTATTATGGTTTTGCAAATGTGTATTCTTACAAACTCTACTTTATATCAGACAATACACTCTCACATCTATCCTCTGTAGTTGGATGTTTTCAGACAACACACTCAACAAGCCAGGTTTACCTACCTTTTGATGCTCTCAGGTAACTTACCTCTCGACTCATGTATCTCACCTAGCTCTTATCCCTTCCTCTACAATGGGTCTTAAAATATTTTCCCACAATGTGCAGGGCTTCAATTCCCCTAACAAATGCAAAAAAGCATTTAAACACTACAAAAGATTAGGTGCGGACATTATCTTATTACAAGAGACTCACTTCTCTTCAGCAAATCACCCACAGTATTTTGATAAAACATTTAACCAAATTCACTACACAACCTTCGCCAACAAATCCAGGGGAGTTGCTATTCTGGTCCGTAACACAATTGTATTCGAAATAACTAATATATATAAAGATGCCGACAGTCGATTCATTATCCTGAAAGGCAATATAAATAGACGATCACTCACTGTGGCCTCAGTATACGCCCCAAATAACTCACAATCCTCATTTTTTAATACATTTTTTGACGTCCTAGACCAATTCAATTCACCCCACATGATCTATTGGTGGAGACTTTAATCTCGCAGCACATCCTGCTTCTAGACAGATATGACTGTTATGCTAGGATAGATTATATATTCTGTACCCCCCATCTTATTAGCAAATTCCCCCCTCAGCTACTATTCACCCATGCCCTTGGAGCTGACCACAACATGGTCGTTTTTGAAATCCTCTCACATAGGCTTATCTCCCACTACCTTTAATCGGAGACTGAATGACTCACTTTCTGTCTGACCCATCATATTCCAAAAAATATACATCATCTGAGGAGTATTTCATAGATAACAGACCCGATGATTCACCCCACAGCAATATGGGCTGCCCATAAGGCTGTCCTAAGAGGCCATTATTATCAACATTGCTGCGGCCATGAAGAAATCTAAATTGGCTGACATCACAAATGTCTAACTAGGGAACTTCATGATCTATATAACAAATTGGGCCATTCTACCTCTCCTGAATTAACTAAACTCTTCAGACTAAACGCTCGGCTCTAAACCACTTTTACTATCTGAAGAACAGAGAAGACGCTGAGATTTTCTAAGGCAACATTTTTGCTACATGGAACCTCAGCCTCAACAATGTTTGCCAGAAGGTTGAATTCAGACTCTAAACCCCCCTCACTTATATAAATTACGAAATCACAATGGCAATTTAGTGTCTCAGGTCCCCAGTCACATCCCCCCCCCCCACATCTTTAGACTGGCTTGACAAACTTCCCCCCTTCACACACTTACAGAACAACAAAATTTCTCACTCAATGAGCCATGCACCGACTTAGAAATTGTAGATATTATCAAATCTCTTAAATCTTTGACAGCCCAGGCCCTGACGGCTTCTCCACAACATATTATAAAAAAATTGCCTCCCTCCTTGTTCCCAGCCTTACCAGATTATTTAACCATGTTCTGTTGGGGGGTCATTTCCCTGATGACATGTACTGGCCAACCTCTCCTGATACCAAAACCCCAGAAAGACCACCTCTCTACCACAGAATTTTCACCCTATCTCTGTCCTTAACAACGATCTTAAATTATTTGGGAAACTCCTGGCCAACAGACTAGCTTCTGTGATCACCTCTCTCATCAAGACTGACCAATCCGGTTTCATCCCTGGTAGACAACTCACAGATAATATTAGGCTAGCTACCAATGTAATACAAGATGCTAATTTATTCTCTCGCCCTGTTTGTCTTCTAAGCCTTGACATACATAAGGCATTTGACAGTGTCAATTGGTCATACCTAAATCACCTCCTTCACAGATTTGGTATCTCAGACAAATTTATTCACAGATTTAATGCCCTGTATCATACCCCTCAAACTAGAATTAGAATTCCTGGCGATAACTCAGATTTCTTCCCCCTTAGTAGAGGTACTAGACAGGGTTG
Source organism: Rana temporaria (assembly GCF_905171775.1). Taxonomy (NCBI): domain Eukaryota; kingdom Metazoa; phylum Chordata; class Amphibia; order Anura; family Ranidae; genus Rana; species Rana temporaria. Next base: position 71,629,559 of record NC_053494.1, read on the forward strand.
TCCCCTCTCCCCTCTTTTATTCGCTCTAGCCATCGAACCCCTCGCCCAAGCCATCAGAGAAAATGTCAATATAAAAGGCTACCAAAAAGGCCCTGATCAATTCAAGATTAGTCTTTATGCAGACGATGCTCTATTATTTATAACAGACCCCCTTCATCTCTCTCCCCATCTCTCTTGCTGAGCTAGACTCCTTTCACAAACTATCTGGCCTATTCATTAACCACCAAGAAATGTTCAGCTCTACCATTAACTACCCACTGAACTTACTTTCCTCCCTTCAGAACTGCTTTAATTTTACTTGGTCCTCTACTACACTCAACTATCTGGGTGTCCATATTACTTCTTCCCATAAACTATTATATAATACTAACCATCTCCCCCCTCTTCTTCTCACATAAAATCATTACTCAAAACATGGTCCTCATACCATATCTAATTTTTAGGTAGGATCTGTGCCTTTAAAAATGACAATCCTCCCTAAGCTGCCCTTTTACTTTAGAGCCCTCCCTATTAATGTACCCAAGACCCGTATTGATACCCCTTCAGAGAGAGATAAACAAATTCATCTGGAGTAATAAGAAACCTAGGTGTAGCTATACATTCATGCATGAAGCACAAACCAACGGTGGGCTAGGTCTCCCACATCTCTGGTATTATTTTCTAGCCGCCAGACTCACACACATAGCTCAATGGCACTCCTCAGACTCATACATCCCTGGTTTGAATCCTCAACCCTCTCTCCACCATCTCTGAGGGGCCTATTATGGTCCAATTCTAAACATCATCTCACCATCTCTAAGAAGAATCTGATCGTGACCCACTCCGTGCAATTGTGTAATAAAATTAATAAGCCTTGTGATCTCTCCTCTGTGATTCCCCCACTGGCCTCATATCTGGGTGATCATAGATTCCTTCCCGCACACTCTGACTGCTCCTCGTTCCACATTTGGATACTGAAAAAATTTACAAACCTCAACTTCCTGCTTCTAGACAAAAAAAATCCTCTTTTTCTTTGCTACAATCTAGGTTTAATCTTCCCCCCTCGGAACTCTACCACTATAATTTGATTCGGAACTTCTATGCTGAACATTACTCCCTCTCCATTACCTCCCCTCGTACTGTCTTTGAAGACATTTGCCTCACTGCCCCTAGAGAAAAGGGACTTATTTCTCGTTTATATAAATTTCTGTACAACCTACACCAACCTGAAAGAACTGCTCCCATGCTCCGCTGGGAATCAGACTTAGTCTGTACACTCCCAATCGAATCTTGGAACAAAATGATAGATAACTTACGTAAAAGCAATATAGCCACCAATTTCAGAGAATCTCCATTGAAACTTTTCACCAGATGGTATATGACACCCTCTAGAATCCATACATTTTATCCTTCCACCTCCCCAGCCTGTTTCAGGGGATGCCCTGACGACGGTACATTCCTCCATATATTCTGGAGTTGCAAACTTTTGAATCCAATATGGCAGGCTGCCATAGATAGACTGGAATCTTCTTCTAGATGCAATATAACTCTTTCGCCACTGGTCTGTATACTGTTTGCTGATGCTCCCAATATCCCTCAACCATGCAACAGATTACTACACTCACTAATAGGTTCCATTCAATGGATGATAGCCTTTAACTGGAAAACACATAACTTGCCATGGTCCCAAGTCTTATCCAGAATGGACACACTCAGATTATCCGAGAGAATCCATCACACACTTTCAGATAGTATGCAAATATTTCACAGCAAATGGAACTTCTGGTCCCTACCCTGACAGCAATGATCAATTATTTAACAATGGACATCTCAGATCTCCTTACACACTATTTTTCTCTAACCATGGTTCATGTTGACTTGTATCCTTGTGCTTGTGCCTCTACCTGAATATTTACACTTTATTCCCAGATATCATACCTGTATTTAATGCCAACCTTGCACTATATTATTCATCATATAACTGTACCCTTTTACCTGTATAACACTTCATTATCAAACCTCGCTGTATGATCCATGTCGTATGCAAAGTAACTCTGTCTTGTTATTGTCTTCCAAATAAAGCTTTTGTAAACAAAAAAAAATTAAACCAGCAAGTGAAACAAATTACAGAATACAATTTGCACTTTTCTTATCTACAGTAACATTTGTGGTTTTAAAACGTATAATATAAAAAAACAAATTTGTTTTTCTCTTCACTGCCAAAAGAACACCTTGTTCTGTATATCAGTTACTTTGATATAATAAAATTACAAAACTATTGCAGAATCAATAGTCCCAAAGCAGAAATGCAAAAACTGCTCTTGCCCATAAGGGTTATACAGGTATATGAGCTGAAGTGGTTAATCATACAGAATGCTCAATTAGATGTGAAAAATGTCAGGGGTGGTGTGCATTTTAGTTTTCTGATTTGAATGCTGACTCTGGGACAACAAACCTAAAATTTAATCTACCATTGGACTTGCTGGATTACTTCCTTTGATGTGTGCATGGATTAGGAGTAAGCGATGTCCTGGGAGCTCATGATTAATCAGTGCCGGAAGCTGTCTTTGTGCATTTCAGTAATGCAAATGTTTTAATTGATGAAGTATGGCATTATCCAATGGCCTACAGATATTTTTCCCCAAGCATAAAAAAATTGTATCTATTCTATACAAATTACTGTTTTGGGTATATAAAAACACCCATGTCTATAAACCACTTGCCGCCCGCCCTATAACAAAAAGACGTTGGCAAAGTGGTTTCAATACCCTGACTGGACGTCATATGACGTCCTCAGGATATTTAGCCGCTGCGCGCCCCCGGGGGAGCGCATCGCGGCGATTGTTGTTGCAGGGTGTCAGTCTGACACCCCACAGCACCGATCTAGGTAAAGAGTCTCTGACGGAGACTCTTTACCACGTGATCAGCAGTGTCCAATCATGACTGATCACGATGTAAACAAGAAGAGCCGGTTATTGGCTTTTCCTCACTCGCGTCTGTCAGACGCGAGTAGAGGAGAGACAATCGGCTGCTCCTCTGACAGGGGGAGTTTGTGCTGATCAATTATCCGCACAGCCCCCCCCCCCAAGGATGCCCACACTAGACCACCAGGGATGCCACTAGACCACCAGGGATGCCACCAGACCACCAGGAATGCCCTCCACCAGCTAGGCCAACCTAGACCACCAGGGATGCCAATCAGTGCCCAGAACAGATGCCAATCAGTGCCCACAATGGATGTCAATCAGTGCCCACAATGGGCATCACTGATTGGCAGGCATTATTGTTTGGCACTGATTGGCATCCATAAGTACAATATAATACAGTACATCCATGCCCATCCATGCCACCTATCAGTGCCCATCCGTGCCACCTATCAGTGCCCATCCGTGCCGCCTATCAATGCCCATCCATGCCGCCTATCAGTGCCCATGCGTGCCGCCTATCAGTGCCCATCCGTGCTGCCCATCAGTGCCCCATCAGTGCTGCATATTAGTGCCCATCAATTCCACCTCATCAGTGCCACCTCATCTGTGCCCATCAGTGCTGCCTTATCAGTGCCCATCAGTGCAGCCCCATCAGTGCCCATCAGTGAAGGAGAAAATGTTCTTATTTACAAAGTTTTGTAACAGAAACAAAAAAAAAGCATTTGTTTTTAAAAAATTTCGATCTTTTAAATTATTTTCTGCAAAAAATAAAAAAAATCGCAGAGATGATGAAATACCACCAAAAAAAAAGCTCTATTGTGGGAACAAAATGATACAAATTTAGTTTGGGTACAGTGTAGCACGCAATGTAGTGCAATTGTCATTCAAGTTCAACAGCCGCTGAAAGCTGAAATTGGTCTGGGCAGGAAGGTGTATAAAGTGCCCCCTGTAAGGAAGTGGTTAAAATATGTGTGGTGTAAATATTCCTTATTATGTATTTTCAATGTATTGTACTCAGGATTTTTAAGCTAAATCACTTTTGGCTGACATGGTTAGAAAATCTATTTCACTGGAAATTCCTGATGCTAGTATTCCCAGTAGCTGTATAATAAACACTTGTTAAAAAAATGTTTACATTGCAGTCACTGTTGGATTAAATGACATAGGGTCGATACATTTTTATGTATGGATTATTGTAACTGAATTTATTATTTTACCTCACAATATTTCTTCATGAAAATTTATAATCACAAACTAAATATCACATAGGTGTGATACATATACCATAAATTGGTAATTATGTTAAAGCCCATCTTTATGAGATGGCTGAACACCCCCCCGGTACGGGTTCATTGCCAGGACTCTCGAATCCGCAAAAGTTTAGACCCGAACTGCAAACCCCTATTGAAGTCTATGGGACCCGAATTAGAAAAACTCAAAAGTCTCCATTTTGAAGGCTTATATGCAATTTACTGGTCATAAAAAGGGGATATGGGGGCCGGTGTACTGCCCTGGAGGACAAGTACCAATGCAATTTTTTTTTTTAAAAAAGGATTGTTTTTAATAAGAGCAGTGATTTTAATTATGCTTAACCACTTGCCAACCGCCGCACAAACATTTAACGTCGGCAGAAATGGCACGGGACAGGCAAATGGGCGTACATGTACCGTCCCAGGGGCGGACTGACAACTCATGGGGCCCCCGGGGCAATAGGAGATTATGGGGGCCCCCAGGCAATAGATTATGGGGCCACACAGTATACAGAATACATGCACAGTATACACACACAGACACACACAGTATACATACACACACTGAAAAGGTACTGGAGAGACGGGGCAGCTATAATCTTGGGATTTTTTTAAAAGATTTTTACATTTTGGCCCTGGTTTTACTGAGGCTGGCAACCCTGATGGGGCCCCCTAGTGGCATGGGACCCTCGGGGCAGTGCCCGTTGTGCCCGAATGGTCCAGTCTGCCCTTGGTACGTCCCTTAAAATTTGGCGCCGTGTGGGCGCACACGCAAAGTCAGCGGTACGCGCATGCCCCTGTCGTGAGCTCCGTGACCGTGCCCGCGGGACCAGCTGACTTGATTTCCACCGGTGTCCCACGATCATGTCACGAAGCTGCAGAACAGGGGGATGCCTCTGTAAACAAGGCATCTCCCTGTTCTTCCTTGTGACCGGACACTGATCCTTCTGCTCCCTGTGATCAGGAGCAGTGATCAGTGTTGTGTCACAGGTAGCCCTGCCACCTCACATTAGAATCACTCCCTAGGACACACTTAACCCCTTCCTCGCCCCCTAGTGGTTAACCCCTTTCCTGACAGTGTCATTTACACAGTAATCAGTGCATTTTTATAGCACCGATCGCTGTATAAATTACAATGGTCCCAAAATGCGTCAAAGTGTGCTGATGGGTCCGCCATAATGTCGCAGTCACGATAAAAAATCGCTGATCCACTGCCATTACTAGTAGAAAAAAATATATTAATAGAAATGCCAATAAACTATCCCCTATTTTTGTAGACGCTATAACTAAAAAATAATCAATAAACACTTTAACCAAAAATATGTAGAAGAATACGATTTATATATTGTTGGGGGATATTTATTATAGCAAAAAGTAAAAAAAGTATAGATTTGTTTTCAAAATTTTCGCTCTATTTTTGTTTATAGCGCAAAAAAAACAAAAACCGCAGAGTGGTACCACCAAAAGATAACTATTTAAGCCAGTGGGATACATACTGTCATGCCCATCCATGTATTCCTCTTATGGAGCCCTGAGGAGGGATGTTTGCTTGGGAAGCTATGAGGCTGCTCCTTCATGTTCATCCATGTCTTCTTATTGAAGGGTCTGAAGCATGTTCGCTCTGAGATTGGTAAACACTAATAGATAACCTCTCCACAGGGTTTGCGCACCATTCAGCAAAACCAACCATAGGCCCGGATCACACTGGTGCGTTTTTTGACATGTGACCCGACCAGTCAAATCGCATGTAAAAATAGGCGGCAATCGCAATGCCCTAATCGGTATAACGCTGCATCTGCGGCGCTGCACCAACTTCAAAAAGGCAGTTTCATACTACCTTTGCGATTTTGGGCCACGATCCATATTGACATCTGCACAGAAACCTGCACAGATGTTTCTGAAAATCGCAATTCATTCCACATCCAGCTGTCTTCCTGGAAGTACCTAATATACTTCCAAAGCTTCACCTCTATACACAGGGCATTTGACCAACCTTACCAATCTGGATACAGTCAAACATATGGAGGTAAATTAGCTAAAACCTTGTCCTGGAGGAATAAGGACATGATGCAAAGTTTGTTCAGAGCAGCAACAGAAAGGTAAGAATTTGTAACAAAATTACAATCATCTCCTGCAGTGTACACAAACCAAGGGAATTGTAGACATCATAGACATGCTTTTCCATGACTATGGTATACATAAATTAACCCTTATCTGCTAAGACCCACATTTTACTAAACATTTATCTTTTAATAAATAACTGAGACCACTACTGTAATCTTTGGAGTAAAAAACTGGCCGTAGCAAGCGCTCCATTTATTTTAAATAACCTTTTTTAAATAGTAAATAGCATTAAATAAAATTTTTCACACATAAACATATGTATACCTGGGATACAACTTTAACACTTATTGTGCTGGACCTTTGGCAGGCACATAAACACCACTGTTAACCATTCTAAACCTTTTGAGCACTGCGGTACCTAACTCTGGTCCTTAGGCCTCAAGCCGACAAACTGACTCAGAGACGACCAAACTGACCATAGTGCCCCCATTAACCACTTCCCAGCTACACCTTGGTAGACTGGACTAACAGCCCCTTCAGAACCCATACCACCTCTGGGTAATGGCATCCACTTTAGGGTAATTTCTTCCCCTGCAAAGTCCAAAACACCCGCCGCCCGCCACGTACTCTTAAGTTCGCACCTGTGTGGGAGAGACAAAACAAGGAAAGCACCCAAAACACCACAAAAACACCGTATAACATACCATTACCAACCCAGCAAACCAAATGACCCCCTTAAAATAACCAACTGAGGGAGGGTGGGTGTTAAACTTCTCCCCACGTGAGCTTAGCCCGGGAAGCGTGGGGAGGGGCAATTTATAACCTCCCCTCCCCTCGCTCTCCTTCCCTGCCAACCACTCCCACCGACCAGAGCAGGGTTTTATTAACCCTGTCATGGCCGGCCCTGCGCTTATTGCAGGTTCCGTCTTTGCTCCGGGCCGCTCTTACTCTTCTTTCTTTTTCTTTTTTTTTTAATCCAAAGGCATCACAGGTGACTCCTCTACCTTCTTTTGAAATGCTGGTCTTTGGAGGGGGTTTGGCATTATGGCACGACAGTAAGCAAACATAAGAAGTCAACAGATTATAGCCATGTGTGAACAGACAAAGTGTTACTTGAGTATCTGTTACGCAGAGTACTCCCCTGTCCAGTAATGCAGCATACATTGGATACAAAGCATTTAGCTAACCCAACCTCCGTCATCCGACCGTCGACACTGGCACAGCGCGCGTGCATAGGGGAGCACTCTGTCACGACCGCTGTCCATCTTGTTTGGACCCCAGACATGGCTGTTAGCCACCCCGAAGGACCAGCAGCGGGGCTCCCTGGATTATGGTCCATTTAGATGAGACACCAGGGACTTCGTCCAGCTTCATCACACGTACTGTATGGACGGACGGATGGCCAGCCAGCCCTTTAGATCAGCCAGGTAGAAGAGCACACCCACGTCCTGCATGTAGTAGGAAAGGAGAAAAACGCTGAGGCCGAGGTGAGTGAGTTGCCCCCCTCCTGAACCAAACCAGGGCCACATTCCCCCAAAAATGGGGGGCTGCCCCCCACCCCAAAGCACATCGTCCCCATGTAGATGGGGACAAGGTGCCTCTTCCGGACAACCCTGGGCTGTGGTTATGGGGATCTGCAGGCAGGGGTCTTATCGGACTCTGAAAGCCCCCTTTAACAAGGTGGCCCCCAGATCCCAGCCCCCCTTGTGAATCACCAAAAAAGTGTCAAAAACTAAATAAAAAACACACAGTTTTGACAATTCCTTTATTAGAAATAAAAACCAAAAATGTCCCCCCAAAAGCTCCGCCCGCGACAAAAGGCTAACCAACATCTGCCTGCCCACCATCGGACAATTATTAAATAGGTAGGGGCAGAGCCTTCTGTGACATCACCTGATGGCACCGCCCCTGTGTGACTCTACTGGTGCATGCTGGGTCAGTGATGCTACATGGGGGTGGTGACACTAAGTAACATCATCAGGTGGCTCCGGCCCCCTCACTTATTAAGAAGTGCCAGATGGTGGAGCGGGCAGACAGGTGGTTAATCTTATTCACGGGCGGAGCGTTTTTCTTTCTTCGGGTGTGTGGCGATGGCTTCGGCGCAGTGATTGATGATGGATCTACATTAAGGAACATTGGCCCAGATTCACATACCTCGGCGCATATTTAGTAGGGCATAGCGTATCGAATATGCGCTACAACACCGACGTTGCGCAGAGCGGCGAGCACAGTATTTCACAAAGGAAATGCTCCCAACATTGCGCCGGCGTAACGTAATTTGGAAAATCCTGCTTGTTTCCCCCCTAAAGCAAGGTACTTTTGTTTTTGCGATGGCTGATGTTGAGTCTGAGAGGGACAGGAGGAAAGAAAATTTCTCCCAGATGAGAAGGCTGTCCTTATCTCGGCCATAGAGAAATATGATGTGTTCCTCCATGGCACCAAGAGTGGCCCATACCAGCAGGGACAAGAAACAACAAATCTGGAGCATAACACCATTGATGTTAATGCCCTTGAACATGAGTCCCAGACCTCTAAGGACATAAACCAAAAAATCAATGATTTGCGTAGGCTTGTCGGGATAAAGTGGCACCAGAGGGGCACGGGGGGGGCGGAACCACCTGTGTGTGCGGTTGACCCCAGAGGAGAACGGTGATCGCCAGGTGTCTGGAGAGGGAGCAATTGGAGGGCCTGGAGGGCTTTGACTCCATTGATCAGGCCTCGAGGACAGGTAAGTGTTTTTTATCCCGCATCCGGTGTGTAGCATGTGAGGGGGTGGAAGGGAACATGTGACAAGTGTGTGGGTCCACCAACATGTGAATGCTTTGTGTCATCCACAGATGTGCTGGAGGGAGTGGGGCCATCTGCTGCCGGTGGCCGTCCCACGCCATCCCTGGAACATCTGGCTCAGCCTGACCCCCTGGGAAGCCAAGAGACAGTGGTGGAGGGGAGTGCCCACACCTCTCCTCTAGAGGTGGTTGAGGAGGAGACGGTGAATCTGGATCAGGAGGTTTGCCTCTACTTTGAGGAGTCTTCCCTTTTGCCCCTGGCCCTCTAAGACCTCCCCCCATCAGGGGAAGCCCCTCAGGGTCAGCCCCCATCAGGGGAAGCCCCTTAGGGTCAGCCCCCATCAGGGAAAGCCCCTCAAGGGCCTCCCAGTACAGATGGCCCCAAGCCTCTCCTTCCCCCAGTAAGGCTACGCCCAAGACAAGGGGTGTTCCAGAATCCCTCCAGGAACATCTTGCGAGGGACCAGGCCCGCCAGACCTGCCATATTGCTGCGATCGCCGGGGACCTGCGCCGGGTGGCAGACAGCCTGGCCTCCTTGGCCCAGATATCAGACAGCCTGCAGGATGTGAGTGGCAACTGCGCTGCAGTGGTCACCTGCATTGGGGAGCTGCAGGCCACAACAGCAGGCCTCGTGGCAGAGGTAAAGACCCTGGCAGTGGTGGTACAGGCCAACACGGCTGCCATCGAGGCAGAGGGGAGGCAGACGAGGCGCCACCAGTGGCACACCACCACCCACCAGCTGCGGATGCAGGCGCAGACTAATGCGGTCCTCACCCACATTGCCCTGGCATTGGAGGGCAGGCAGCCAGCACCTGCCAGGAGTGGCAGACCTGGGGATGATCCTCCTCCAGATGCCCCACCCGAGGCTCCCCCCAGGCAACTGAGGAGCCGGAGCAGTGGCACCATGCGTGGCCCACGACAGGGCAAATGAGTGCCTTTTTTTTCCCTCAGGTTATGAGCTTTTTTCTTTTGGAGTGTCATGCACAGAGGGATGTGCCGGCCTCCAGTAAGGGCATGCCATGTCGGCCAATGGCATGAACCCTTTTTTTTTTTGTAGTGAATGCACACGGTGAGGAGTGCAGGCTACAATGTGACTGGTGTGTGAATGTGGGGGTGACATACCTGCCAGCAAGGCGTGTCACCCTGGGTCGTCGGGGAGAGGTTATCCCCACGACCGTGTGAATGTGGTATGAACGGACAGCAACACCATTGGGGCCTTGGCGTGGCGTTGCTGCTCCCAAGTCCTGCATGGTGGACTTGGGCTAATCCAATGTGAGGTGGATGTGGTGTGTGTGAGCTAGGGACCACAGTGGTGTGCATGCGTGCATTCTCCTTGTGCCATGATGAATGTGTGTGTAACATGCAAAGATGCGTTCCACGAGGCAACTCCTGACGGCTGTTTCTTCAGCAGATGGGTTATCCTCGTTCAGGGGGGGACTGTGTGGTTGGGGGGTCAGGTCATCACATATGTCAATCTCCAGGCCCTTTTTCATGGCGTAGTTGTGCAGCACGCAACATGCACCAGCACACAAAGTTTGGGGAATACAACAGGGTCCCCCCGGACTTATCCAGGCATCGGAAACGGGACTTCAGGATGCCAAATGTGCGCTCCACCACTGCACGGGTACGTATGTGTGCAGCATTGTATCTTCTCTCTCCTCTGGTTTGGGGATTTCGGTATGGAGTCAGGAGATGGGGCCCAAGTGCATATGCAGAGTCACCTGGAAGGGAAAAGACAGGAGGATGTTAGCCGTGCATGTGCCCCTCATGATGTCTGCATCATGGGGTCGGACAGTCATGCCTAACTCCCATGTCACTCACCAACCAGCCAGCTGTCCCTGTACACGTTCTGTTTGAATTCTGTTGGGATGTTGCTTTGACGGTATATGTAGCTGTCGTGGCTGGCCCTGGGGTGTTTTGCACGGACGTGCCATATGAGGCATTGGACATCGGCTATCACCTGTACGTTGATGGAATGCCACTGCTTCCGATTGCGGTATATGTGCTCTGTAGCACGGGGGGGGGGGCGTAGTGCCACATGTGTGCAATCAATGGCCCAGACGGTGCGTGGGAATCCAGCTATTCTGTAGAAATCCTGCATTGCCTTCTGCCGCAGATGCTTATGGGTGGGTTTGATGATGTGGTGGGACATGCGTGTGAGGATTGCGGGGACAACCTGGTGCACGCATCTGCTCATGCTGGATTGTGACATCCCAGACACGACTCCACTTGTACGTTGAAAAGATCCACTGGCAAGGAAATGCAGTGTTGCCAGTATCTTGACCAGTGGCTGCACTGCATGTGAGCGTTGTGTCTTGCTGGTGATGTCATCATGCAGGGCTGTGGCGATACACCTCCGATTCCCCCATGCCAAAGACGTTCATGCGCGTTGACCATGGCTGCCCCTGGCATGTTGGCATACAGATGTGTTGTCCTGCAAGTGTGGTTGCTCAGCTCGTCCGTAACGGTGCTGCTGCAGCTGCTCTCCAGTTGACCTGTGCACGTCTGTTGCTGAGTTACACCTGCTTTATGAGGGATAACTTTAGGCTGGACTTACAACTTACGCGCACCGCGCGTAGCCTGCGCCGGGCGCACTTACGTTCGTGAATCGCCGTATCTCTCTCATTTGCATATTTGAATAGGAAATCAATGGGAGCGCCAGATGCGTCCAGCGTAAATATGCGCCCACGATAAGCCGGCGTAGGAAAGTTACGTCGGTCGGAAGAAGCCAATTTTCAGGCGTATCTAGTTCTGTGGGCACGGCGCATAAATACAACGGCGCACATTTACACTTATGCGGCGTATCTTTCGATACGTTGGCGTAAGTGCTACGAGAATCCGGGCCATAGTTTTTATTTTTAATAAAGGAATTGTCAAGAACTGTGTACTATGTACCCCATACTCATTCACATGGGAGGGCTGTGATATGGGGCTCCCTTGTTAAGTCCCCTGTCCACAGACCCCCACAACCACAGACAAGAGTTGTGGGAAAGAGGCCCTTGTCCCCAAGGTGTTTTGGGGTGGGGGGTCTCTCTGCCCCAAAGCACACCCCCGTGTTGAGGGCATGTGGCCTGGTATGGTTCAGGAGGGGGGAGGCACTCACTTGCCCCCCCCCTTTTCTGGCCTGCCAGGCTGCATGCTCGGATAAGGGTCTTGTATGGATTTGGGGGGGACCCCATGCCGTTTTTGTTTTACATTTTACATTTCTTTTTCCGACATTTCAGCTGTCAGCCGGGAAGCTCATTGACAGCTAATGACTTATCCGTTGTTAACGACGCATCGACTGGTTTTCTGGCCCGCTCCTTAACAACCAGCTATTCGTTATGCCCTGATTGGGCAAAACACACACACACACATTTATACACACATTTATATACTTTTAATAACCCCTTTTTTATATTATATGGGTACCACTTACCGATATAGACATTTTTTTTTATTTTAGAACTTAGAAATCACACATCTTTTTTATCCATAATAAAGTATATTTATTGTTTTTTTTAATTCCCTTGGATGAATCATTTGTTTAGTGTCTGGCCGATCGTCAATACTTCTATTAATTTTATATAGCTGTCTGAGGGTCTGCTGGGTGTGCTGAAGCTTGTTGTCCCATGACCCGCTTCAGCACATAAATAGCACTATCCCAGCACTATCATGTCAGGCCTGTAGAAGGAGCTGATTCTACAAGCGTGTAGCCTTGTTAACTCAACCATTCTTTCCCTGATGCTTCTCTGCTTCCAGTGAAGCAATTTCCCTGCGCTCTACGCCGGCCTAGGCCGACTTCCTGGTGGCCACAGGACGGATCGCGGCTCTTAGAACATCTGCCATACCTGTGGACACTCATCTCGGATGCCGGACCATATCAACACTACATGCTCCTACAGATGAACCTGATTTTAGCTTGTTTCTTGTAAGTGTATTACCATGTGAATAAATAGTATTTTAAGCGGAGGTCCACACAGTATATTTTTTTTTTTAAAGCCAGCAGCTACAAATACTGCAGCTGCCGACTTTTAATAAATGGACACTTACCTGTTCAGCGCGCCCGCGATGTTGGCAGCCGAGGCCGAGCATTGGCTCATTTTTTCTTCTGCCCCCGCCGCCATCCTCGGTGAGGGAATCAGGAAGTGAAGCGTTGCGGCTTCACTACCCGGTTCTTTACTGCGCATGCGCAAGCCGCGCCCTCACTGGTCCCCCCTGTCTCCTGGGACCAGTGCGTTTCCCAGAAGACAGCTGGGGTGAGGCGAAGGGGCGTGACTCCCGTGGGAGTCTATTCCTGGAAGTGGGTGCAAATACCTGTATTATACTGGTATCTGCACCCCCCTCTCCCCTGAAAGGTGCCAAATGTGACACCGGAGGGGGGGAGGGTTCCGAAAAGTGGAGGTTCACTTTTTGTGTGGCCCTCCGCTTTAACATATTACACTTAGGTGGTGCTTCCTCTCATCTTGTTTACAGAGCTGGCTTTTCTCTGAGGACAGCTGCCACATTCCACCTCACTTTAAGCCGATATTGTTCATACACTGCTTGTTCAATCTTTACATGTACACAAGTCTTTGCGCTTACAGTTAGTTCTGCATACTTGAGGAAAGAAGCCAAAAAGCATCAGCATTTACAAGAGTATGCGCTAGTACAGCTATTCACCAGTAGGTAGGTTGTATATGGTCCAGGCAGTTCCCTGGGCACAAGAAAACACCAGTCATTTTACACTATCCCTCTGCATTAACCCTAAATGTCTCATGGTTATTTTCATTGCTGTCATGATGCAGTTTCTTTTGTGAATTAACCAATGCAATAGTCATACACAAGAATAAATACAATTATGAACATAATGCATTATAAAGCACCGCACACATGTAGCTGTGTGAATTGACCCTATTGTTCACAATAGCAAGCTAAATCCATCGATTAGTAAAAGTGTTATGAAATACACAAAAGGGGGTAAATTAAACCGTTTTTTTATCTGCCAAAATTTAGACTAAATAAAAATCAGGAACAGCTTAATAGGTTTTCATATATAATATGTATTATATTTTTCCTCATACTTTGTTAGCTATTGCTTTTCTTCTACGCCAATATTTTGCACAAAATAAAATAAGTCAAGCAAAAAAAGTAATTTCAGTATAAATTAATTAAAATCCTTTAATGATCTTATAATAAAGGACCTCATTTA